>NC_051179.1:210764991-211064991 GCF_013339695.2 Rhipicephalus sanguineus
CGATACTTGCCCATTTCGACGAATACGCCGACACGGAAATCCACACCGACGCAGCAGCGTAGGACTTGGCGCCGTCCTTGTGCAGAAGGACTGGCGGACTGCAAAGGGTCACAGTTCTGCTAGCCGGTCCGCTATCCAAGGCAGAATCTAACTATTCCACAACGGAAAAGGATGTGTCTTGCCAACATCTGAGCTACATCGAAATTTTGCC
Source organism: Rhipicephalus sanguineus (assembly GCF_013339695.2). Classification (NCBI taxonomy): domain Eukaryota; kingdom Metazoa; phylum Arthropoda; class Arachnida; order Ixodida; family Ixodidae; genus Rhipicephalus; species Rhipicephalus sanguineus. Next base: position 210,765,203 of record NC_051179.1, read on the forward strand.
CTTACCTCACGGCAGGCCTTCAATGTTGTGAGCGACCATCACGGCTTGCGTTGGCTAGCTAACTTCAAGGACTCTTCAGGTCGCCTGCACGGTGGCTTAAGCTTCAAGAATTCTACATTACATCGTTACAAGTCGGAAGAAAATACTCCGAGCTGACTGCCTGTTCTCGTGCCCCCATCGACCGACCGCCGCTGGACGACAGGATGATGACTGCTTCTTGGGAAGCAGATGCCGACGAACTTCGCCGAACGACAGCGAGCCGACCCGGAACTCAGGGGCCTCGTGGAATAATCGATCGCAGTACCGGCGTGGCTCCGAAGTTATTCAAGCGAGGACTGGCGTCGTTTTCTTGCGAAACCACGTTCTCCCAAAGAAGAACTTCTCACCCCTCAATCCAACTGCCTGCTCGTGGTTCCTCAGCATTGAGACCAATCCTCCAGGCCCTACACGACCCGACGGCTGTACACCTTGGTGTTTCCCGCACGCTGCATATACAGGAAACGTACTAGTGGCCACGCCTTACCGCCGAGGTCGCTCGCTACGTAGGACATGCCGAGACTGTAGCGATGCAAGACATCACCACCAAGAGCAGCATGGTTTTCTTCAACCGATCGAACCACCTCGCCGATGTCTACGAGATCGGTATGGACCTACTGGGGCGTTCCCTACGTCGACTTGCGGAAATAAATGGATCGTCGTAGCTACCGACTACCTCACCCGTTACGCCGAAAGGGCCCTACCTAGAGGCAGTGCGCCCAGGTAGCGAAGTGCTTCATTGAAGACATCGTCCTGAGTTATGGCGCCCCAGAGGTCCTCATCACCGACGGAGGTACGGCCTTTCCTGTGGAGCTAACTCAGGCGATCTTGAGGTACAGGCAGACAATGTCACGCCTGACAACCGCCTACCACCCGCAGACCAATGGCCTCACCGAGCGCTAAATAACCATCGGCGACATGCTGGCCATGTACATACGTTTACGTCGAGCACAAGACGTGGATGCACCTTCCGTACGTTACCTTCGCAACAACACGGCCGTGCAAGAAACGACGCAGGTGACGCCTTACAATCGGTCTACGGAAGGCGCCCAGAAAGATGCTCGACGCCATGCTGCCAACTGCCACAGGCGAAGACAATCTCGACGCCGCTGCTTATTTGCGACGCACCGAAGAAGCTCGATAGCTCGCCCACCTCGCATCACGAACCAGCGAGGGTCGACAGCCGCCACAATACTCTTCGACGACGCCACCTGGAATACCAACCCGGTGACCGTGTGTGGCTTTGGACGCCGATACGCCGTCGGGACTTAGCGAGAAGCTTTTTCGGCGATACTTCGGTCTTACAAGGTTTTTCGCGGCTCGGCGCTCCTAGACTACGTGGTTATCTCTGACGGCATTACGAGCTCTCGGCGCCGTGCACGACCTGAAGTCGTCCATGTCGTGCGCTTGAAGCCGCTTTATGCGCGCTAGCGAACCTGAGGCCTGTACCTCTTGATTTATTATTGTATTTTGCTTGTACTTATTGCTTGGTGTTACTTCCTAGCTTATTATTGTACTTCCTGTGCAGCACTTGTTTTGCCCTTCCATGTTCTGTTACAAGCATCGCGACGTGCCTTTCAGAGGGGGGCAAGTGCCACACACGGTCCTTTTTATGTTTTTCTGTTACCGGCCCATTGCACGTGTAGCTGCTGCCTTGCGCAAAGCGCGTCAGAATGTCTGGGAAGATTCCGGTTGTAGTAGACCAATTTGTCAAGATTGTGCTCGTGACGCGAATAGTCAAAATTATTGCAGAGCTTGCGCGACCTCCAGTAATAAGGCTGGAAAGTTCGATGCGTGATTTATAAAATCGGCATCCCAGCGATGTTCAGTTTTATCGACGACCGCGCTCTCTTCGCCGCGATCAGGGTACAGTATGTATTGCTCTAGTTCACGGTGTAAGAATATACTCAGGTGATGACACTCTTCCCCCAACGCATGGGAAACCGCAATCCGCGCGCGTCCAGATATGTTCGGGTTCTTATCGATGACTTGCAGAGGGCGCTACAAAAGGGGGCATCGACCCCATAGGAACGCGCATGCTGCTGATAACGTGCATTTTTTGTGCCAGTTTGCTGGATAATGTGCTCCGCCAAGCGGCGTCGAGGGGCGAAATCGAGAGAGCAACAGGCGAGGAAAGGCGAGGGACGGCGGCGATGACGCAGCACCACCGTGATTCGGCTACTCGCGGGCGCTCTCCGCCTCAAGCCATTAGATGGCGCACGCTCAACGGACCGACGACCGAACATTTCTGGCCGCTTAGCGCGCGTAGTGTCAACACCTGAAATTCTTACACCGTGCTCTAGTTGACGTTTCGTTTCCTGGCCAAAAGTTCGGCCAAAAAAAAGTTTCTTGGACACGCCGACTGCTGCCACACAAAAAGTGTGCGGCTAACATCGCGATTGGGGCGTCACAAAAAGGGCACGATTTACCAGTGGGCAGCGATAACGTTGCGCCACAGAGGAAAGTTGGGAAAGTGCAACCCCGACGCGAAGGCTCCGCAACTTAACCTACTCTCGGCAGATTAAACCACCAGGGAAGTCTGACCCATGCGGAGATATAAGAGCTTGTGCTGCACGTCAGAGGCTTCTTTTTCTGGGAGCATCTGCCCGTGGCGTCTTCAGGAAAATGCGGTAGGGAGTGTGGCTTACTAGTTGGCGGGTTGCCAAATCAGCTATGTCAAAGTCCGGCAAAGCGGCCTGAGGCACCCACTGAACACGTATCACTACAGTTGCGGAGGCAGCAAGATAGTGAAAGCTGTCCATGAGTGACGTAGACCGTTACACTTTTTGTATATTGTGGTAGCTTGCGTCGAGTCAGTACGAATGATGAGCTGTCAATATCTATCAGCATGTAGACAAGGAAGCAGGGCGGCCAATCCGCCACATATGGCAGCAAGCTCGGCAAGGCGTGGTGCGGGATCCGCAAAATGCGACCATGTCTGGCCAGCCTCTCGTAATAATGGGCACAGAATAGCGGTATGAATTGTGGTTCTACTAACACTGGAATCAGTATAGGCTACGACAGTGGGTTTATCTGGGTCATCGGCACGATAAATACGGGAAACTTGGGCGGCCGCCTGGCGTAGGACTGGGCTGTAAAGGTGTTTTCGCTCAGCTGCATTTTATTCACAATGCCCACGAACTATAGGTGGCGCGCCGTGCGATTCAAGATGGCGCCCGGAGGAGGGTCAACCCGTTTGATACCGTTTGTTAGCATAGGAACAGATAGGACGTGTGGACGTGCTTCCCGTGCCACTTTCACCGGATGAAGTCATCAGCTGCACTGAAATGGTTATGAGACCAAAATACTTTCCCAAACCACGGAAAGTGATAAGTTCTCGCCACCATTTATTTGCTGCGGTGTGAAAGGTTCTATATAAGCTCCATTACCGTGCATGAACGATGCTTTGCGAAATCCTGTGCGTGCTACACAAAACTGCATGACCTAGAATTGACGTATGAACTGAGCAGCACTCCGAAGTATACCTGTGCGCCGCCGCGCCGCGCCGCCACCGCCGCCTGCTTTTGGCCACGCCTCTCGCACCACCGCCGAAGCACCAAGAGAGATCACGCCGCCACCGCACCATAATTGCGGCGCGCCGCCGTTGTCATTTCTTTTATTCCGAACGGGGAATCTGTGGTGCGATCTTGTTCGCATTCCAAATAAACACGGAGGCGTGGCGTTACATCCAGCCGCACGCGAATGGCCCAATGAGCCGCGACAGACGTCACTCTGGGCTCTGCGACCAATCGCGTGCGGTCACGTGCGGCTGGTTTGTCATGCCACGCCTCCGTGTTTATTTTGTAACGCGTACAAGATCGCACCACTGGACACAAAATACAGCACATCGCCGGGGAAGCTCTTCTCGACGTGTCCATGTAATGGACTGCCCATTTCAGCTCGGGGGGCAGTGCGCCCCCTGTTTCCGGTTTTGTTCTGCAGCGTCATCATGGCATCACGAAGTTTTCAAACACTTTTGACACAAATGATAGGGGCGGAATGCGCTTCGACGCAACACGCAGCCCTTAGAGATCTGATTTTGGGTGCACATGTCTTTTGGTCGTGTTAGCCATCGATTTAGGTTTAATGCCGCCGCCCGTCTAACGCACCTGTGAAGATCGGTGCGCATTCCCTGCATCGTTCTCACACGCCTGGGACACATTCATATGCCAATTCAGACTTGAAAAGTTTCTGTTTCTGCGAATTTCATTCGCTCTCTTCTTGCGCTAGGAATGTGCTGGCGGGCTCGGTGCGGCGACATGGTCAAAATCGAGGTGACATCACGGCTCACCGCTTTTTCGAGTAACTGAATGCGCTCTGCCGAAAGGGACTGTGGACATCTCCTTTGGTTTAACGCATGGAGAATAACTCCCCGGAATTTGTCGTATCTTTTTCTTCTCCAGAAGTTTCACGAGTATCGCCCGACCTCAACGATGCGGCGTCCTTCAGCTTTAAAGGGTGATGACCCAACTCGTTGGATAGCATATTCTTGGAGTCTTGGACGTAGTACACTGCGCATAGATAGATAAAATAGATAATACACACAAGCACACACACACATATATATATATACATATCTATCCCTTGCGGCCCTGGCGTCGTCAACTGACGACACCGCATAAAAGTTCCCCTAGCACCTCGGAAATTAAACCAAAACTGCTCATTTTTGGGGAAATACTTCTTCAATGACCCCCACTGTAATTGACACCAAAGTTGCGACATATTTGCCGAGCTAGGAGCCACAAAGAAGAAAAAGCTTGACCGAAGTCACGGGTGACGCCGAGGCGGGTCAGGTGAGGCGGCTAAGCGCCGTTTTTGGGACGTCGTACAGAAGCTGTTTCAAGGAGAATCACGCTGAAAAACGAGACGTGGTTCACATTTTGTGTACTCTAGTGAGTAGCAGAAATAAAAAAGCAATTTTCCTAATTTGACAACCCCTGAGCCCTGATGACCTAATTTGATTCCATGCAAATTAATCCATAAATACTTGTGCCACTGGCTCAATTTTTCATTTTTGGTCTTCTGAGGTTCTAAGTATTACGAAAACACGCACAAAAAATGTATCCGGCCAAAATAAAAAATCCAGGGCTGAAAGGGATATATATATATACATCGATGCGTTAGTACATGTCTTTCCTTTCATTCTCACTCGAGTAATCGATAAATATATACAGAAGTGAACACAACGGAAAACAGAATGTAGCAGAGCTAGAGGTAGGTATTCATGTTAAGAAGACAGGACGTGGAAACACGGACATAAGAGAAAAGTCAAGAGAGTGAACAGCTATCTCTTAGGTAGATAACTACTTGCACTTGATTGATAGTATCGCCTCTTGCGTGGAATGCGCAGATAAATATTTGTGTCTACCTTCTTTTCCGCCGCTGTGTGATTTTTCAGTTGTTAGCGACGTTTCTGGTGTATTGACTACTCTCCTGTGTCCGTGTTTGCGCGCCTTGGTTTTATAAAGGGCCCCTAAACAACCTCTGAAACTACAAAGAAAAAAAAAAGCGCGTTATTCTATCTTGGCGTTTCTCGTCTTTTGGTGCACTTCGTGACGCCAGAACGGTGATTCACGTGACATCACCAGCGTACATACTCTCAACTAGTCCATAAACGAGAAATAACAGTTGTGACTTGTCCCCCACACTGTTTTGCCGCGCGGTCGCCCACTCGTTCTTGCTTGTCTCGCATGACTATCCTGCGCGATTTACTGATTTCGCTCCATTTTGTGCGTTTGTGACTGCGCATACAGAGATAACAGACTGTAGCCGACAAGCGCGAAATCCTGATAGGTTCAACGCTTTGTGCTGACATTGTACGCGTGCTTTATGAAGAAATAAGCCGCGAAGAGCTGTCCCCTGTAAGAAGGGTAGTGAAAGCGAGAACGAAACCAAGTGGAAAAGCGCCGGCCTATATTGTTACGCGCACAGGAGAGCTTTAAGGGGGTATTATTGAGCACCGATCAAGGCACAAAAGACGTGGTTGATCGCAGAAGTCTCTTCTTCCGCTTCTCTCGGTTCTCTCTGACCGTGACACTTCGTAACATCTCCTCGTACCATGCCTTTTGAAGAGCTGTTCTTGGCGGCCGATTTCAGTTGTTCATAAGCATAGTGTATTTAGATGTATTGACAATATCTCTCTAGATCAATTCTCTCTGAGCGCGCTTTGTATTATGTACGTAAAGGTGTGTGCGGTGTAAACCTGCAGTCGCCGGGGTAGTGTGTTGTGTCGTTAAAATCTGCCACACATGTGCGCCGGATTTCGTGATGGTGCCCTGCTGTGAGGTTGCTGTTTTGGGGGTCCTGATGAATCTGTGTTTCCGTTCTTGATTATCACGTAGCTGATAGCCGTTGCTGGTCTTTGTTGATCTGTTTATGTTTTCTGTTTTTTTTTTTTTTTTGAGAAGGAACCACAATGGAAGTTACCGCCAATCCCGTGTTCTTGTGTATCCTTGTTCCTTTTTGCGCTATGGCTTTTTCTTCAAAGATTGCACGATAGTTTTGCAGAAAATCTTAGTGCTCTAGCAGACCTGCTTTGTCGATAAATCACGCTGTCTTTGAGTCATGGATGAAAACGACAGCTTTCAGTCTGCGGGAATGAGACTCGTGTAATTACCAGTTACGCAGCTGTGTGTATATAAAACACTGCTACTTTACCATCCAGATCCGTGGGACGAAGGAAAAAGCAATGAAGCTGGCCACAAACTTGTTTTGTCGTGCAAAAGACAATTTCTCCGTTTCAACTTGCCAGCTTAACCGCCTTGAAGGTATCCACTGAGTTATACATTTTATACGGTGACTTCTAATACCAATATGGAAACCCTATTAAGAATCCAGAAAAAGTGTGTTTGTGTTATCCATAACCTCTCGATGTGTGACACACTTCTGAGCACTTTGAGCAGGATCGTATTTTGCATATCGGGAATATGTATAAACAAAAGCTATCTGACAAACCATTTTTTAGAATTTAAAGTAACCGCGAGAACTTCTTTTCGACGTGTACCAATGCCTCAACCAATTATACTTTAAGATCTAGGAACCTTGTTAAACCAAACACCACCATTTACGGTAACCAACTATTACAATGGTAAATTCCTAATCTTCTCAATGATGACATGAGTTATTTGCTATTATGGGACATTCTCCAACTCTGTAAACATTTAAAAAAAAAATCAGAACGGTACTTTTTTTCGGAAATTAATTTGTTTTTTGTTCGAGGGCTACTAATATATTATATTTCATCTATTTGTTGCTGTGTTGTCAAAACTGTAAATAAATTTCAACTTCAAGTTTTCACCATGTAGCAACAATGTGAATTTTCAGACGAGTGTTTGCGAGCACTCTGGCCAACAGTTTTGTTTACCCATGCTTGACGTAGTTACGACATGCGAGCGAAGGATCTCTGGCGAAATGCAGTCTCGACGATAATAAAAATATGAGAATCCATCTTTTTTTATACGTAGAAAATACTTGTAAAATATTCTAAAGTACTCATTCTAGAAATATTGGTTCATTTATTTTATGCAGACTTTAATTTGAGCGCAAGATCTTAATTCTGGAGGCAGTCTGTCGCAAGATAGAGAAGGCAGGTCTATTCTACGCTGCAGAGTAGAGAAATTCCGCCTTTAAAAACAGCCGCAGCTCCTATAAAAAGAGCCCGCTGTAAAAATCTAGAGTGGCGTCATCTACGCTGGCGTGATGTAGCAACTATAAAACGGTACTTTTGCAACCAAGCTGTCTTGGCCTGCCATGTGCCGTTGTCGTCTTCGTAGTAGAAGTAGCAGTAGCAGTAAGTAGTAGTCGTTCACGGAGGTCACGTGACAGAGAGGAAATTGCATAAGTTACGTAAACGACACGTGCAGGTATGCTTACGTGATGACCATGATGATTACTTGTCCTACCGAAAGTCGTCGCCATCATCTTCATCATCATCATTACAGCTTCGCTGTGCGACGGTTTTCATGGCGTGGAACTGGTCACGTGATCTGCGAGGAACTTATATCACGTGATTAGGGTAGAGAGGAAGGGGTCTCGTGAGAGTAGGAGAGGAAAAAGGGGGCCTCTACGTTATGAAGCTAACGTAAGGTTGGTGATTGAAAGAGTAGTCTGAAAGGGGGATCACGTGATGAAGTTTTACGTAAGGCGGGCGATTCAAACAGTGAATTGTGAAGGGAGCGGCTGTCCCTGAATGGCCGGCGGTGAATGGCTGGGGGTGACAGGGAAAAGAATCAGCAAAAGAGAGAAGAGCCTAGGCTACGCCAAGCTGACCACCGCCGTTGACCGGGACTAAATACCTGAAACAAAAAGAAACCTCGAAGTAATGGTCAGAACTAAAGGAGAGACTCGAAGGGACGGAGTGAAAGGGGGCAACAGCTTCGCTGCCCGAAGGCTTTCGCGGCATGGAACCTGGCTGGAACGTTTTTAATTGTTCACAACACGACATCCGCAGTTGGTTGTCAAATGTAAGCGCCCACCCTGTCGGTTCCTTTTCTTCTTGCTGCAGTTTCCGGTGCTTATGGACCCCGCACTCTTTTGATTTTGTCTGTGGATTCTCCCCAGATCAGTCTTTATAAATTCCCTTGAACCTAGCATGTATTACGCATTTTTTTATATATTCCACTGGATATGCCGTTCTTTAACCAGCATTTTTTTTGCCTTACTCTATACTGTATATATCGTGCTTCTTGTTTTTGTTTATCTCTAAACCCACACATGCTGTAATTTCGCTACAAATCTAAGGGCTTGTTTATCTGATTTGTCTTGCTTTTGATTTTTCCCCATCTTTTTCCGTATTTTCTATTGCTTGTACTGCAAATCATTGTACTGCCCACCTGCCACGCTCTCGAAACGGAGTAGCAGCAGTGTTGTAAATAAAAAATCATGGGCCACACGCCGACCCGTTTTCCTTAATTATGCAATATAGTGCAGGTACGCGGAGGTACACGCAGTTTGCACGACGAATGCCAGTTTTCTTCCAGGCGCATAATAACCACATTTATAAAGACTGCGATATATGAAGCGTCCCGCCATGAAACCGGCTTTGCGAATGGGCTCAACAAACGCGCGGTTTTCTCGCATGTGCATCAAGGGAGGACCAGTGAGTTTCCTGGTAATTTGCGCGCTGTTTGTGCAACTGTCTTTTTCTGAAGGCAAAATGGTAGTGACTTCACAATGGTCTGTCGTAATAATACTACCTTCTGGTCAAATACGAGAGCTGTGAATAGTTAGGCGGTCTGACTCGTGCTTGCAGTTGCACCACTGCGACACTGAGCGCGTGGGCCCACCGCTCCGTAGCAGTCATTAAACGCGTTAATGGTTCTCCCCTCAGGGAGATCGTCATCTTCAGCAGCATAAACTACACCCACTACATGTAGTCTAAAAGGCCTTCCCCATTCTACTCAAATCTACCGGTCCCGTATTAGCGCCGCCCAAGTGGTCCCCGAAAGCTTCTTCATCACATCTGCCATCCTATCAAGCTATGCCAACGTACATAACCACTGATACCCTCAGGGCGCACATTCGACACCTTCCGGGTACATTCGCACCATCTCGCATCTTAACTTTCAAAAAGGCCGTATGCAAACATTCAGCCCACATTATTGCTGCCCATAGTACTTCTTTGCCCTCGAACTATATGCGTGCAGTAAGACCGTCCTCGCCTTTAGGATACCTACATCGACCTGAAGTGCGCCTTAAGGGGACACTAAAGAGAAACAATGAATTGGTTTTAGATTGATAATTGTGCTTGGAGAACTCTTGTGAGTTTATTTCACCATCATAGTTTTATTATAAGACGAGAAAACCAAAGTCAAAGTTCCATTTTAAATTTCGCGCCGAACTTTGAAATTCGTGACGTAAAAAATTTCAAAGAGCATTTAACGTATTTGGCGCCACTGGCTCGACGAAATTTCCTCAAACTCGTTATGTCAAGTCTCTGCCCCCTCAGAGGACAATGTGCTTCGATTACCGATTAGGAACTACATAGGCCCAAGCAGGCGCCCACAAAAATATGTGACGTCACAGCAAATGGTGCGGGAATTCCAAGGTGGCGTTCGCCACCTGTATTTTCTTTTTGCGCGTTTTCTCGCTTATTAAGTGTCTTCTCGCAGCAAGCGTGGTGTTTTTGGTATCGTGGAAGACTACTTTACTAATGCGAGAGAAATCGTTTCGCTCTTGAGTGTCCCTTAACATAGCTGAAGTTACGAAGAAGAATGTCGTCGGTTGGCCTTTAAAAGGTCGCACTACTGTATTTACATGAGATGTGCAGTGCTCACACCCATATTTAAAATTATAGTTCTGTTACGACTTCCGACACCACCGCCGCTGTAATATTTCCGGCAAGATCTTTACAATACAGTTCAAAATGTTTCACGCAACCTCAACTACAGCTGCTTAATTAGTCGCCCTCCGTGCTGCTCTTCAGTTTGCCGTAGAGCAGACACCTCATCTGTGGTCTATCTTATGCGATAGCAAAGCAGCCCTCCAAATTCTACCCCCCGCTTTACGTCATGGCTCACATGGGCAGCTCATAGCGGTAATCAGACAAGTCCACCATGAAGCAATAGACAAAGGGAACGAAGTAATATTCTTATTCCAGTGTCCTGCCTAGTCACTTTGGCATTCAGAGAAATGATGAAGTGGACACAGCTGCTCGATCCAGTGACGATGGCGTCAGCAGCATTGCCATTCCCCTTGCAAGATAGGACGCCGCCGAAGAACTTTGTGAATTAGCCCGTCGTCTAACGTTGGACTTGTGGAATTCACCGACATTTACAAGTGCACAGATGCACACTTGGGACCCTGATCTCAAACTACGATCCTGTCCAGTCTATCACGATGCGACTCTACCCTGCTGGTTCGTCTGTGGCTTGGAGTGGCCTTCTCAAATGCCTATTCATTTATGATTCGAACGGCTGACAGCCTGTCATGTGAAGTCTTTGCGTGCAGCGAAACAGTCGCGAACATTCTCTGTGAGTGCACCCGCTTCACTTTCGAAAGAATCGTCCTCTCGACCACACTAGACCATCTGAACAACCACCCTCACACGAAGAACAAAATCCTAGGGCCCAGGCGTACTCGGTCTTCAACTCGAGCTGCTCTGAGGGCGTTGTTGCGGTTTCTTCAAGCAACCGGGCTGCGTGACAAACTGACTTTCGGCAGACTATGTCACTGTGTGTTACATGGACGGTTCTGTGGTCATGACTATTTTTCTCACGTGCTGTGGTCACAAACTCTTCTTCTCTTTCATTCTTCTACACCCCCTTTCCCCTTCCCAAGTACCGGGTAGAAACCAGAGGCTTCCTCTTGTTAACCTCTCTGTCTTTCCTTTATCTTTTCTCTCTCTCCCTCCCTGTCACCTCACGTTCTGCCGCCCCCTGCGGTGTTTGCGTTGTCTTCAAATTAGACCACCGGTGATCTTGTTTCCGATCACATGCACTGCTCATGTCTGTTTCTTTCTTTTGAATCAGGTGTCAATAAAAGCTCGTTCACACCAGCAACAAGCAAAGGTAGTGCGACCGAATTAGTCGCAAAGCGACTGGTCACAAAGAGTCGCAAATGGCCGCTTTGGTCGCAAAGCGACTGCTTTGTCTCAGTCGATCGCAGCTCGGGTTCTTAGTCGCGCGGCTGCAGCCGCAAACTGCTGAGCCAATCAGAGGCGCAGCATGAAAATCATGACATGTATGTCATGTACACCATGATTTACATGACATGGTTTCGGGGAGCTCCCTGCTGTTTAAATAAATAAATATAGACGAAAACTGGTATGACAAAAGCTTTTTGTATTACGAACATACACGAGGGGTGGTAACATGAAAATCGTGGCATCCATGTCAGGTACGCCATGACAAACCCGCGATGCTCATGATGCGCTTGCGGCCGGTTCGCGAGCTTGACATACACCAGAACTGGTACAGCATAACGTCAATGCATGACGAAGATAAATGACACGTGGTAACATGACAATCACGAAATGCGTGTCATGCTGGGTATGATTTACATGCTACGCTCATGGTGCGCTCGCGGCCGGTTCGCTAGCTTTCATACACCAGAACTGGTATTGCGTGACGTGACTGCATGAAGAACATAAATTACAACTGGTAACATGACAATCATGACGTGCATGTCACGTAGGCCATTATTTACATGCCACACTCATGGTGCGTTCGCAGCTGGTTCGCTAGCTTAACGCGCACGAAAACGGCTATTGTGTGACGTGACTCTATGAAGAACGTAAATGACAGGTAGTAGCAAGAAAATCATGATATGCATGTCATGTAGGGCATGATTTACATGCCTCACTCATGATGCGCTCGCGACTGGTTCGCGAGATTGACATACACCAAAACTGCTATTACGTGACGTGATTGCATGACAAACACAAATGACAAGTGGTAACATGACAATTATCACATGGACGTGATGTAGGTCAAAATTTACATTCCACACTCATGGTGCGTCCGCGGTCGGTTCGTTAGCTTGACATACACCAAAACTTTTATTGCGTGACGCGACCCTGACGAACATAAATGGCAGTTGGTAACATGACAATCATGGAATGCATGCCATGTACGGCATGATTTACAGGCCACACTCATGGTGCGCTCGCGGCCGGTTCATTAGCTTGACATACACCAAAACTGGTATTGCGTGACGTGACTGTATGACGAACATAAGTGACAGGTGGTAACATGAAAATCATGATATGCATGTCATGTTGGGCATGATTTACATGCCACGCTCATGGTGCGCTCGCGGCCGGTTCGCTAGCTTAACATACTCGAAAACTAGTATTACGTGACGTGAATGTATAATGAACATAAATGACAGGTGGTAACATGGGAATCATGACATGCATGTTATGTAGAGCAAGATTTACATTCCACACTCATGTGCGCTCGCGGCTTGTTTGGTAGGTTGACATACACCAAAACTGGTATTTCTTGATGTGACTGTATGACGAAAATAAATGGCAGCTGGTAGCATGGCAATCATTACATGCATGTCATATAGGGCATGATTTACATTCCATGCTCATGATGCGCTCGCGGCCGGTTCTCGAGCTTGATATACACCAATACTGGTATAGCATAACGTTACTCTATCACGAAGATAAATGACATGTAGTAACATCACAATCATGACATGCATGTCATGTTGGGCATGATTTACATGTCACACTCATGGTGCGCTCGCGGCCGCTTCGCTCGCTTGACGTACACCAAAACTGGTATTACGTGACGTGATTGTATGACGGACATAAATGACAGGTGGTAACATTACAATCATGACATGCATGTGATGTACGGCGTGATTTAGATGCCACACTCATGGTGCGTTCGCGGCCAGTTCATTAGTTTTGCATACACCAAAACTGGTATTGCGTTACGTGACTGTATGACGAACATAAGTGACAGATGGTAACATAAAAATCATGGCATGCATGTCATGTTACACATATTTACATGACGCTGTCTTGGTGCGCTTCCGGCTGTTTTGTTAATAAGATATATACTAATATTCGTATGGCATGACATCTGTGCAAAGAATATAAATGACAGGTTATGCATTATATGTACGAGAATATTCGTTTCATTAGCATGGTATACACCGTATTGTTAACGCGATGGCGTTAAAGAGCTCGTATCGCAGAAATTCCGCCGTCGGCGTCGGCGCCGGCACCGTTGGTTGTGAGCGAAAAATCATCATCTTGTCCGTGACCGAAAAATCGAAAAAGCTGCAAATAAAATAAATAATAAAAATGTTGGGTCCGAGTGAGAATCGAACCCAGGCCGTCTGCGTTGCAAGCAGGTGTTCCACCACACAGCCACGCCTTTGCTTGGAGCTGCACTGAAAGTAACTTTGATGCTTCCCAAAAATACGCGTCCTGTATACGGGTGTCGCAGTACGAGATGTAATATGGCAGTAATATTGCGTGGTACAAGCGTACATTGCCATCGAGCGTCACACCACGTCAATGTCATAACGACTTGGTGGTTTAAAGACAGCCACCCATTACAAAAGGCACACACATTACTGCGCGTATTCCCTTAAGAGCGCGTACTGGGTGCATCGCAGCTTCGAAAAAGGTTCTCGCGCATAATTGCTCCTGGTTTTAAAAAATGCTACCCATTACATAAGGCACACACCTTATTGCGCGCATTCTGTTAAACACTCGTAGTGTTCAAAGTGCGCACTAGGGGCAGGATATTGCTATCGCGTTCAACTCTTAAAGGCGAAGCTTAAGCGTCCCCCAGTTTTTAATTTCCGCATGCATGCGTGACAAACATGCGATATATGATGTACTACATGCCATTACATGAATTCATTTGCCCCAAAGACAAACAAGGCGGTGTATGCAGCTCTTTGCTGGCTGCTTCGCATTACATAGATTCCCACAGTGCGTGGGATCTGCTGTATTTTTTTAAAATTTGAAGCATTTCTTTGCGAACCCAAGGCACTGAGCGTTTCCATCTACATATATATCTATCTAGCCGCTTACATCTGGGTGATGTCGTGATCGCCTCCTACGCCCCAAATTAACATTGGAGAGTAAGATGGTTTGACGAATATGACTGTCTGGTCAAGACATGAATAGCTTGATAATCCTTTCGCGTACGTCGTCAAACCCGTTCCTCCAGACACATGTGGCACATAACCGTTTACAAGGGACCGTGGTGTACGGCTCTGCGCCACAGATGATTCAAAGTTTATATGTTCCCAGGAACGGTGAGAACAGACATTAGTAAATAAAGTCGGGAGCTTTAAGAAAAACTGACATCGGCAGCGTGACTCGACGAATGCAAAGAATAAAAATTAGGATCCCAGCTGGAATAGAACACAAGCATTCTGCGCGGCAGTCAGGTATTATACCACAGGGCCACGTCAGGTCTGGAAACTGCTTTGGCAAAATACACCCTGTGAAGGCGTATTGTCGCTGGAACGTAAACTGTGGTTGTGGTGCTGGCTATCTAATTTTATAACAAAGCAATAAACGCTACATACGTACTCCTACGATACAGGCCTCATGTCAGGCTAACATCTTTGATTCCAGTGTTGGCTGCGCTTTTATAGCAGTCGAATAAACATTGCATTTGTACTCCTATGATTCAGCAAGCTATATTCAAGCGTTGCTCGAGACCAGAGGCAAACGCTAACAAAAGTACATATGATATTCACATCATCGCACCGTAAAGTGCAGTTCGTTTCGACAATATTTACGTATCTGCTCTAACGGAAGTGCAAGCGTTACGTCATACCATAAACTACACTTTAAACGCCAGTGTTGTCGACGTGCCTGGTAAGCCCGCGATTTGCACGCAACTACTACACTTACAAAAACCCGTTGATCCACCTCGTAACGCTTGATCCAATTCGTAACGCTTGGCTCAAATCCAAAAAAAATGCAGCATAGACAGCTACTCGCGGGCTCCTCCTCATGAAAACGACTCCCACAAGGCGTGGTATCTGCCGATTTTTTCTTTGAGCGAGGCTACTCTATTTTTCTCTCTTTACGGTACATCTATCAGTTTCCTTCCCGTGGGTCATGGTATCGTCTCGGATTGACCTTGAAGCGTGCAGTTTTCTGCACCTTAGGTTCGTATCGTTAATATGCAGCTGTTCGGGACAATTCTTTTGAGGGATACCAGTAAAGTGTCATTCATTATTCGTGAATATTTGTCATGTGCACTACACCCCATTGTTATTACGTTAGTTATTTTAGTCTCGTGGTTCGGATCTGCCGTCAATTGCTTTCCTCAGCACATCTATTCCCTTACATGTTGCAGTTCTTTGCTGCCTACTGCAAACCGCTTTTTTATTCCAAAATTGTTGAACATTGCTTTAAAGCAGCGGACATAATTTATCAGCCCACCACTCCGCTTTCCTTGTCTTATGCTTTCGAATTTCTCCCCTGGGTTGCTAACCAAGAGAGTACTATCGGCGTCAAATGAAACCGGAACAGCGGCAAGCCTTGGCGATGGTATAGTGCGCGCCGTCCAGTTATCACCATGGACAGGCGTGCGCATCCGGTTTGGCAGCACTGCGCATATATGCGCATCTGTCCATGGTGATAACTGGACGGCGCGCGACCATCGCGAAGGCTTGCCACAGTTTGGGTTCCATTTGACGCCGATAGTACATTAATGACAACTAACAGAAGGTCAAGCCAAGGGAAGTATAGGGGACGTTATTGTGGTAAATATAAGGTGCAGAAGTTAGATTGGACGAAACGACAACTTGCCGCCGGCAGGGACCGAACATGCAACCTTCCAATAACACGTTCGATGCTCTACCGATTGAGCTAGGGTGGCAGTCGTCCTCCCGTGCGCCTCATCGGGTACATCTGAGCATTTAAACCTGATACTGTTAGTCAGCGCCGCTCGTAGCCATGACAGCGACATGGCTACGGCGACATGGCTTCACGTAGTATGCGAGAGATTATTGGTCAGCTGCCAGGTCATAACAATATCACATGCTATGTGATGCCAGCAGGCAAAAGAAGATTATTCCACCCTCGTTGTCATGTCTACGAGCGGCGTTGACTAACACTCCCAGGTTTAAACGCACAGATATACACAATAAAGTGTATGGGAGGACGAGCGTCGCCCTAGCTCACTTGGTAGAGCATCGGATGCGTTATTCGAAGGTTGCAGGTTTTGTCCCTGCCGGCTGCAAGTTGTCTTTTTGTACTCTTTAATTGCTTCACATCTATATACCATAATTACCGGAAATAACGTCCCCTATACTTCACTTGCCTTGATGATCTGTTAGTTTTCATTATTGTACTGCGTTGGTTAGCAACCCAGGGGACAAATTGGCAAGCATAGTACAAGTAAAACGTAGTGGTGGGGTAACAAATTATGTACGTTCAATCAAAGCTATCTTGAACAAACCTGAAGTATTACAGCTGTTTGGTATAGGCAGTGAGGAACTGCAACACGTAGGGGTATACATGTGCTTAGCAAAAGAAGTGACGGCAGATACGAACCACGAGACTGAATTAACTTGTGTAATTAGGTTGCTATGACGGCAGGTCACGGCAACATAATCATCACGCGCATAAATGGGAGGTTATGGCAACATAAGGCACACTTGTCATGTAAATGATGATCTAGCCGCCTACGCCCTTGTGTCTGTAGTGGTTGTTTGGCTAGCTTGCTACATAGAAAAAATTGCGTGACATGATGTGAGTGTTTGAGGAAGAACATTGACTGCAAGACATGGCAACATCATCATCACGCGCATCTCCTATAATTTATAATCTAGCCGCCTACATCTTTCTGTTTTAGTGGTGTTTCATTAAGTAGCTACGTACCAAAATTTGCATGGCATGACAATTTTATCAGGAATATGAGTCGCGGGTCATGAGAAGGCTATCATGATATACATGTCTTCATTAGCCGGCTATGTCATTGTGCCCTCGTAGGGGTTTCGTTAACCTGACTTACAGGGTGTTTCAAGAAATGTGACCGAAAACCCTTAAAAATGAGGAAAATGTGAAATTAGCTCGTATAATGAAAATAATATGAATCCCAAGATCGATCCCAGGGGAACTCCCATTGTAACCGCACGAACATTACACTTAACATCGAGTAATCGTACTTCTGGGTGCATATTGGTCAGACAGCTGCAGGTGAACTTGAGACATCCACCAAGAAAAACCGGGAGGTTCCAGTTTCTGAAGTAATCTTCCATGGTGAGCTGGGTCGAGACCTTTTTTAAGTCAATAAATAAACCTAATAAGATCATCTAGTTGTTTAACTAGGCGTTTATCTCAGAAACACAGCATAGCGGCTGCGGTATACCTCTTACTTCTGAAGTTATGCTGGCTACGTGCTAGCACCGATTGTCGTTCGATGAATACCATGGCCTATTTTGCAATGAGTTTCTCGAAGGCTGAATAATGCCACTAAGGACATATATAGAGCGATAATTTTCAGTAAGGCTTCGGTCTCCATTTTTTGTAGGAACGACTTTTGCAAGCTTAGGAGGTCAGGGTACGTACCTGTGTGAAAGGTGTCATTGAAAATTTTTTTCAATGGAACGCAAGCTCTCTCAATACAGTGGAATGTCGTTCATCTGTTTTTCACGGGAACCGGAAAATAAAACGTATTAAGGAAAAATCGTATTGACCAAAAAGGTGAAAGAAGGACGAAGCTAAGCATACTCCGTCAGCAACTCACTCTTATTGAGCCACATTGAAGCAGCCAGGCGATTTGCACTTTATTTTCTTCTTCTCAACGTCTACGAGTTAAATCTTCTGAAAAGTATTCTCCTTAACCCTTTGTATCCCAGCACACGGGCGTAGCCAGAAATTTTTTCGAGGGGGGGGGTTAACCGTACTTTAGTATGTTCGTGCGTTCGTTTGTATGTGTGCTTGCGTATATACGCAAGCAAAATTGAAAATTATCGAGGTGGGGGGAGAGGTTGAACCCCCCCCCAACCCCCCTAAACTACGCCCCTGTCCCAGCACCCACATATGTTGACAAAACATATCAGTGAAGTAGGATCAGGCTCTCAAACGCATTGTCTTAAAGGGCCCCTTACCGGGCCACAGAGCAAATTTTAGTTAGACTCTGGAAGTTGTGTGCCGAATGAAGCGCATTATGCCGTAAGAATTTTTCAGATCGGTTCATTACGAGCTGAGAAAAACATTTTGTAGCGGCGCGAAACCATGATGCGAGGAGGAAAGCTTCTCACTCTTGCCACTCACCCCGCGTAGCATGCGCAAGCCAAATCCCTTCCCTGCCCTCTTCGGCAGCGCAGCCGGAGGATCACATGATGCATACGCATGAACGCGTCATGCCCATGCAACGTCACGTGCGTATGACGTGCCCGCGCCAGCACGAGTACGCGAGTGGCGTTGCATGGCTGCTACATATTTTTTTTTTTTTTATGTAGCGGCCGTGGGCGTTGTGTCGACGTTGTCTGTGGTGTACTGCCTGTTTCCGCGAGACGGGCATGAAAGTTGCGACATTTTTACGGGCACTAGACTAGCTGTATCAAGAGCCAGTGCCGCATTAACGTTTACCTGGACGCGATAGAATAAATGAGCATAATGAGTGCTCGAACACGAGGGAGGGGGGGATGAAAAATACGCTCACATTCCCTTTGTCTGCCTCATAATTTCTCTCAAGTTTTATTCATCTATTCAAGCAACAAATTACACGAACTACACACGTCGTGTCAAATAATTATCGCAGTGTCACGTGCTACTGTTGGCGCCGTCAGAGCACAGCCGTCTACGTAGAGGACCGACGTCACAGCACTACCGTTTACGTAGGACCATTCCATCGTCTACGTCATCCCTTCATACTCTGGGCGCGCGCCCGCAAGAAGAAGGGCAAGCGGCGTTCAGCTTGAAATTTGACCCATTTCCGCGCCGCATAGCATTGCAAATTTTGAGCTCAAAATTGTCAAACCTGGTGACGAGGCCTTTAAAAATCGATTCGAATTGTTGGCGTTACTTCAGCATTTCATAAAAACATCTATTTGTGTCAACTTCTGTGAACAAACTGCGCTAAGTGCGCACAAAACAATAGAGTTCTTCTCAAGTCGCCTGTAGAGGCGTATGCCTACATTTTTAAAGACGATAGTCTTTCTTGGGGAACCTAAACGCAGAAATTTGGTCTGTCTGTCTGTCTGTCTGTCTGTCTGTCTGTCTGTCTGTCTGTCTGTCTGTCACGCGATTCAGCCATCCGGCCAAAGTTTAAGCACTTGCTGAACGCCGAGCCATCTTGAACTGGTAGCTGCGTTCATACTTGTGAACATTGTCGATCAAAAAGCAAATATTACGCATATTTGAGGCGCAACATCAATGAGGCGCAGCATCAATTAGGTGGTGTGATCCTTTGCTAGAAAATACATAGATACGTAATTCTAAAGACCCTAGTGTTTCTTAGGCTGCGCCGAAAATGCTAGTGTTTCTTAGGCTGCGCTGAAACGCCGCTGAAACGGCCCGCAGATGACTATCGTCTTTCGATGACATTTGCAGCGAAGCGCGCGGATACGCGGCCATTTTTTTTTATGGGTTCTCTCTAAATTCGTAAGAGTTTTTAATTTATTCGCCTTTATTCGAAAAAAAAGGAAGGGTTTATCTTGTTTTTGCGTGAGTTTCGTTGCACTGTGAGCGACCAAAGTTTTGTAAGTTCAATTGTCGCTGCGGCGTCCACGTTTGTGTACGCCAGGCATACCGAGTTAGTTTAAGAAGCTGACAGAACACCGCATAATAGTAGAACCCGCTTTGATTGCGTGCGGCTATGCACAAAACATTACTTGTAATATGGCTAAATACACCTTCTAGAAATTATTTAGAATTTATATGTTTTATTCGGGACGTGGATTAAGTGATGAAGACATACATACATGCCATGATTTTCGAGCTGACTAGCGGAAGCGAATGTTCCGATTTGGAGAGCACCGATAATTAGCGCGTTCATGACGACAGCATTCAGTTTGAACGTAAACATGAACGCATTGGTAATGATAATCAACGACGATAAAGATTATGACGAACGCGCTCAAGCAGAACTGTGGGCAAGCAAATGGGCCTTGAATGGTGATATTGATGGTGTTGATGAAAGCGTTGAACATGGCGATTAACGCGTGGACGATGGCGATAATGAACGATGATGATGAAAGGGCTGAATCAGAGCCGTTAGCATGCGACCGCGTGAACGTTTATGATTATGATGATAATATTATAGATGAACCTGTTTAACTCATGATGCAGACGTTTAATATGGTAAGTAGTGATGGTGATAATTACTAACGCGTTGAAACAGAGCCGTCGAAGCTAGTTCCCGTGTACGATGTAGAATGATGATGGATCCAATGTAAATGGTGTTTCCACCGTCAAATATGTGGGCGCTTGTTTTTTTCTAGACCTAGAGCTAAATTTTTCAGGTTTTCGGTTTATTCACACTTTTTTATGTATTGTTATTGCATATATGCAAAAAATACTTGCTGACGCAACTATCGGCTAATTTTTCACAAAGCGTAATGTAATAGAAATAATTTTTCTTAAATACTTCGCCGGGTTCGTCATCATCATCACTGGACGTAGCGGTGGCGCCTGGCAGTGATCTTTTCGCTGCAATACCAACGCTGCTGTGCACCTCAGCGGCTCTGCAACGCGCACATCGTGGTTTGCTGGGATGCGTGCCATTATGGCTAAAGCAGCGCAAACAACACGGCCGAAGAAAGAGACACAACGAGCACCAGGTTTGCGCTGCTTGAAGCATGTTGGTGGAGGTAGTATATCGAGGTATAAACGTAGGATTTCTATATATATCGGTCAGAATCGACTTTCGCGGCCGTATTATCCAGTTTTGGACGAAAATGTGGCATATTAGGCGCATGAATGCCCATTATTTCCGAAGGACGTTGGCCGGGAATAAAAAGAAAGACGTATTAAGCCGAAAAACGTATTATGCAGAATAGTATCAGCGAGATTTTACTGTACGTTGTTTTTAAGCCAAATAGAGACACCTGATCACATCGAGTGTTGTGTTTGCATGCTATAGTATTGACTACCGTGACGATCTCAGCTGCCGTTATTTCGACGTAATCGAAGGAATCGACGACCCTATCAGGAAGCGTATCAAGTGTGACATCACGGCATGCATTGGTAACTTGATTGCCGATACTACAAAAGTAATCACTGAAAGATCCCGCTTTAACTCTGGCGATATTCTGGCACCTGAGCCTAGGACATACTGCAATAATTCGGAATTGGTTTTATTATTGAATATATAATCTCCCAAGTAATTTTAGAGTGTTCAATTCCCAGCCATGAGCTGAGAGTTGTATTCCTTCTTACGTGTACGAATGATTTCCGTCAGCTTAGTTCGGGCTATCATGAACTTTTCTTCCAAACATAAATGACCCCTCTTTTGCTTAGCTTTTGTGTACCGAGGGTCCTTACTTAAAAGCGAAGCTGTCTACCCTTACAAAAGTTGATTTCGACAGTCTATGGCCTTCTAAACCCATTTTTACACAGTCTATAGACAGCCTAAATTTATTTGTTTAAGGGTAAGTCAACCGTTACTCCGTGCAGAGCGAGCAGAAACCTGTCATCATCATGAACCGGCACGCACTCTCGTTGTCCTCCTCTTCATCTTCTGCTTCGCTCCGAAACACCTTCGTTGATTTGTCCGGCGTGGGTTGCAAAGTCTCACAGGGTCCCTTACGCATCTGCCTCAGTCGACTCCAAGGCGAAAGCCATCTTCTTTTTCTTCTAAGTCGATGCGTAGAACCTCCCGTGCCACCTCCGAAACTTTTCTGCAACAAACGTGATTTTGCAATGCCTCCAGGATTGGAGGCATTCTACGCTTTCTGCAGCTCACCTTGTTTTGCACTACCTACGGAATCGGCCCACCTTTGACGAAGCAATCATGTCACGGGATGACGTCCCCATTTGACTTCACGTTATGTGACGCCACAGAGACATCATGACCAAGTCACAAATATTGGTGGTCTGCGACATGACGATGACGTCATACGGTGGCGACACCACGTGATGGTGCTTCTTTGCATCACTCCTGTTGACGCCGCCCACGGGGCACGCTGGTCAATTTTCGCATTTGATGAGGCATCTAGAAGTTTTCGCCTTAATAACTGATGTGCGAGAGAACGAGGTGTAAGAAAGAGCAACGGAGAAAATTTTGAAAATAGAGAAAACCTCGAGGCATCCGGTAACGAGCTATGTTGTCTAAAAGCTAGTTCTTGATAATAGGTCAGGGGGGTATCTGCCAGAGAAATAGCCTAGTTCCTGGGAATCGGCCAGGAACATGTTGGTTCCATTGTCACCAATACTCTGCACATGCACATGCTTTCAGCAAACTGGGTGCCAAATGTTTGAAGCGTGGACAATAAGCATTCGCACAGGTCTAAAGCTGTGGCTGCCAAATTTTAGAGCCTGGAATTCCTATTGGCCCACCATCGTTCCTATTCATTTGAACTAGCCCCTTCCAACTATAACCTGCATTTCTAATTCGAAGAAAAACTTGAAGTGGCATCATTCTGAGAACATTGTTGACGTCAAATATGTCGATAAAAGCTGGTTTGACGACCAATAGTATGCTGCTTTTTAATGCACTAGAAAATATGAAACAACGACATAGAAAGGGCGTCTGCTTGAGGAGGGATTACTTTGAATAATCTTTTAAATTCAGAGCTGCGACTATGCGCTTTTTGTGCAGAGCCAGGAGCTCCTCAGCACCCCCTCGTATATTGCTATTTTTTGAAATACTATATCTTAAGATGTCAACATTAATTTTTTTTCACTTGAGTGCCGTTTCGCGGCAGGCGCTGCGATCACGAGAAAATAGGATTTTCGTCGGACAGTGATCAACTTAACGGTTTGGTGGACTACACAGGTGCTTCTTGATCCGAACTACCGGCAAGCTGAATTAAACGACTTTGTTGTGCCGTCAATAGAGTTGTTTGTCGCTCTTGCCCTTGGCGTATCAAAATTACAATGTGGTCGATTGACGTTGATGATGAGGAAGTGACCCTCGTAGGGATCGAAATAACACTTTGAAAACCACAGCAACCAATTAGGGTAAAGTATTCATGGTTTGTATTGTTCATCGACCAGATGTTGAAGTTCCTACATATTAATAACGCGAAAGCCTTAGACGCCTCATCAAACGCGGAAATTGACCGGCGCCCCGAGTCGGCGGCGTCAACACGAGTGATGCGAAAAATCATCACGTGATGAAGTCACCTTATGATATCATGACGTCACAGAGCGCCACAATTTGTCACGCCATTATGACGTCATCGTGACGTTGCAACGACGTCACATGACGTAACTTTGCATGATGACGTCATCACATCACATCGTAGCTTGTTCAAAGGTTTGCCGATCCCGGAGGCAGTGAAAAACTTGAAGTGCCTCCGATCTTGGAGGCAAAGAAGAACTACGTTAGGTGTGGAATGCTTTCGGTGAGTGGCGGGGCAGGATTATTACATTTAATGAGAAGAAAAAAAAGATGGCTTTCGTCTCCCAGTCGTTTTAGGTGAGTACATAAGGGACACTGTGAGTTTTATTTTTCTATTGCAGCTGATCAAGTGAAGAATCAATACTTAAAAAGTATGCATCAAGTTATAAATATTTTTATTAGGAGCATAACAGGCAACAACAATTTTTACAGTGGCAGTTTCACAACAAGGAAGTCGAATTCATGCGAGAGTAAGAAAACTGTGGGTACAAGAACACTTGATATTCTTTCCTGCGAACAGATCCACAACACCACCTCGCGCGCAGGACAGCCTTCCAGCGCGCAGGACAGCCATTGCACAGTACCGCAAGTAAGTGTTTATTGGGTGCTAACTGATATAAAGCCATGTTAGTAATTGTTAGCATAACTTCGAAAGATCATCCTCTGTTTAAATAAGCAGAACGCTTGAATTCTCTGCTTTCAGAGCAGAGAATTCAAGCGTTCTGCTTATTTAAACAGAGGATTCAAGCAGAGAATTTTACCATTTGCCACCCACGTAAACTTCCACTTCTTTCCCCTTTGTGCACGGCAGCTTCATCAAGTAGAATTTTGTTTTAACATCGAAGCTGTAATTTGTGCGGAGTATCCTGTGTGGCCTAACAGGTATGTGCCACAGAAGTTCGGTAAATCCCACTACCCACCACTGGCCCACTAAAGATGAAGAAGACAAGAGTTAGCCCAACAAACAGGTATGTGCGACAGAAATTTGTGCGGCCTGCCAGAAAACTAATATTATCATAAACGGGTATATGCCATAGAAATTGGGTAAATCCCACTACCCACCACTGGTCCACTAAAGATAAAGAAGACAACAGCTATACCAACACACAGGTATGTGCCACAGAAATTTGTGCAGCCTGTCAGAAAACTATCGTCACCATAAAGGGGTGTGGCACAGAAATTGGGTAAGTCCCACTACCCACAACTGGTCCACCAAAGATAACGAAGACAACAGTTATACCAACAAACAGGTATATGCCACAGAAATTTCTGCGCCCTGCAGGAAAGCTATCACCATGATAAACGGGTATGTGCCACAGAAATTGGGTAAGTCCCACTACCCACCACTGGTCGACTAAAGATGAAGAAGAGAGCAGTAAGCCCAACAAACAGGTATGTGCCACAGAACTTTCTGCGGCCTGTCAGAAAACTGTCATCATCATAAATGGGTATGGGCCACAAAAATTGGGTAAGTCCCCCAACCCACCACTGGTCCACTAAAGATGAAGAAGACAGCAGTTAACCCAACAAACAGGTATGTGCCACAGAACTTTCTGCGGCCTGTCAGAAAACTGTCATCATCATAAATGGGTATGTGCCATAAAAATTGGGTAAGTCCCACTACCCACCACTGGTCCACTAAAGATGAAGAAGACAGCAGTTAGCCCAACAAACAGGTATGTGCCACAGAACTTTCTGTGGCCTGTCAGAAAACTGTCATCATCATAAATGGGTATGTGCCACAAAAATTGGGTAAGTCCCACTAACCACCACTGGTCCACTAAAGATAAAGAAGACAGCAGTTAACCCAACAAACAGGTATGTGCCACAGAACTTTCTGCGGCCTGTCAGAAAACTGTCATCATCATAAATGGGTATGTGCCACATAAATTGGGTAAGTCCCACTACCCACCACTGGTGCACTAAAGATGAAGAAGAAAGCAGTTAGCCCAACAAACAGGTATGTGCCACAGAACTTTCTGCGGCCTGTCAGAAAACTGTCATCATCATAAATGGGTATGTGCCACAAAAATTGGGTCAATCCCACTACCTACCACTGGTGCACTAAAAAGGAAGAGAACCACTAGCCCAACAAACAGGTATGTGCCACAGAAATTTGTGCGGCCTGCCAGAAAACTATCATCATCATAAACGGGTATGTGCCACAGAAATTGGGTCAATCCCACTACCCACCACTGGTCCACTTAAAAGGAAGAAGAGAACCATTAGCCCTATAAACCGGCATGTGCCACAGAAATTTCTGCGGCCTGTCAGAGAGCTGTCATCATCATAAATGGGTATGTGCCACAGAAATTGGGTCAATCCCACTACCCACCACTGGTCCACTAAAAGGAAGAAGAGAAGCATTAACCCTAAAAACCGGCATGTGCCACAGAAATTTCTGCGGCCTGTCAGAAAGCTATCATCATCATAAATGGGTGTGTGCCACAGAAATTGGGTCAATCCCACTACCCACCACTGGTCCACTAAAAAGGAAGAAGACCACCATTAGTCCTACAAACCGGCATGTGCCACAGAGATTTCTGCCGCCTGTCAGAAAGCTGTCATCGTCATAAGTGGGTATGTGCCACAGAAATTTCGTCAGTCCCACTACCCACCACTGGTCCACTCAAAAGGAAGAAGAGAACCATTAGTCCTACAAACCGGTATGTGCCACAGAACTTTCTGCGGCCTGTCAGAAAACTGTCATCATCATAAATGGGTATGTGCCACAAAAATTGGGTCAATCCCACTACCTACCACTGGTGCACTAAAAAGGAAGAAGAGAACCACTAGCCCAACAAACAGGTATGTGCCACAGAAATTTGTGCGGCCTGCCAGAAAACTATCATCATCATAAACGGGTATGTGCCACAGAAATTGGGTCAATCCCACTACCCACCACTGGTCCACTTAAAAGGAAGAAGAGAACCATTAGCCCTATAAACCGGCATGTGCCACAGAAATTTCTGCGGCCTGTCAGAGAGCTGTCATCATCATAAATGGGTATGTGCCACAAAAATTGGGTCAATCCCACTACCCACCACTGGTCCACTAAAAGGAAGAAGAGAAGCATTAGCCCTAAAAACCGGCATGTGCCACAGAAATTTCTGCGGCCTCTCAGAGAGCTGTCATCATCATAAATGGGTATGTGCCACAGAAATTGGGTCAATCCCACTACCCACCACTGGTCCACTAAAAGGAAGAAGAGAAGCATTAGCCCTAAAAACCGGCATGTGCCACAGAAATTTTTGCAGCCTGTCAGAAAGCTGTCATCATCACAAATGAGCATGTGCCACAGAAATTTCGTCAGTCCCACTACCCACCAGTGGTCCACTCAAAAGGAAGAAGAGAACCATTAACCCTACAAACCGGTATGTTCCACAGAAATTTCTGCAGCCTGTCAGAAAGCTGTCATCATCATAAATGGGAATGTGCCACAGAAATTTGGTCAATCCCACTACCCACCACTGGTCGGCTCAAAAGGAAGAAGAGAACCACTAGCCCTACAAACCGGTATGTGCCACAGAAATTTCTGCAGCCTGTCAGAAATCTGTCATCATCATAAATGGGCATGTGTCACAGAAATTGGGTCAATCCCACTACCCACCACTGGTCCACTCAAAAGGAAGAAGAGAACCATTAGTCTTACAAACCGGTGTGTGCCACAGAAATTTCTGCAGCCTGTCAGAAAGCTGTCATCATCATAAATGGGTATGTGCCACAGAAATTGGGTCAACCCCACTACCCACCACTGGTCCACTAAAAGGAAGAAGAGAAGCATTAGCCCTAAAAACCGGCATGTGCCACAGAAATTTCTGCGGCCTCTCAGAGAGCTGTCATCATCATAAATGGGTATGTGCCACAGAAATTGGGTCAATCCCACTACCCACCACTGGTCCACTTAAAAGGAAGAAGAGAACCATTAGCCCTATAAACCGGCATGTGCCACAGAAATTTGTGCGGCCTGCCAGAAAACTATCATCGTCATAAACGGGTATGTGCCACAGAAATTGGGTCAATCCCACTACCCACCACTGGTCCACTTAAAAGGAAGAAGAGAACCATTAGCCCTATAAACCGGCATGTGCCACAGAAATTTCTGCGGCCTGTCAGAGAGCTGTCATCATCATAAATGGGTATGTGCCACAAAAATTGGGTCAATCCCACTACCCACCACTGGTCCACTAAAAGGAAGAAGAGAAGCATTAGCCCTAAAAACCGGCATGTGCCACAGAAATTTCTGCGGCCTCTCAGAGAGCTGTCATCATCATAAATGGGTATGTGCCACAGAAATTGGGTCAATCCCACTACCCACCACTGGTCCACTAAAAGGAAGAAGAGAAGCATTAGCCCTAAAAACCGGCATGTGCCACAGAAATTTTTGCAGCCTGTCAGAAAGCTGTCATCATCACAAATGAGCATGTGCCACAGAAATTGGGTCAACCCCACTACCTACCACTAGTCCACTCAAAAGGAAGAAGAGAACCATTAGTCCTACAAACCGGCATGTGCCAAAGAAGTTTCTGCGGCCTGTCAGAAAACTGTCATCATCATAAATGGGTATGTGCTACAGTAACTGGGTCAATCCCACTACCCACCACTGGTCCACTAAAAAGGAAGAAGAGAACCATTAGCCCTACAAACCGGCATGTGCCACAGAGATTTCTGCAGCCTGTCAGAAAGCTGTCATCATCTAAATGGGCATGTGCAACAGAAATTGGGTCAATCCCACTACCCATGACTGGTCCAATCAAAAGGAACAAGACAACCATTAGTCCTACAAACCGGTATGTGCCACAGAAATTTCTGCGGCCTGTCAGAAAACTGTCATTATCATAAACGGGTATGAGCCACAGAAATTAGATAAATCCCAATACTCACCACTGGTCCACTAAAACAGAAAAAAAAACAGAAGTTAGCCCAACACTACGGAACGGGAAATGCAACGACTGCTGCGAGAAGATCCCGAAGCGATGGAGGGGCCTGCGCCAACGACGTGCCTCTATATTGATGAGAGGTGCGAACGCTTGGTTTCAGCGTGAGTTTCTGTCTCTGGAGTTTAGGCATCTGCGTCGTGTCTGTGACTGTGTGTGGTTTAACTCGAACCTCTCTGCGCTGAGAATCAGCGTAGAAACAACCTAGCATCACCTAGCTAAAGTCTAGCAGTGAACTAGAAGCAACCTAGAAACAACCCTCATCAGCTTGCAAGGCCTAGAAACAACCTAGAAGCAACTACTTTAGTTTTCAGAATCGTCCACTTTCGCTGTTTGAAGGGCTTGCGCGGCTTAGTGCTTAGTGCAAGCTTTTTTATGCAAAGATGCTCGCTGATGCACACTGCTCCCGTACCTTCAAAGCCAAAGTCTATGATATCAAGTTCTGATGTTTCCTTCTTGCAATACAGTATCACTAGCTGCGCGAGGTACAAGCTTGACGATCACGTTCGGCATATCTTTGTTTTTGCTTGGGACACAATGAATCATAAGCATGTCTGTGCATGTGACGGGAATTCCCCGTTTCTTTTTTCGACCTCTACTATGCTATCGTCTCGGTTTTCGTTTAGCTTTTAACACCAAAGTGACGTATTTACTTCACAAAAATGACATGGAAACACGCATATGTTTAGAGGGCAAAGAAAAATCTGAAATAAAAAATTACACCATCTCCCACTAAAGGGAACCATGTGGAGATGCTAAGTATCGAATGGGTTGACTTAAAGTTCCGTTTATCACGGGCATCTTGCCCGATGTTAACGCGTCCTTGCAAGTGGAGCACACCATGAATTCACTGTAGTTGTTGTTGCTGTTAGTCGTCCCGAACTCTTGTTGGAGAACGTCACGCGGGTTCATCGCGTGTCTGTAGAATTAGCGGCCGTGGTAGAATCTCGTTCCCTGACGCCATCATGTGATTGCTGAGAGAGTTTAAGGGGGAGAGGCCACAGCGTCTTACCCAGCCCCTTACACAGGCCCGAACGCGCTAGCGCGCGCTAGCGCGTGCCAGCGCGTTCTGACTAGGATACAACGCGTTGTTTCATCGCGCATATTAAAGGGACACTAAAGAGCAAAAGGATTTTTATCATATTAGTAAAGTACACTTTCACGATACCAGAAACACCACACTTGCTGCGAGAAGACGTTTAGTAAGCGAGAAAACGTGCAAAAACAAAATGTGGGTGTTGGAGTTTCCGCACCATACGCCTTGACGTCACATGCTTTGACGGCGTTCACTATGGACTACGCAGTTTCTAATCGGTAAAAACGAAGCGCTTTGTCCTCTGAGAGGGCCATAGACTTAAGGTGGCGGTTCCACTACCACCATCTTGCCAATAGTTCGAAAAACGACAACAGACGACGCCACTCATCCACGTTTGCAGAAAGCGAGAAAATTGCGCGCGCATGTATGGTCAGCGTCGCCTCGCGCATGTTTTATATGTTATATGTCGCGCTAGGTGACGGAAATCGGCCGACAAAAAGCAAGGAGCACAAACGCGGACGGCGTCTTTCACCTATACAATCGGGGCCAACTGTTGGCGTCGTTTCAACGACATGACGATAAGTGCCCCAGTGACCAGCTGGCAGACTGAAACCGGCGTCGTTTCGCTCAAGAGTTTTCGCAAATACACAAACGATCTTGTCTCTTTCACTTACGTCCATGGAATAACGATTGAACATAACATGAACCAAACGCTTCGAAGCGTATGAATGCACTGGCACGGCCGCTGGATAAAAACAAGGTCGTGGCACTGGCATGGCCGCTAACCTTCTTTTTGATGTGGCGACTATAGTTTTCTAGTTCCCTATAGTGGCGTTACAGATACGAAATTGTAAACAGTACGTTATCTAGGTTACCGAAAAGGTAACACGTTACCGGTAACGGCGTTACTGCCAACACTGAAGTACGGTTAGTGACGCCTCGCGCGTCTCCTGCGTGCGGCGCGAGGCAGCGGGAATCGACCGATGAAAAGCAAGGAGCATAAACGCGGACGGCGTCTTTCACCCACAATCGGCCGAGGGTTGGCGTCGTTTGAAGGGCACGACCAAAGACAATTGACAGTTGGCGGACTTTTTTTTGTTTTGAAGGATAGCCTTGCCCGAACACGCAGTTTGGCAATTAGCGGCCCGATTCGGCCCAGCATCGTACTTAGTGGCAGGGCGGGGAGGAGGCGCAAATCATAGGTAGTTAGGACGGCCCCAGTGAGCCTTCATAGAAAACATACATAAGAGCGAAACTTCTGAGCCCATGTCCATGTGTTCTACGAATGTCTTTTCCTATACTCCGTATCATACATAAGGTGCAACGCGGTGGAGGCCAGCGAGACGTCTGACAATGAATGCGTTTGCGTGAGGAAGAAGACAATGATTTTTCCATGTGAGGCATGATTTTTTTTTCTTGGGAACAGTAATAAACCAAGATGGTTTGTGCGTTGGAGGGCAAGACACCCCGTTATTTTTGTCTGTTTGTTTTCATTTGTAACCTTTCGCGACGCTGTGCAGGCGCGTTCGTGGTCGTCTCGCACGAGCGTTTACACGATGAAAGCCAGGCGCAAGACGCGCGTAGTCACACATACTGCTGACTGAACTTCTTGTATAGCTTCCACAGCTTTGCATATATTGTAGGAAACTGAGTATAGGTACATCGGCCAGCGTAGGCGTGCACACGAGGGGGCTGGGCGCCCCCCCCCCCCCTTGGGAGGGAGAGAATACTACATTTATTGGTAGAAATAAGTCGCTATTGGGGGTGGGTCTCCTAGTCCGGAAGACCATTGGCTGTTGCCGCCGCCCGGGCACGACGGTCGACCAGGGCTTGTTGCTGCACTGGGTCAGAGCTGGACAGGCACCATCGACAAGTTTTCCATTTAGGTTGCCGCAAAAGTTTTTCAACAAAATGTTCGTCAGTAGCATATGTATCGGGACTATTTTGTTCATGTGGCCACTCTCACGTGCGTCTAAGTCAAGTTATTCTTCGTTGACCAGACATTGCACTGTCCGCCTTGTACTTTGCTACGAACTAGTTGTTATCCGATCATTAGTAGTAGTTCTGGCTACGCAGCAAGCCGCTTTACGACAAAGTAGCAGTGCGCAACAGCGTTATCCCCCCCACTAGGTAGAGTAGTCCTCCTCAGTCGAACTGTTTCCTGACACCGTAGCGCTCATTAGTGGCAAAGACAGTGATCGTCTTATCCGAAGTGAGTGCGTATTTTCACAAAGCACAATTTAACTTTTCCAGGGTCCCGTACATTGAATATTCTGCCACGTTGACTAGAACGTTCTGCATCTTCAACAAAGTCTCGCTTCTGTCGCATCGTTGCAACTAGGATGTAATTACCTGATTGGGTACAACTTACCACTACTGGTCAGTGGAAGTTGTCGGCACAGTGCTCGACAGGCATACTTTGAAAATTCCGGCAATGACAAGCTTTCATACGTTCACCATCGTGTCCCCTTTGAAGCGGCGCTACATACATATCATTCACACGGCATGTCAACGTCCTTCCTTTCACAATTTCGAACCTCACAGGCACGAAAACACTGAAAGGAACGCGCAAAACACGAGCAGCTGAACCACAAAGAGATGCACATTGCTAAAGACGTGCCGGGGAACACTGGTTCTAAGAACGCGTGACGAACGCGCAATCTTCCTGCATACCGAAACCATTTGCCGCTTGATGAGACCGCCCCACCTGCTGACGTGGGGCGAGTGGAAAGGGTTTATCACTAAGCCCTCCTCCTTTTACGGTTGGTGTTTGTTACGCGCGGCGACTAGACTTAGCTAGTGAAGCAAACTATGAGGCCTGGAGATATAATTCATGCCTGTTCTACCCGTTTTATTATGTTTAATTGCGCCACTTTTGGCGAACGCTTGAACTCGCATAAAGCAACTTGATGTTTCATTTCATAGATGGAGCTACCACCAAAAAACGCCTGTGAGACTTATGATTCATTGAAAATATTTTGTTTGAAGCACTGAGTGGTCAAGTTAGTGAGCACAAGTAGATAAAAGACACAATATGCATCTACTAATGTGCAATACTCGTTGGCAATTAGCGTCTAAAAGAAAAAAAAAGCGTGTTTCTACGGGACTGGTCAGCAGGAAAATTACGTAAATTCACTGCTGTCTTGCAGGTTCCCTAATAAAGATAAAGGAATTTTCTCTTCATAGAATCATAGAAAGGGCCTTGCTTCTTCATTATGAAGAAGTTCACAGTATCAGCTTGTATAGTTTTGTCGCTTCATCGGTAATACGTGACCAAGTACAGCCATAAACTGCCGCATTGACACAATAATAATTCATCAAGTTGTCGTCAGAACACAAAGCAACTTCGCATGGAAAATAAGTGTAATGTAGTCTACGTCGCCACTAAATATTATTGTTCTGCTTTGAAAATTAAAAAAGATATTCTCACAAAAACTTTTAATATTTTGTCCATTTTCATTGGAGCGTAAATAAATTACTAATTATTTTATGGCTAATATCTCTTCATAGAAACCTTAAATAGCACTTCTTCTAAAGGCACGGTAAATTTGGTCTTGTTATGTTGAACAGTTTCGCCGTACTGGCAGTACAACGGAGGCTTGTACAACGAAAATGCCTTTTGTTGCTCACAATATTTTCATTGCTATTAGGTAACGCTTCCGAACAGGCATTAACACCAGGTGTCATTAGAAAGCGGAGATCATAAGCTTTCTGAATTATTACAATTAATGTTTATTTGTCAAGCGCAGCGAGCACACTGCGTCCGCAAACAATGCGTAAAATGCGGAGGGGGGTTCGCCGGAGTGGTACCGCCACCTTAACATACCAAGTTTGGCGTAATTTTGTTGAGCCAGTGGCGCCAAAATACAATAAATACACTTTCGAATCTGTGTCGTCCCGCGGGGAGATTTCGGCGCGAAATTTAAAGATGAAACTTTGAACTTCATTTTCTCCTCTGTTGATAAACCTATGATGGCGAAATTAACGACATTATAGTTCTCAGAGCACAATGTATTAATTTAAACCGATTGTTTGTTTCTCTTTAGTGTCCCTTTAAGCGCTCTGCACGTATCATCATCAAGGCGGTCGAAGAACAAGAGGAAGAAGACTTCTCCTTGGCGCGAGCGCACGCTCAATATGTTACAGATGGCTATGCCAGGTGGTAGAAAGCGGACGGTCGCCAGTGGACGGACAAAGCCCCGAGCAAAAGCTGCTTCGCACCTAAAGGCTCCCCCAACCGGAGTCCAACCCACAACCTCTTCACCCGTGACAAGGCACGCTATCCACCGCGCCATGGTCACACTCTGGCGGCTTTACAAACGCGCATTTTATATCTCACACTTCCCTCTCACAGTGTTCTTGGTCGGCGGGGCGGTGTCGCCGTCTAGGAGCGGTAAAGTGAAGTAATCCATTAGGACCGTGGCATCCGCGATTAGTTCCTGCAACTCGTCGTTGCTGTGCGTCCGTCCCATTCGGCGCGTTTTCATTAGAAAAATGCAATTCTGTTAACGCCTTAACACACCGGGACGTGGCGAACTTAGCCCAAGCCACGGCCTCGCTCACAGCATCCATCTATATTGAAAATAGCTCTGCGACGCGCGCCTGCCTCGTCGGGCTGTAACACCGCCTTCGCCGCTTACGCTCGCCCCAAGAAAAATTGCGGGCGGGCTAGAGGGTAGACACGATGCGCGTTGCGTTTCCCTATAGTGCCGCCGTGGTTTTCCATACCTCATTAATATGCGGCGGGAAGGCAACCGTAGCCCAAATTCTTCGTCCAATCAAAGACGCTCTTCTGGCTGTCACACCGCTTTCTCTGATGTCACACCGCTTTCTCACTGTTCACTGCTACAGCTACCGCAAAGGTTTGTTTTATCATTGATCATGGACATTAGCCGTCGGGGTGTACATGGCACCAAGCATCAGCCTGGATGCGACCACGTTAAACCGTGCTATAGCTGCCAAACACCAGTAAACATTGTGCAAGCTCTCTTATATCGATGTGCAGTATACATTCAACTACTTCTGTAAAGACATATTTTACTTTCGTCTTATACCGATTCCTATGATGGAGGGATCAACCATGTTTTTTGTAGGCCCTTGATCTCTAGATTTTGTTGACTGTATTGTTTCTGTTCTGTGAGCTCTTTCCGTGTTCCCTTTAGTTGATCATAAAGCTGTTTACTCTTGAGAAGCACTTCTTCCTGATGTACGTCTTCGAGTGCGTTTCTGAATTCTTCAACGTGAAGTGTGCATTCGCGGAAGACAGCGAATCCCCTATTTCCTGCATTTCTGCATATACAATGGAGCTAAGGCTATTAAATTTGCTACTTAGGTCATCCAGTATTTTAGTGACGTCCTTGAATGTTGTCGGTGTTTCTTCCATTTGCCAAGAATACGGGCTCTGCAGGGCAGCCCAGGCCCTATGTTATCAAAGCACAAGGTAAGTGATACGCCCCTGGAACAGTGAAGACCAAATTTCGAGAGACTGCTCAGGGGCAACACACATGCCTGAACGGTCCGACAGCTATAATAAAATGAAGCAGCTGCAATGAACAACGACCCAATCAGTTGTCATTACTCTTTCCAATTGAGAAAGCATGCTTAGAAGATGAAATTATGACGACAAGGTTAACACATCAGCACTAATGTATCCAGTAGCGCATCTAGTCAGCGGCTGCTTTCGTTGTCTCGAAGAATGGCGACATGCATAACGGTGTCGCAGCTTCCCGAACATACCAAGCAGCTATTCATTCTTCGTGACAAGGCCAAATAACTGCGTACGTGGTATTGTAAATGAATAGTGTTGTACAATGAAAATATTTCCTGTCGATTATTTGCTTTACAACAAACCTAGCTTTTCATGTCTGGTTGCCGGAAAAATGTTTTTTTGCAAAAGTTCTACTATTCCTATTCGGAAAAAATATAGAAACATTCCAGTCTATTTGAACGTGGTTTTCGTTATTTTAATTCACTTCGAAGTTGAAAATTTTCTATTCGCCGGTCTTTAAAAAACATTTTGCATGGGCATATATTCACGGTTCCACGCGTTTATACTATCTGGCACCGGAGTTCAGTTCGTTGCAGTGCGGTTTCATAAGTCACCGGCTTGTCATTTTGGCTACATCAGTGATTTCGCTTTTCTGTATGCAGAATGCTTCCAATTCTGCAGTAACCTCTATTTTTCAGGAGTTCGACAGAATGTGCGCCGGTACAAAGATGTGCTACGCTTCTCTAGAAGGCAACAACAATGTGAGAACCTTTCCGTTACATCTGACTCAGGGCGACGGTTACCATATGATTAAAATTTCTTGATAAAACATAATTGAATAAGCAATCAAAGGGCTTTCGTATGACAAGCTGCATGAAGCAATCACGAGCTCATGTAGTGGAGTAAGGTTGTATTGTAACCCTTTATCGAAAAAGAGGCAGCATTTTGCTACTGTTCACAAAAATTGAAATTTATAAGTGTTGCGTGCTATCTAAAAATTGGTAAGAATATTCATTGTTGCAAACAACTTTGTCACCCTGAACTACTTTGTGTGCTGGCACTGTGCTTTAAGTGAACTCTCTCCTGCCTGGGCGGCTCGGTCTACACTCGTTTGTATCAGTGGCGTAGCCAGGGGGTAGCACATCGGGCCCGTGCCCCCCCCCCCCCGGAATTTTTTTTTCGCCATGGCATACAGAGCACAAATGGACACTCGAGCACATCTGCCTGCCGGGCCCCCACTTCAGATCAAGGTGGTGCCCCCCTCAAAAATTTCTGCCTACACCCCTGGTTTGAATAATCAATCGTTTGGTACAATCGCCCATTTTCTCGTGAATTACACGAAATCAGGCCCATGGCACATAGAAAATATCTGACGACAGCTATGTGGTCGCACCCAGAGCCATATATACCCTTCGGGAGAGTTTTGCGATTGTTTCATCTCGCCGCTCTCCGAGCTCCGCCCCAGCGCCGCCCTCTTCTCGTGACGTAAACCCTCTCTCCTCGCCGGCGGCGGCGGGCGGCAGTGGCGACAGCGCCAGACAGCGCGGCGCGGAGTCCGGCGCTGCCGCGACGGAGAGACGCCGGCGCGCCGCACTTACACGATCGCTGAGGAGCGCGCGTAGGTTACGAAGCTCTTGTGCGAAGCCGCGCGTATTCATGGCGACTGCTCCTCGCATTCAAGCGTGAATTTGTTGCGTGCGATGGGCTGCTGTTGCGCGGTTGGCTGTTCAAACAACACAGCTCAGGGTTTCCGCCTTTTTAGGCTTTCGAAGGAAAAGAAGCGACGACGCCTTTGGATCAGAAACATCACACGCAGCAAATGGACCCCGACCGACTGCTCCGTGCTATGCGAGATACCTACCTGAGTATTTAGCTTGAATATTGCTGGTATTATAAACAGCGTACCATTAACACAAACTTATTATTTGTTGTGCGATGGGGCCCTTTCAGGCGCACAAACTTTAAAAATAATTTTGTCGCGCTGAAAAAAAGGCGTTTTATGGTTCGCGTTTCGATCGCTTGGGCAGATTGAAATTTTGCAGCGATCACGCTATAAGTGTCAAGCGTGATGTGTTGCGTTTACGTAATTTATCGCGCGTTCTGAGCACGAGCTTGGGGTGTTACCGTGATGTTGTGAGGGAAAGATTTATTTCGATATCGCAGGTTAGTGCCGCCGCGCGTCAGCTGCGGCGGTTACCTGGCATGTGTTGTACGTTATGTGGTCTGCGTTTCTGTGGCTGTCAGCCTATGGTGTCATTTACCGCTGTGTTGCCGCCTGTGTACTTGCTACCAGTTTCACGCTTAATTCGCGCATGTAAATTAATCTGCGCCCCTGTGCTAAGCGAATGTGCCTTGCGCTTTTTGGTCATGCAGGTATAGTGCACAATGTCTGTGGTCATGCATGAAGCTCTTCTACTATAGCAAGGGGCCCTCATGTGCTCGATGAAATTTCGTGATTAGGAAGTATAGAGCGCGAAGAAGTTGAGCATAAAAATGATTTTGTAAAGTAAACCAACAGGATGTCCGCTATCAGACTAGCCGAACGAGGTATTGTTTTCATTTAACACGCGCCTAAGGGGGGCCCTGCACCTGTTCTGACGAAAACCTTAGATGCCTCAGCAAACGCGAAAATTGACCGCCGTCGTCCGTGGCGTCGGCGTCCCGCGTCGGCGGCGTCAACACGAGGGATGTCAAAAATCATCACGTAATGACGTGACCATACGACCAAGGATTGTGACGTCATCGTCGAATAACGTGACTTCACGCGATGCCGTCAGCACATGACCGGATGTGGGGTAGAAAGATTGCAGTGCCTCCGATCTTGGAGGCAGTGCAAGACAATGTTAGGTCACAAAGCTTTCGAGGGGGGGGGGGGGGGGCGTGAGGAACAGTACATCAACTGAAGGAAAGGAAGACGGCTTTCGCGTTCGAGAGGTCTTAGGCGAATGCATAAGGGACCCTGTGAGTTCTTTTTTTCTCTTATTAGAGTTTTAGTGCCGGGGACTCCAAGCCGCTTCCTTATTCACCCTCTTACGTTCCCTTGTACACTCAGCCGCGCCCCATGGACTATACAAAGGAACGCAAGGGGCTTACGTACGCAAGGCACTTTGGGGTCCCGGCACTAAAATTCTCTAAAGTGCGTTGGCGGGCTAGTTGGTTGTTCATGCTTAGTTTCTACAGCGCGACTGGACGCGGACGGAGAAGGAACACGCAAACACACACACAGCGCTGACTGCAACTTTTTGCTATTTCCTAACGATCGAGCTAGGCTTTCGAGATTATATCTTTTGCACAACTTTACTGCCTCATTTCGAAGTTTCCTCAGATCCGATGACTGCAACTTTTCCTCAAAAAGTTGCAGTCAGCGCTGTGTGTGTGTTTGCGTGTTCCTTCTCCGTCCGCGTCCAGTCGCGCTGTAGAAACTAAGCAAAATTCTCTAAGAGGGAATTTTAGGGCTCGAGATCCCCCAGCCGCTTGTGTACGCCCGCTTTTACGCTTTTGTGGCCTTAATACAATTACGTGCGCTGGTATCTCTGTTTCTTTTAAAATCAGAGCTGTTTAAGCTTGGAGAATCCCCGTTAGTGGCGAATAAAAATTGTCATCATCATGAACCGGCACGCAATCCGTCCTCTTCTTTATCTTCTGCTTTGCTGCCAGAACACGTGCACAGACTTTTCCGGCGCGGTATGCAATGAATCTCACGTAACACTTGTCACGTGACATGTTCCAAAAATCCCACCTGTTATATATGCTCGTCACAGAGTCACATCACGCAGTACCAATTTTGGTGTATATCAATCTGGCGGAACGGCCGCCATCGCACCATGAGCGTGGCACGTAAGTCATGCTGTACATGACACGCGTGTCATGATATTCACATTAACTTCCGTTATTTATGTTCGTCACACAGTCATGTCGCGCACTACCAATTTTGGTGTATATCAAGCTAGCACAACGGCCGCCAGCGCACCATGAGCGTGGCACGTAAGTCGTGCTATACATGACATGCGTGTCACGATTTTCATAATAACTCCTGTTATTTATGTTCGCCATACGCTCTTGTCTAGCCATACCAATTTTGGTATATATCAAATTAACGAAACGGCCGCAAGAGCACCAATACTGTGGCATGTAAATCATGCTGTACATAACATGCATGTCATGATTTTCATGTTATGACCAGTCATTTACGTTTGTCATACAGTCACATTACGCCATACCAACTTTGGTATACACCCCATGTACGAAACGGCCAGGAGAGCACAAATTCGTAGGCGGCTAGATAGGTAGGTAGACAGATATACATACGCTCAAAGTCGCAGAAGTTCGCTAAGAAGTGTTTCGCATTTAAAAAAACCAAGATAGACGCAAACGCACAGGTCTTCATAGCTCGAAAAGTCACCGATGATCACGATACTCCCTCATGCGAATTCTGAGCGCAGCTTTGTGTTGAGGCAACGCGAACCGTGTTTGAATTTCTGGCTATCCGCGTTGGAACATTCGTTACATATTGCCACAGAAACTGCCAGTGCTGGATTGCTACGCGCACCACTCTGTGGATTGCAGGCGTCATCGGCATCCCCGTCACGACAAGCGAGACAGTAGCAGCGCACCCACCAGCCCTGCATGCGCACGAGCTCCGACCGAAGGGCGAGCACGCATGACGGAGGAAGAAAGCGATGTTAGAGGCCAGTGGCTCGTGATATCGACAGAATCCACGTTCGTTGTCTTTCGTCTTAGTTCGCTCTATCGGTTACGCCGACTACGCCAACGGCGATGCCGAACAGCGCAGGAACAGACGCCTATGAGCTGCGCTCTAAAAGCACAGCGTGTATCGTAGAACGTCGGGGACTCGAATCGGCGTGCACAACTCAGATTCACGATGATTTGGACACGCGTAATTCACTCCATATTCTTCATTAAATTTGTCCAACAATGTTCTTGCATAATTTCGCTTTCGCAATTTGTTTAGGAGCGCTAGATTTGACGAATGAACAGCGCGTACATAGCCTCAGCCGTGCGCCCGTCGCGCGGAAAGACTATATATGGCGGACGCCGGCGGAGCGGAGGCGTGGCGGTGACGTGAACAGCGCCATCGCCGCGCCGCGACGTCACTGCCCCGCCCATTCGCCAGACTCTCCCCATCGACGGCTCTGGTCGCACCCATTTCTGTCATTATTCATAATTATGCTCTTACCGTTCCACGCACTGTCCTCACAATTACTGACCACCACACATACCCTTCGTCCAATCCTGTAATTCCGCGACGAGGTCAGACATGCGTCGATTCTACAGTGGAAGCAAGAGGCCTGAGATCCCGCAGCTTAGCATTTCGCCAGTATATATTCATGAATGGAATCCCCGTAATTGCTATTTGCGAACCAAACGTAGGTTTTTCTCACATTGCCAGGGTACGAAGCTTTTGTTCCTTCAACGTGCGAGGAACGAAGCAAGGTGGTTGCATACATTCGCACCAAATTTACGTGTGATCGCCACGCAGTTCAACCACATGGTGACAATCAATACGTCTGTTTACGCGTGAGCAACGGGAAAGTGTCATTCACACTCATTGGTGTCTACATATCCCCAACCACACGGTTTGACCAGGACAGACTGCGAGACATATTGTGAGCAACTAATGGCGCTTGAGTTATAACTGTTGACTTCAACGCGCATCACTTACTCTTTGGTAGTTCTACGATCAACGCTAATGCAAGAAACCTCGTGTGATTCGCATCTAAGCACAACGTGTGTTTATGAATGAAGGCAGTCCGACATAGCTGCGGGGACTTACGTGTAGCAGTTGCCAAGATTTGACCCTGATATTCAGATGCTTCCGGTCGCAAGTCCAGTGGTTTTCAGATATCGAAACATATGGGAGTGACCATATTCCCACTTATGTGCGAATCAGGTCTTACCAACTCCTCCTCTAGAACTTGGGTTGCCAACTCTTCAATGAAGGAAGTCGGGACGGGGGGGAAGTGGGATGCGTACACTAATATAGGGAGCTAGCGAAATCAGTTGTCTTTAATGTTGTATCTCCCAGACAAGTCAATTGTTTATTTGTTGTCGCGGCTTCTTGTAGTGGTACTTCAGCTGGCTATGTGCTGCTCGCAACTCTTCCTCTTGCTGGATAATATACTCGTAGAAGTTGTCGCAATTCACACGGAAGTTCAGCTAATAGGGCTAAAGCACGGGCTAAAGCCCGTCGCAGCCACTGCTAGCCACTGCAGCATTGCTTCGTGCGTGCGATTTGTGAGACCAGCGTGTTCCGTAGTGTGATGCGCGTTGTTGGGCTTGCGTAGGATCACAGAGAAATTTCTAACTTGATGGACGGAACAAAGCCGGGACATAGAGCTTGTGGCGACACACTGCGCACGAACTGGCGCAGCCTCCGCCATGTCACTATCTAACCCGGCGTGACACGGCTGCATGCTACACCACGCCTCCAATAAGAGACAGCGCCACCGCAGCGTCACCGGAGGCTTCCGTCACCGACGGTGCCTATAAAACCAAGCTGCCAAGCTCGAAGGTTATCTTTCCTCGCTACCCGACTGAGCGCAGCGTCGGTATGCTCGCCCCACTGCTGCTACTACGTTAATAAACAGTCATTATGTTTTATGTTGGGATGCGTCCTTCCATCGACACGGCATCCCTCAAGCTTTCCCGACAGGGTCGGCGCGGAACTCGGGACGCCATATGAACAGTTGGGACAGTCCCACAAAATCCGGGACTGGTAGTAACCCCATCTCGGACTACAATACGAAGAATCGATTGGTCTAAATTTGAGCGACTTATGGAAAATGCCTGCCGAGAAGACCCTGGGACCCTGGTCATTACTTGGAGGATGTCATTAAAGAGGAAATGAGAGAAGCTTCCTGCCTGCTCACGTTGAATGGAAACCGTTCAGGCTTTCACGCTTTCACATTGAACAGGAGAAACTGTGCGCACTTCGCTGAAGGGCTAAAAGAAGACACAGACGCACAAAGGCAATATGTGATTTGAGGCTGGCACAGCGCATGCAGAAAAAAAGTCCAACATGTTCGAACAAGCTTGAAGAGCAGCGCTGGAAATCATTCTGCGAGTCCTCGTAAGCCATTGTCATTCATATCGAGCACTGTTCGTGGCCTTCGCTCGACTCCGCAACAAAGACATCCTGTCGTGGCTTTAGCCTTAAGTCTCGGCCGCACCTAACTTGAAGTGGCGAATGATTTTTGTGCGCAAATTCCTGATCTGTGTGCTATGTCCGCTTCCGCAGTTCAAAGGGTTTTTTCTTAGCCCCGAATACCAGAAATGGACAGATATTTCACTGGGAAAGAACTTCACGCATCTTTCGCTGCTTCCCGACGATCATCTTCACCAGGGCATGATGGCATCACTTACACCACCTTCGACAATCCTAAACAGGATGCGAAGGGAAAGCTTTTGTGTCATTACAACCACCCATGGCATGCGGGCATTCTTGCCAAGCAGTGGAAGATAAGTCGGCTTGTACCGCTACTCAAACCAGGAAAGTCGCCACAAAATTTGGCATCATTTCGTCCTATTGCCCCTGGTAAGCTGCGTAATTCATGGAAAGGATAATACATGCCTAGAATGGTATCTCGAGTGCTACAATGTGTACTCATACTTCATGACGGGTTTTCGGCGAGGCAGGTCATCATTTTGCAATGTAATTGACCTCATACCCTTTGTCCGGCATCAAAAGTTCCTGGGCCCGTATTCTCAAAGGATCGCAAAAGGCGATAGTATCGCGTTTGGTGACGTAGAATTTGATGCGTTCAATAAGTAAAAAAAAACACTTGCCTGTGACGTCATTGTTGCAACTGGCCGTTGGTAGTACGAATGTCTCACAACACAGGAGTGAGCGCACCGTACGAGCGCAGAGCAACTCGAGTGCGGCGTTTGCGAGCGTGTGCTGCTGGTTC
The DNA here is from genome assembly GCF_013339695.2 of Rhipicephalus sanguineus. Taxonomy (NCBI): domain Eukaryota; kingdom Metazoa; phylum Arthropoda; class Arachnida; order Ixodida; family Ixodidae; genus Rhipicephalus; species Rhipicephalus sanguineus. The sequence continues at coordinate 210,808,354 of NC_051179.1, forward strand.
TACGCAGTGGCCGGGCTTGGCCGGCTTGGCTGTGGCTACTTGAAGTATAAGACGTGTTGAAAGTGCTTTCAACGTTTTTTTGTTCGATTATTTAATGCACAGTATAATATTTAAAGAATGCAACTTAGCCTGAAACGTATTTTCGTTGAAAGTTTAACACGGCGTACTCGGAGAGTTCAGCTGTAGCGTGCCGCCGCAGCGGCATCGTCTCAAGATCTCAACATGTTGCCGGCTCGCGATAAGCCACGCGAGCCGCGCACAGTTCATGTTCCTGGGACGTTCAAATCACGAAAAAAAACGCGCTGGCAAAGAACGAGTGCTGATAACACCGCAAGGTAATGCTCGATGAAAGCTTCAGCGCAAAAAATGCTGCGTATATCCACCGAGGATTGAATACTAGAAGCTACCGCCTACGTCACTGAAATGCTAGACTTCACCACGAACCGACGGTTAACGGTGCCTTCGTTTATTGCAAATATGTCGAGAGCACCGTCGAGCACCATGACGCAAAATTGACGTCGGCGGAATTACCAGATGGCTCCCTAACTTTTCCGGTTTGCTCAATAGCCAATCAGCGCGCACCAAAGGCGATACTTTTGCGATTGTCGCCTTTTGAGAAAACGGGCCCTGAAGCGCATATCACTGGCGCTATTTCACGAGGTGGAAGGGGCGTACGGGAACGTCACGCAAGACGCGATCCCAGAGTCGTTGGAGGCTGTCGAAATTGGTGGTGGGATGTTCCAGTGAGTTTGCGATTATTTGGCGACAAGGCCTTTTTTTCCGCCGACTGAAAATGGTCTCACCGCCTACTGATACGCTGCCCGTGGCGTCCCACAGGGCAGGGGAATGGGCCGCACTTTGTTTAACCTTGTGATGTTCGGCCTTTGGGAGCTTTTGCCAAGAACTGTTCGCATATAAATATATGCTCACGATGTATGTCTATAGTCTTCGGCTGTGACCCGTCTTCAAGTACGCGCAAGAGTCCAGCAGGCTGCCACCCTAACCTGTTCATACCTCTGCAAAGATCTTTCAGCCTCTACCAAGAAATTCGCGGTAGTCGCGTTTACTCGCAAGCCATGACACCGTACCCTGTTTTTGTGATAGGCCAGAATGTCTCATACCAGAACCATCGCTTCCTAGGGGTGATTATTGACAGAGACCTTTATGGAGCACCCACTGCGTTCACCTGAGGAGAAGATTAGTTTCCATCGTTCACATAACGAGGTTCATCTGCGGGAAAACTTGGGGCACATCAATACGTCCCATGATGCAGCTATACAGAGCACTGTTTCTGGGATCTTTACGCTACAGCTTGCCAATGCTGGCAAATGCATGTAAGTCGAACATCCGCCCCATCGATACTTTGCAAGGCCAGGCATTACGTGCGTGCTTAGGATTACCACACTGCACCTCAATTCATGGGACAATTATGATCGCTAGAGAACATCCGATTACAACATACGTCACCACCGACAATTTAAGGGCACACATCAGACATATCTGCCGACTTCGCGGTCTCCATATTGCTGCGTTGCGACTTCAGCGGCCACAAGCCTTGCTTTCAAGGATGGTTTCCACTCATCGAGAATGCCTTCTGTCGGGCTTTACACCAGCAGCTGGACCACTGTCGCCTTCGTGATGCCTACAACAACCACATGTGCGCCTCACAATTTCGGGAATTACGAAACAGAGCCGTTATTGAACAGTGACCGTATGGCAGGCGACATTGTCACTACTGAACGAGGAATATGGCCACAGGACGCACATTTACACCAATAGATCGGTCTCAGCCGACAGTTCCATAGATGCTGTTGTTATCTCCGCCTGTCAAGTGACTATCTAGTTCGAATTGTCCCACAGGACGGCATCAACAGAAGCGGAGCTTGGCGCTTTACGTGCTACAATTTCTTATGTCGCGGCAGCCCGGCCTGAAACGTGGGCTCTCTTTTGCGACTCTAAGGCATCCCGTCACAGCCGGCCATCAGCGTTACGACAAAAGGTGCACGAGCAATTAATGAACGAACGGAGAGAAGTCCTTCACCAAGCTTCGTCGAAGGCACATGACGTTGTGTTCCGATTGCTGCCGGGACATTGTGGCATTGTCAGGAACGACCTCGCTGATGATGCCGCCCGGTACACCCACGAGGACGCCCAAACAGCCCCAATACCCTTGTCGAGAACTGACGCTAAAAGGGGCCTTCGCCCGTTTGCTGACGCAACGTCGCAAACTTATTTGAGCGACCCCAGTGTCTGGAACCGTCGCCTGCATAAACTAGACCCATCGAGGAAGTTCCAAATTTCATCGCACCTCTCGCGCCGTGACGCAACTTTACTGTGCCGCTTATGTTTAGAAGTAGCTTTCACGAACGCGTACTCTTTTCGTATAGGAATGGCAGGCACCTAGAGATGTGACTTGTGCAACACTGACGAAACGATAGAAGATCTATTGTGTTTCTGTGATCGTTTTGTGAGAGAAGGCAAAATTCTACGCAATGCGCTGAACAAAGCAGACGACAGACCGCTTTTTAAAAAGAAGATCCTCGGATCGTGGCCCTACGCGTCGCAGGCCTGCAAAGCAACACGGGCGTTCTTACTGTTTTAAAATCGACCACGTTAAGCGATCGCGCGTAAACGTGTAATAGACATGCGCGCATGTACCCTGGTAGTACCTTCTTCCATCTTCTTTCTTTCTTTTATTCCCTTCATTCCTTCCCCCAGTGCAGGGTAGCAAAGCGCACGCGCTTCTGGTTGAGCTCCCTGTGTTTCATTCCTTTCCTTCCTCTTCCTCCTCTTTTGTGCTTGCCATGCAAAGGAACCCACAAGACATCTCAGAGCTCATTTTAGCGCGCCGCAGGATGAACGTCTACTTTTCAGTTGAAGACTGCTGGAGCTAAGACAATGTTTCGGCGTCATCGCGTTGCCGTGGCCATGACATTGTGCAGATGGTTTTCCCTCCATTTTTACCTGCTTTAGCTGAAGCCCACTGCGGCCTCCTCGAAGGCTATTGAGACATTTCATATTTTACAATCTACCCTACGCCAAACATCCGTCGTGACCCATCACAAAATACCGGTGATGTAGATCGAATTCACAGTTTCCATATCGTGTTTCCGCGTCCGAACGCAGAGTAATTCAACAGGAAGTAAAGAAGACGCTTGCAAAAAAAAGAAAAAAGTTGCCAAGCATTCGTGCAGTACCTAGGTTTCTCCCGTCGTACTTCTTCAAGAGAAGGCTCTGACGCTGTTCTCTTGTGCAGATTATCACGACCTAAACAAAGTCATAAATGAGAACATTTACCCTTTGCCGCACATTAAAGATGCTCGGAGCTGCATGTGCGGTTCAACCTATTTTTCATCGATCGACCTACGGTTCAGCTGGACCTAAAGAAAACTGCATCTGCACTCACGACTCTCCTTACTGCGCCACTAGTCCTGACGCTCATTTGGGCACCTGCTTCAACAGAAGTTCGAACAGACGCCAGTAGTCAAGCTGTGAAAGTAGTGTAATGGTAGAATTCAACGGGTCGTCTTGGAGCGCTCTGGCGACGCGCGTGAATTTCGACTGGTTGAAATCTTGCGCTTTGAAAGCGTTCGGCTGGTCCTAGCAGAGCACCACGCTCAGACTTTGAGAGCTCTGAGAGCTCTGAGGCACGTCATGTGGCTCTGAAGAAGAGGGCGCTCCGCATTGTGGTAATTCGAGTCAGAGCGTGGTGGCGCCCAGTATAATGTACCGTAAGTACAACGCCAGTGAAGAAACAATCGGTTTATAGCCTACGGCAACTGACTACTTCACAAGCCGCCAAGGGCATTTATTAAATCGTAGTGCGTAGTGCCTCGCTCTTGTGTGGCCTCTCGCGAAGTTTCACCTATACTCTTAAGCGCGTCAGTTGTGCGTCATCACCGATCATAGCGCTCTTTGCTGGTAATCGAGTTCAAGTGCCCCACGAGACGACGCGCTCGCTGGTCTCCACGCATGTAACCTATGCGTTCTCCGTCGTATATATGCCGAGATGTTTGCACCAGGACGCATATATTTTGTACCACTACGCACTCGCAGAATCCACAGATTCTGGCACCAACGCCTGCGCTTTCTCTGTGTCGTAGTTGCTTCAAATTAGCGATGCGCAACGCCGCAGTTCTTCATTATGGGTTCTCATAATTACGGGTTCTCAGGAATCAACGCCTACTGACGCCACATTCCGGATATTTCTCCTACAAGGAAAGTATCTTTTACAGCCGTAATTTTCATCCTCACGGCCCGACCACCTGTGGCACAGCTACGCTCGACTATCATGCGCCAACTACAGACGTTCTTTTTACTGGGCACTTGAGCGTTTCTTGCAAGCACGAGAGCGTGCGACTTCGCTTTATTTGACTTCGACTGCCTAGCTCTGCGTGAAGATACGTCGCCGCTTATAGGCTCTTGTAGACGTCCGAGCGTTGTTTCCGGGATACTTTTGCGTATTCACAAGTAAAGGGAAACAAAGGCAGGTCTACAATACAAACTTGTATAATTTAAGCAAACGCGTTGCGAGGCCAACGAGGCAGCAGCGACGAGGGGACTGCCGTAACTCGGGCGCGGCCGCTGTGTTTCCAACGCACGTGCTTGGCGCGTAAACCGAGACGATCAGCCAAGGTCACGGATGCGCAGGCTGCAGCTCGAGTTCACGGGCCGCATTCGGCGCCAGCACAGTAAACACTACATGACGTCAGCGTAGACTTCGAGCCTTGAGCACGCTCGCCCGGCGCTGTTGCTATATAGGCCCCCCGTTAGAAAATAATTCCGCTGAAAGGAGGGAGCCTGAACGTTAGAGCGACGCTCCCAGGTTGCAGCGGTGGCAGGGGGGTAGAGTGCGATGAAGTGGTTGAAACGAAGGCGGGAGATGCGGCGCAATCTGGAACACCACGGGGCAGTGGGTCTTCGACGATGGCTGCTTTAAGGCGATCGATAGACACGGTATCATGACGACCGTTCAAATCAAGCATGTAGAGCTTGTCATGGCGCTTGATTACGCAGTAAGGTGCATCTTAAGGGCGCTGCAAAGGCTTTCGGACTGCGTCGCGGCGCACAAAGACGTGTCGCCGTTTCCAAGACAGGAGAGATGTAGGTATCAATACGGTGTTTTACGCGAGGTTGTGGGGCAGAAAGCGGAGCTGCGCTCCGCTTTCTGCCCCACAACCGCTATGCGCTTCATGTGCGCATAGCGGAGCGCAGCTGCACCACATATTTGGTTGGATCAGGACAAGGCGAGGTAGTTGAAGCATCGAAAAATTCTCCAGGGAGGCGGAGCGGTGAACCATAGGTCGGTCGGTCGCTGTACACTTGATGTCTTGCTTTAACGTCGTCCTAAGGATAAGCAAAACAAGTGGCAGATAAACTGTCCAGTTGACCGTGTCGGGTTGCGCCTTCAAGGATGCTTTCAGGGTCCGGTGAAAACGCTCGATCATGCCGTTAGCGATTGGGTGGTATGCTGTTGTGTGAATCCGCGAACTTCCCAGCAAAACCATGAGCTTCTTGAAAAGAGCACACTCGAACTGTCGACCGCGATCGGTGGTGATTGTAGAGGGAGCGCCAAAGCGTAACACCCAATTCGGTACAGAAGCTTTAGCGATTGTTTCGCTTCCTATGTCGGGAATGGGAAACGCCTCTGCAGGACGGAAGGGCAACTTCACGAAACTCCAGTGTCCCAGGAGATAGGCGAAGTTTAGTGATTTCTTCGTCTTGTGCTTGCGCTGACGCTAGGGCGCAGAAATCGACAGTTGCCAGCGCTGCGGCGCAAGATACTGAAGCTGCTGCAGAATTCGCAGATCCCTGCACATGGCGGACATCGATTGTGAATTCCACGATGTAAGCGAGGTGACGACTCTCACGGGGTGAAAGCTTGCTGCTTGCAGACTTGATGGCAAACGTCAACGGCTTGTGATCCGTGGCGATGAAAAAGACATCGGGCTTCAAAGAAATGCCTGAAGTGGCGCACACCCATATAGGCAGCAAGGAATTCACGTCCAAAAGTGTCGTAGCGGCTTTCTGTGGGTGCGACCCTGCGCGAGAAGAATGCCAACGGCTGTTACGATCCGTCAACGAACTGTTGTAAGGCGGCTCCAACAGCCACATCTAACGCGTCGGTCATGAGGCAAAGTGGAGTGTGGTTTTCGGTGAACAAGCAGGGTGGCGTCTGCGAGCTCTGTCTTAACTGCTTCAAAGGAGCATGATGCAACCTCAGACCATTTAATGGGAGTACACTTCTTCTTACCCTGAAGCATGTCAGTAAGGGGTCTAATCAGGTCAGCACAGCGGGGAATGAAACGCTGATAGAAATTGATCAGTCTCAAGAACTCGCGCAGTTGACGCAACGAAGTTGGCTTTGGGAAGTCTCGAACAACTTGCACTTTAGAAGGGAGTGGCCGGATTCTATGACAATCAACGTGGTGTCCGAGGAAAGTCAAGTTCAGGCACGCCGAACATACACTTGGTTTTGTTGACGATGAGGTCGTACTCGGCAAGACGTCAAGAGCTGTCGAAGATGGGAGAGGTATTGCTCTGCGTCGCGGCTGAAGATGAGGAGATCATCGATGTACGCAAAGCAGAACGACAGGCCTCGGGTGTCTGTGTCTACAAGCCGCTGGAATGTTTGAGCGGCGTTACGGAGCCCAAAGCGCATCCGCAGGTATTCAAAAAGGCCGAAAGGTGTTATGACAGCAGTCTTGGGAATGTCCGAGGGTTCGACAGGTATCTGATGATACGCCTTGACCAGGTCAATCTTCGAAAAGATGCTTGCTCCTTGCAGTGGTGCTGTGAAGTCCGCGATGTTAGGCAGTAGGTAGCGATCAGGAACGCTGGCGTTGTTCAAAGCGCCGTAGTCGCCGCAGGGTCGCCAGTCACCTGGGGACTTCTTGGGCACCATGTGCACCATGGGAAGCCCAAGAACTTGATGGAGGTCGCACAATGCCAAGCTCGACCTTGTGATCAAATTCAGCTCGGGCAACCTCGAGTCGATCTGGTGCGAGGTGTCGTGAAAGACCATGGACAGGTGGCCCTGAGGTAATAATGTGGTGGGTAACATCGTGCTTGACTGGGCGCAGAAAATTGGACGGGCGAAGCAAGCTTGGAAAGCCATCGAGTAACTGTTCGTACACCGACGAAGGGGGCTTGTTGAGAACTGCGGAAATGCCGGTTATTGGCGCTATAGCTTGCACCGTTAGGTGCGTCAGCATCGACAAGGCGCTTGCGGGAGATGTCCACCAGCAGGTCGAAATGACGAAGGAAATCCGCTCCGAGAATTGGGTAAGACACGTTCGCTACGAGGAATACCCAGCGGAAAACGCGACGGAGTTCAATGTTCCGCGTGAGCGCGCGCTCACCGTAAGACATGGTGGTGGTCTTTTTGGCGGCTTGCAGCGTAACTGCAGATCGGCGATTCTTCGGGAATGCAGGTGAGGGTGGAACAACGCTAACTTCGGCTCCCGTGTGCACGAGTAAACGGAGCCCAGAGGCACTGTCCAAAACGAAGAACAAGCGGCTGCTTGCTGGACCGCCACCACTCGCCGCTTCTAGTGGTGAGACGGGGCATTTCCCGTGAAAGTTCAGGGAGATGAGCACTTTCGGGCTGCTGCACCGAAGGTCCGGTGATACCAACACTCGCCGCGATGCGGAGACCGTGATGAGGAGCGCCGGCGGGAAGAGGAATGGCGGCGTGTCAAGGATCGACAGCGCGCAGACAGGGTATCTATCTGAACGGAAAGCTGTTCGATCTGGCTGCGAAAGTCGTCGCGTAGACTTGCAGGTCTGGCGGCGAAGGGCAAGATGCCTCACCTGTGGTGGAAGTGGTCGCGATAGCTGACATGGTTGGGTAGTCGAATTCCATCACGGAGTCGCCAAGCTGCGCGAGCTTTTCCAGCGACACGTCCGCTGCAGCGGCGAGCACCATGCGGACGGCCGAAGGCAGGTGCTGTAGGAGGAGCTCTCGTAGCAGGTCCTGATTGAACGAGGTGGCTTTTTTACCGATAAGCTGCTGAAGACGGCGCAAAAGCTGTGAAGGCCTACGGTCACCTAGTTCTTCAGCAGAACGCAGCTGTTGGAGACGCTGTCTCTCTGAAGACGAAGTGCGCTTCAGGAGCTCGGCCGACAACTTCTCAGTGGTTCGCCTCCGGTGGGACGAGAATGAGGTATCTGATTTCGCTGGCGATCTCCGGTGGAAGCGCAGACACCACGTGGTGGAATTTTGATGTTTGAGCCGTTACCCAGGCCGTGACAAACTGGCTGTTTACTTAAGCCAGCCAGAGAGACGGATCAGCAGGCCAGAATTGCGGAAGCCGGAAAGAAACAGTGGAGACTGCTTGCGTCGCTGCAGGGTCGGAGATGCTTGTCTGGAGTCACCGGTGGTTTCCATCGTTGTCGCAGCCAGGAAAATTATTGTAAAGCTTTCTATAGTCCGTGGTCACCAATTTGTAGACGTCCGCGCATTGTTTGCGTGATAATTTTGCGTATTCACAAGTAAACAGAGACAAAGGCACGTCTACAATCCGAACTTGTATAATTGAAGCAAAAGCGTTGCAAGGCGAACGAGGCAGCAGCGACGAGGCGACTGCCGTAACTTGTGCGCGGCCGCTGCGTTTCCAACGCACGTGCTTGGCGCGTAAACCGAGAGGATCGGCCAAGGTCAGAATTGCGCTGGCTGCAGCTCGAGTTCACCGGCCGCATTCAGCGCCAGCACAGTAAACACTACACGACGTCAACGTGGACATCGAGCCTTGAGCACGCTCGCCCGGCGGTGTTGCTATGCACTGTTATGGCTAGAAGAAAGCGTTCTGTGCTTTCTGCTGGGTATCGACGTCAATTTCGAAGCTGTTCTTCTAACTAGTCCGCACATTCTTGAGCCATTTTCTCTCTGTGGCACCACAAATGCGTTTGTCGCCGTCACTACGGCTACGCTGCACTTCACGCAGTCACATGAGCACTGCCGAATAGTTGCACAAGTAAAGTTGCCGACGTCCGCCGAGTGCCTCAATGTACCGCAATGTACTCAGCACCAATGTACTGAAGCAAGGCGTGTGACCGGGCTAGTTGGTATTCCATGGTAACGTGAACAGCGCGTGTAACACACAGGGATGAAGAACTTTACTTGCAACTGAAATTTATTAACACAAACATAGAAAAAGGAGAACAAGTAGGCACACGTGTTCACCGCTCATTTGAGTTGCGCATGATGGCAGACATGCAGAGGAAACTAGGACACACAAGACGTTGTTTATAGCATTCCACTCTCATGCGGACAGACTTATATCGGCCAGACGGGCAGGTGCCTTAATGTGCGTTTGCAGCAGCATAACCAACAGGTACGCAGAGGGACAGAAGGTTTTCTTGCAATGCACTGTTCACAATGCGGGTGCGCTCCAGCATTTGATAACACACAGATTTTAGCTAGGCGTCGTCAAGATAGCACGCGCATAATTATTGAAGCTGCAGCTATCGCTAAAGGCAATTGCATCAGCAAACCTTCAATCGCCGTCACTGACAAAGAAATATATTACCTAAGTCATCCTGTCAGATAACCTAGACGTACTTCGGTTGCTTTTCCTGATGTCTTTTCGCGGTTTTGTGGTCCTTGCTTATTAACTTTTTGTGTGTCTTGCTTCCCTCTCCATGTCTGCTATCATGTGTAATTCAAATGAGCGGTGAACACGTGTGCCTACTTGTGCTCGGTTTTCCAGGTTTGTATTATTAAATTTCAGTTCGAAGTCAGCGCTAGTCCCCGTCGGTTTTTCATCCTTGTGTGTTACGCGCGCTGTTCACGTCACCAATGTACTACCGCGCCGGTAGCTTCCTCTCAGTAGTCATCGAACACATCCTATGCTTTTACTCGACAAAGCAAAAGTTGACCACTTCCTACGACCGACAGACGACTAGTCTCACGAGGGCCTCATTCGGACCATCAACGACACGCTCCCGACACAGTGCCCGTCCTCATTTTCGCCCCATGCGTTTGTGTTCACTAAGCGCTGCATTCTAATGGATGCTCCCGAAGTACCTTGCGGCTGACTACCGCGACGCGGTTCTTCCCGCACAGTATGTGACACTCGCATATAAGTCATCGTGTCATGACACAGCCCATTCGCCATTTTATTGCGATAGCAATTGTGTGGACAGTCTCGACGGGTTTTTGCCGTCGCCGTAATATCCTGTGCAAAGTCCAAATTGTTGACATCCCCCCGCGCATCGTATGTTCTACCGCGGGTAAAAGCACGCAAGCGGGGGCGACCAACGCGGCAGAAGCAGAGATCAAATGAGCCGGCCCATTTCCGTCGCTCGGAGGGTGCATGCGATAACGTCACCCTGCTCGGGAGGCCTGTTGTTGAAGCAGAGAGGAAACGCCCCGCCCGTCTTTAACGAGCCTGAAAAGACGTGAGGGGAGGGTTTTTGGGCCAGTAGCAAATTTGAACATTGAATCTAAGGGCACGGTCGCCATCGCTTGCGCGCGCGCTATCTCGACAGCCATCACAGCGGGTGGCTTGTATACCCTTCTACGTGCTGCGCTCTCAACGCGATGTGACTATGCGGACCTCTCCCTGAAGCGGCCGTATTCTCTTGCACCAGCGTTTTGTAGTTACGCGTGATCGGACACAAAGCAGTTACCTGCCAGTCTCACTTCATATAACACTACAATTTGTTGCTGCCGCATTCACTGCTTTGTCCTTGCGGTGAAACTGTTACTTTTTTTCTCTTGTGTGGAGAAGAACCCGCTGTATCATAGGACACCTTTGCTGCCCTTGGCAACAGGTTTTGCCACTGAATATACCCACCACGCCGTCGCACAGGCCAACCACGCTCGGCAGTCCAACTGCAGCCAGCTGCCGGCCTCACAGGGAATCAGAAAGGCCTCTATGACTTGAATTGTCGAGACGCGCACTTCTCTCCGGGTTCTCTAGTGCTTCTGTGGCAAGCCATTTCCCGTGTAGTACTCTCCAAAAAGCTGCTATTGTGCAACAGTGGTGCATATCGCGTGGCGCGACCAGTGCTTGACTAAAGCTCCACCACACATATTTGACCATAGGCGTGTAGTCTGATCACCGGGAAAGTACCTGTAACGCCAGGGATGATAATATGGAAAGCCGACGCTGTCCGACTGCGCTTAAGAGGAGGAGAAAGGTGACAGTGCTCGGAGGGCTACAGTCGCCTTGTTGGCTACCTCTCTATATGTGTTAGCTTATTGTACATAGATGTGTGCTTTAAGGTACACCCGACATATATTTCTACCTAACATGTAAGAGAAAACCACAGGCTGAACCCGAAGATATATGAGAAAATGAACGTACACATGTTTAGAAAACAAAACAATTCCTTTACTAACGTCGGAGCCGGTGGGCCGGTCTTGATGACCTGACATGATCAGGACTATTGTTTCATCTTAATGTCTACAAGGCTATCGGCTACCCCTTTTTGTTCTCTGATTTACTTTGTTATGATATAACCTGTAATATGCAATAAATATTGCATGCATAATATGTATCTGTTATTTTTATAGTAGACTGGCATTCCTCCACGCCGTGGGACCGCGGCAGCAAACGCTTCTTAGAACGTGCACGTCTAGCGCACGAATGTGGCCACGACATCATCTGAAACTATAGACGGCGCCTTAGCCATCACAATGTTGTCAGCGTCTCTGGAAAGCAAGCGTCAGGCACACAACTGCAAACTCTTCATGAGCTAGTTGTTGGGTCGCTATCTTTCCCTAAATGCCAAACAATGCGGCATAGGCAGCTCCTTACTTACCACTTCGTATAGCATCGATTCCCACAGTGCTTGGAACCTGCCCAAGCTTGTAATATACGTATGTTTCGGTGGTGTACCGGACCCCTGCGCATAACATAGTCCCTTGCTTCTGGCTACGCTCCGAGTAACCAGCAGGGCCTCATTTTCACGCAGGGAGCAGTTGTTTTCCAAGATGAACTCTACACTTGCATGAAAGATCTTGGGTTCGCCGTGATGGGAATGTACCCAGTGAGTATCTCATTTATCTTCCAATAATTGCGTCCCAACTACGAATGTCATTGCACTCATGTAACGCTATGTGGGAATAGATAAGGAGCATGCAGTGTAACGGGTAAGAAATAAATATTATTTCGATTTTAAAGGGAATGTATCACGAGAGAACGTACGAGAACCAACTTACTGCAGCAGCAAGGAGATCCTAGATCTCCTGTGTTACGTTTGAAGACTCTCAACACTATGTTACCGTGGCGACCCCCAGTGCACTGTGTAGCCTAGAAGAGCCATGACAGCTGGTGCGTACGCCTTTTAAGTGTTCAGGCGGAATCCTAAATTGGTGTTTAATATCAGACATACCACTGCCCACGTAACGCGGAATTCGTATGTTCATCACCTAAAGGGGACATGTTGTCTTTGATTTGTACACTTTCGGGCTCTATATTTCAATAAATAATATTAGTCATGTATTCTCTTGTTGCATATCTTCTGCGCGTGCCCCAATTATTTAAACCCCAAATTGTAGTAGTAGATATCATAAGTGCTGAGCAATATCAATGATAAATATATCTTAGGTACTCTCACCGTATGCTGTATTTGTATTTCCGATGCATGAAGGATGTATGGTGCATCTTAAAGTACAAGATACTGCTGTCGCAACATCACCATGCGAACCAATAAACGCTGGCTTTAACTCCGCTCCTCAAGCTGATACTGCTGCCATTAAGCCACCTGAATAAAATTACACTCAGCGACATTCGCCGATCTTTCCGCCAGAGACCTCCTGCGAAGGCAGGAAGCAGAACAAAGGCGAGCTAAGACACGGGGACTTAAACAAGAGACACGCAGGACAGGCGCTCAAGGATGAGCACAAGATGAGCGCCTGCCCTGTGTGTCTGTTGTTTAAGTCCGAGTTTCTCATCGCTCCTTTGTTGCGCATCAACTATGAACCAACTTGCCCAAGCACATCTATTACTCAGGGCAGGAAATGAGATCTGCGCGTCCCTATTGGTCGAGCAGAATAAGGTTGTGGTATCGCCCTGTCTCGACAAAAACGAGTACGTGAACGTCAACGCACTGCCGGCCTGTTATTTTCTGGATTATTAGACGCGAAGCATCAAATGGCGGAGTATCCGGTGGTAGTGGTGGTGGTGTGCGGCGTGACCACCCTTACTGCGCATGCGCAAACCCTCTCCCCACACCTCCTCTCCCTAGTCCCCTCTCCAATTACCATCTCCACTCCCCCTCTGAAACGCGGGCTCGACATGCCGAAACGCTGCTTCGCATCGGCTCATGGTCCCCTTTAGCGGGAGATGGTGTGATTTTTATTTTGCTTTTACCTGTGTCTGTGCAATGACATGTGCTCGTAGCTACTGTGTTGTGCTGACCATTTCAACGCTTGCGGCGTCTTTCGCACAAATTCTGATGCCGCTATAGTGTTGTTATCGATTGCTGTCTTTCGTGGTGCTTCGTTAGGAAGTCTGAACAATGCAAGAATGGGGTTGATTTGCCTCTCGTGACTTTGTCAAATCAGGTATTCGAAGAATCTCGAAGGTGTAAGCTTCACTTACATGTGCTCAGAGTGCCTTATACGTAAATAAGATTCTAAGACCTATCACGCCGTCATTACCAGTGCTCATAGGCGTGCGCATCATTGTTCATTTGGGGGAGGGGGGCGAATATTCGCCGCAGCGCCCCCCCACCACCACTGATCGAGTGCACGGTGAAAGGAAAGTACTCTTACACCGTGGTCGAGTACGAAAGAAAACGTGCTCCCCGTAATGGATGCAACAATGAAAATGAAGCGATGACGAGCTTCTCACAAAGGCTTGTCATTGGTCCGCGACTTTTCGGGGTACAGGTAGAACTAAACAGATTTTTGAATATAACTTCAGGGGTCATAGGTTGCCACAATTGTCAAAAAACATGCGTAGTCATAACTCTGAGCATTAACAAATGACGTGAAAAGTCCGAATGAGTAAAGGTAGCGGACATAATTGGCCCATACCTTTTGATGAGCTGGTGGGCGGCTGTTGCACAGGGGTGTTCAAAAGTTTCTGGTCCACTGTCTAGTGCATTCCTATGGCAGCGTGGCCTGGGAACTTTTCAACGCTCTTGTAGATAGCGGCAAAGTCCCGCTACACTTTGCTCCACTGGTCTGATACCTTTCTCGGCTGCACTAGTTCCCTGCCTAACTCGTACGCATGACTACGCCGATACTATATGTAAAAAGACAAACATGCCTAACACGCGTACCGTATTAACGCGATAGCGTTAGAGAGCTCGTGTCGCAGAAATTCCGCCGTCGGCGTCGGCCCCGTTGGTTGTGAGCGAAAAATCGTCCGTGAGCGAAAAATCGAGAATGAAGCAAATAAAGTAAAGAATACAATGTTCGGTCCCATTGAGGATCGAACCCGGTCCGTTCGCGTGGCAAGCAGGTGTCCTACAACAAAGCCACGATGTTACTTGCAGTTGCTGCGGAAAAAACACTACATAAATGTCATGTAGTGAAAGGATTTGAATGGCGCAGGCTCTCTCCTTAACGCATTTTGTTGGACAGGTGTCACGACGAAAACGAGCCCATTCGGCGATTTGTAGGCGCATTTGGGAGGCCATCAAACTACTTCGAAAAAGGCCGGGATAGTGCAGCCATCGCCGCTAAAAACACACACGAACTTTCAAACAGCTCTAAAAATGGACAAATATGCACATTTAGGCAAAACATATGAAGCCACCACAGGCTTTCCAGATGAGGCGTTGATCAAGCAAACAGCAAACGCTAAATAATGTGCTGCCGTCTGTGAGGAATTTTGAGACTCTTCATGACCTCCGAGATGGCAAGCGCGCGGCGTTTATCTTGGAGGCCATGCGACTCTTGCTTTAGATCAAAAACCTGTATGTACCACTCGCGCGCGCGTGTGTGTGTGTCTGTGTGCGTGTGTGTGTAACAATACACATTAATAAGTATGCACTTACTGGTTGAAGTGCGCACTAGGGGCCGGATTTCGCTATTGCGTTCAACTCTTAAAGGCGAAGCTTAAGGGTCCCCCAATTTTCTTAGTTGTTCTCGCTGTCTTTATTCAAACTGCTTTTAAGTTATAACTTATGTGAGTGGACAAGTGCTTAGATGTCCTTCTTTTACATCCCACCCATCGCCGAGGTCTCTGCATCCGTTTTTCCTGTTTGTTTGCTGCAATGTATATTTTGTAACGTGCGGACAGCATTAGTAATATTCTTTATTCTTATTTTATTCGTCTCCTTCATTCCTACTACTTAGACATCCATATTTCACCTAGCTTAATCTTATGTCAAGGCAGTATTCAGAACAAATATGAAATACACTGGGCAACAGAAATTTTGCTTTCAGCTTAGTGCAATAGCAAAATTGAGATTTGCGTTGTAACAATAGAAATTAAGAGGTAACATGTTGAACATGACAGGAAGGGGATTCGATACACTTTATACTACCTAATATATAATATTAACATATAATACCTAATACACCCGAGCAATTTTGTGCTATTTTACATGGACACTGAATTTTCTATAGCCTGACCTTAGCAGGGAAGTTAGTGGTACTCCGGTCTTAATTGGTATGGCTATTAGGGGTGCCGCCTGTATCATGTTTGGTAGGTCTTCACTGTGATCTGTTATATGCGACCACCTTTCTATTTTACTAAGGTGCATTTGTTTTCTCTTCTTGGTCACCCATTTTTTTGTTAGCAATCACCAGGAAGCCGGAGCTATAAGTGGCATTGATGATCAGTTTGTGCGGAACCGAACGCAAGAAATCAGAAATTTGGCAGGACATACTCGATGGCGATTAAGTCCCGGAAAAGAAAGCCCCGCAGATTTCTTCACTCGAGGCTTGACTCTACACAAACTGATTCAGTCACTGTTGCGGTGGTATTGACCTGGATGACTTGCCAGGTCTCACAAGTTCTGGCCTGAATTCGGAGGAAAGATTGACCTCGAAAACGGAAAACTCGAAGCAGCGAAGAAGGGGCCAGAAGTCAAGAGCGGCGGAGTTCTGAGACGCTGTATATGCCATTGATCTTATACGTTTCTGGGCTGCGCTAGTTATCTACACTAGTTTGCGCCCGTCCTGTGTACCACTCGTCTTTCCGTGTATTTTCGCGATGCCCGCTACGCTTTCCAGTTCTTTCTTTGACGAACAATTCCTTAATCACTGCGCATTAGTGAATATACCTCCAACGAACTCTTTATGCCAGCAGATAAGTAAAATATTAAGGGTCATTGCAGTTTCATCTACTCTACGTATCCTCGATGCGTTACAAAAAAGTCGCTACCAGCCTCGTTTCTGCTGTATACTTGTGCGGTGATCCGCTGTTGCGTAAACGGTAATAGGCTTACGGAGAATGTGAAACTCCACAGCCGTATTTGCGCCATCATGCGAAGGCTTCTTATTGACGTTCTTTCAATTAGATGGCAACACGCTAGCTAGTCGGCAAGAATAGATGCGACTCCCATCAGTTACAAAAGCGACAAGCAAAAGCCACTCACAGCGCAGAGTATAAAGCTCTGTCATCTTAACCCTTTGTAGGTTTGCCTATATTTTTGACACGATGATGTAAAGCCGGTTGCGGTATAATGATATAAACTACAAATAAATAGTATACAACAAATTTTATCAAAATAAATTGAGTAGTTTGCAGAAAAAAAGTGGGACGTATATGTACCACTGACACATAACAGCGTTTTTTAAAAAGTGGGAAAAGATTGCGCACTGTCTCGCGATTTCATCAACTCGTATTTGGGACGAAACGGCCGAAGCAAGTGGCACAGAGTATCGCTTCCCAAGTAGTGCTAAGGAAAGCTGTGCGGACCTCATTTTCAGCAGTAGAACACCACCTACACCTGCGTCTCTTGTGAGCCTTCATAGCGCCGTGGTCTGTTCCTGTAAAGGTTACTTCACCGCATTAACCAACCATTTTTTCGTCCATCTGCCTGTCCTTCCTTTGGCTGTCGAAATTTTCGAGTACGGCTCTGTCCCCGAATATGTGCCTACCTTTCAAGTGGTATGTGAAATCAAGAAAAATATTTCCACGCAACAATACCCGCAATCACGCTCAGAGATGAGCGTGGCAATTTCGCAGGGGATTGTGTATCGATGAATATATTGGTCAAGTTGTTGCGAAAGCTTATGAAAACACGTGATGACTGGAAGCTAAAATTGCCTCTCTGAAAAACCAGAAAAAGAAGAGATTACGCGGCATTTATATTGGTAGGTTTTTCTATCTGAAGAAGAAAAACATTTAGAACCTGTCACAAACAATTTTCGAAATTCAACGCCTTTGTAACTCTACTACCGCCCATTGAAAGCGAGGTAAAAGAATTTTCCTCGGGAATACGAAGACTTTTGTAAGATATGAGTGATTTATCCTTGCGCTAATTGCAACAGGTGATCCGTGAGCAAATGTTTGCTGAAGACGGAAAAGTAGGACGTATGTGTCCCGCTGTCCAACAAAGGGTTAACCAGCTAAAGCGACCACAATGACCGGTTTCGGAATTACACTAACATATTTTGAACAAGAAATGCAAAACTTTTCAGATGCTAACAGATATTTCATTCTAATTAAACAAAGTTATTCGCAGTTAAAAAATTTTCAAGCAGATTTTCTTTCATAGGCGCTTGCTGCTATACTATATAGAACTCTAATAACAAATCTGCGAATGTATCGATGTATATAAGATACAACTGAAAAGTACTGTATGAGATACATTAATTGCGGCAGTATATTTTATCTACATCTGGAATACTTCTTGCCTGAGTATCTTCTATCGTACTGTGATACAATTTCAAAGTATCTTTACCCAGCCCTGGATGTCATCATTTGCGCAGCACATTCACGACGCTGAATCGCCAATTGGAAGCGTATGAACCTAGTTTATATTTCAGCCATTATTGAAGCCATCGAGAACCGTGCCTTCGTAGCCATCCTCAAGTTGGATTTTCGACGTACGTGCTTCTCCGTGGCCATGACACCCCTCCACAATAATTTAATATCGATTTGGCCTCTCAGCGTACTCCAGTGCGCGACTACTTCGGCCTCGGCGGACGCTAGACCAAACAAAGAGCTCTTCGGCACGTTCTGTCATTTTATTGGGAATCTTTTTATTTGGATTTGGACTAACACCCCTTCGTACAGACATCTGTTATAAAACAGAAAGGCGTGCTAGGGGTTTTAATTCGTTGTGAAATTTTCCGCACGCATCATACGAGGATAACATGAAAAGAGACACAGCACTGCGCTGCGCTGGGCTGGTCTACAAGTCCCTTTTTGTGTTGTCGTCATGTAGTGTGGGCGGAGAGGGAGAGAAGGAATACAGGAAAGGTACGAAAATTTCCGCAATGGAGACATATGCTGCGACGCATCTCATCAAACACCGGTGACGAAAGCCTTAATCAGAGACTTGAAGGAACGATTCAAGAACGGAAACAACTCGAATAAATTTTGCATGAAAGCCTAAACATTATGGACAAATTCGTAAAGAAAGAGGAATAGAATCGTCTTACGCAAACACGGCTGTGCTACCTTTCACCAGAGGACATTTCAAATACCTAATAATGTCTGGAGTTTTGCGTGTCAAAACAATATGATTATTAGGCACGCCGTAGTAGAGAGCTCCAGAAATTTCCACCATCTGGTGTCGTTTAACGCGCACTGACATCGCACAGTACACTGCCGTCTAGCATTTCGCCTGCATCGAAATGCGACCACAGCGGCCGGGATCGAACCCGAGACCTTCGGGTCAGCAGCCGAGAACCGTAGGTACTGTAGCACCGACGCGGACATTTGAAAGACTTTCAGATGGCTATGATATCGTATGTTCATAAAATGGTGCAAGGACTAAAAAATGAGGAAAACCGACTGGGCGAGCGTGCTATCTTTTCCGGACCCATTAAATTTAGCAGATTTTGTTCAATGGTACAGAGGAGAGCACGTGGCTTGTCAAAAGGCAGTTGGTGTCTCCAGCAACATGTAGGACAGTTTGCGGAGTGAACCTCAGTACTAGTATATAAAGTAAACCTGTCTTGTAGACGTATGTACTTCAGCCAAACTGTGCGATGTGTAAACATGCGCCTAAATGAAGACAGAACTTCTTTGAAACGTACTCCCTTTTCACATTTAGCGTCACATTGCCAATCGTGCCGTTGCCAAACCCTGTTCGAGTATACAACTGTTGTCTTCCGGCATCCTGTTCAAGCCACGCGCAGAATTTCGGAAGCGTATCACATTGCCAAGAATGCAGATCGATGTGTAAGCCAAGTATCCTTGTCGCTAGATGACTCTGAATTTTACAATATTGACATATTTTGTCGTCAGGTGCCTCGATTGCACGCTTCGCATGTAACTCTTATTGCCATGTTGATCTTGTAATAACTGTTGCGGTTTTACGCTACAAAGCCGGGATATGATTATGATAGATGCCGTGACTCTAAATCTAAGCGCACGAGGCGAAATGCTCTTTTACGTGCACCTAAATCTAGCACACGGGCCTTAGCATATTGCCTCCATAGAAAAGCGGCCGACGCGGCAGGGATTCGATTCCGCGACCTTTGCGTCAATAGTCGAGCACGAAACGACTAGACCACCGCGGCGGATAACATTTTGTGTATAAATGTGCTTTTCGAAGGTGTAATAAGAACATTTGTTTATGAGCGCTCGTGTTGTGCGCTTCTAACTCGTCCGTATTTCTTGGTTCCGTGCTCACAGTTCTTTGGACGAATATTAATTACAACTAGGCCACCTGTGCATCCTTTTGCTACAAGAGCAGCCCGAGCGCAGTCTAAGTAGCGAGCCGTGATGCCAGCGTTCTTTCACGAGGCGGCAATGGTATCGAGGCATTATAAAAAATATCCGACGGATCTTTAGGCACCCGAAGTTCAAGAGACGCTAATCCCAGGATCCAGAAGTTTGCGCCGCTCGCTCAAGCAATGCCTAAAATGCCACCGCCGAAAGGACCCTGCCATTGGCTGAGCGGACGCAGGTCGTTATCGCCGTCACCGAGACATGTCTGCACGTCCCTTGCAAATTATTCGGCCAATACATCTCAAAATCAAAATACCAGCACAACTGCGCTCAAATTTCGCTTACGCAGGTGGCAGGATTGAATTCTGGCCGCGACGGCTACGTTTTAATGGAGGCAAAATGCTAGAGGCCTATCCACCTTTCACGAAATCACATCACACTACAAGACTAAGCAGGAGAAACTCCCTCCCCCATCTCCAAGTTGAACAAAACCCAGTCCGTTATGTTTAGGCTCTTACAGGCACGAACACACATCACCCCCAGAGCGCTCAATCGGATCGATTCCAGTTTCCCGACTGTCGACAGGAGTGCTGTTCTTTCGATCATTAGCTTTGGCTGTGCTCGTCCAACGTGGGCTCTAGCTTAAAAGACAAGGCCATATCGGATAGACTTTATGGAATGGAAGGCCATAGCGCGGAGTTTAAACATCAACTACAGGCTGTCCAGAGGGCCCGTGACGTCGCTGAGAGTCACCATCTCCCGGTTCCGTCATGGGCGGAGCCACAAACTTGATCGGGGAGCCTCCTGCTCACCTATTCATTTTCCTTGGGACTTTTCAATGAAAGTTCTTGTCATTTGTCATTCATATTCACATTTTTAGCGCACAATAAGTATAAGGACAGAAAAGAACGACGTGAACGTGTCCGCGTTGTTCATTTCCGTCCTTATTATAGAGCGCTAAAAAAAGGGAACATGAATTACCAACACGCACAAGCATACATGATGTGAATATCGCGCTGGTTACCATTATCTTTCATTTTCTACCTTTCAGGAAATGCAGGTGAAGTACAGATTTAATTGGAGCGAGCTGATGGAGCTGGTTCACGTAAGTAATGTTTCGCTCAGTACCAGAAATAGACGTAGTACTAAAAAAATTTCTGGCGTGGCCACCCGTATCAGATGCGGAATTACAAAATCAACACGCGTACCTAAATATAGTAATGATTATTGCGGTTTTACGTTTCGAAATTGACGTAATCATGTGTGATTACGTCAAGTGACGTCACGGTGACGTCAAACGACTTCACAAGTTTTGGCGATATGTGAAGTCGTCGTAACGTCATCACGTGATCATGCTTTTTCACATCACTCGTGCTGTCCCCGACGCCGCCGACGCGAAACGCCGACGCCGACTGTCAATTTTCGCCTTTTATGAGGCATCTAAGGCCTCCGCTTTAAAAGAGATAATCAGAAGCGCTATCTACGCAAATGATCTCTGGCGTGTAAAGGATACCTCATAAAGGAGTGTCCAATACATACACACAGAATACTTCGCACGGATTACCGCGCACACATACGCAGATTACCTCGCATAGAGTCCGTACCAATAGTTTTCATGCGCTTATGCTTAAAATGGTTGTGAGATATGTCTAACAACAACACAATACGATGAAAAGAAGCAATGTCATTTACGAGTGGTTCCTTAAATGTGCGTCCTTGAAAAAATTGGGGCACGTACGCACTAGTGCTGCGAATACTGAGGAAGCAGCGGAGCTGGTGGCGTACCCTCTTCGTTTCTCTCCTCACCCTCACTTACCTTTCCCACTCCCCTTGCTATACTGTGCAAGGCTATGCTATGCTTTACCCTCTCCCCTCCTCCTCATCTTCACATCTGTCCTCGATACCCTTAATTTGATTTCCTACCCCCTTGCTATAGGCCTGACTGGCTGCCCAGGCGGCGCTGCGAAAACGGTGCTAAAAAGCGCCCCCTACGATAAGTTCCTTGGTTTCGAGTAGTCAGACTGGCGGCCGCATGCAGCACTAAGCTCAGATAGAGTCACTGTATATGCTACCTTTAGGTAGCAGAGTTGCGCATAGGCCCGGCTAGCAACCACAGTTATGCGGTGAAGTCGCACTTCGTTTTTGCAGGCGACATGCCTACCGTGTCGCCGGTTAACCTGTCTGGCGTGTCGAAGACCGACGATAAACATTGGCTGTCGATGGGTAGTGTTAATTCAGCGCGCTGCAGCGGCGGCGTCGAGAAATCAACAAATTGGCCCAAGCGGCAGCTTCTCCGCAATGCATGGTTGCTAGCGGCGTTGGAAAACAGATGCGCAACTCTGCTACCTAAAGGTAGCATATACAGTAACTCTAAGCTCAGATGCGCAATGGAGCCGCCGCTGTCGGTTGTGCTGCGCTTTGTATCTCGACCAATTTCTGGCGTGGCTGAGTTCTTCAGGCCAAGCAATCTGCGTAAACGCAAGAAGCTCGTCAACATCAAGTATGTTTACGACGTGCAGGAGATTGAAGGAACCATTTCGGCGCGCTGCAACTCGCAAGTGCAGCGAATCTCATACGACGTTGAACTCGAGTTAAGTTTTACGAGGCATGCTCGCGCGATTAACGACAGTGCATAAACGAAAAGATTGCTGTTAAGAAAGCCGGAATGATTTGCATTACACGACGGAACGGAATCAAGAAAGGTACAGTGACGAAGGCTAGCCGTCGGCGGCCCGAATGAGCGCATTGGCGCCGTGTGCCGTTTTCTGCCGCATTCAGTCGCAAACACACTTTTTCCCCATGCACGGTCGTAATTTTCAACATTTGCTTCTAGGCAATTCGTCAAATTCTGTCAGCGTGCGGTGGCGGTCGAGAAGCGACGGCGCGCAATGTTTACAGCCGGCCGCTGGAAGCAGCCGGCTGTAAGCTGCCGGAAAAATCGTATGCACATACGCAGGGTGACTCATGGCATCGTTTTTCTCGTTTCCCACGAAATGCCGGCTGCCTATCCTCGTTATCGCCGTCGGCATCCACGGCGTGCCGTCTGGACTGCACACAGGGAATATATACATATATAAACGCGTGCACGCGCGTACGAAATACGAAAAGTAATCGGCACGTTGCATTGCAAACCACGTTTTGCTCGCGTACTCACTTCACGCGTCGGACGGCACGTATCCAGCGGTTCCGTCGCTCCACTTCGTACGGCTTTCAGGGGAACCAGTAAAACCGCACATCAGGATCCTTACCCCCATTTTCGAGGCAATTAACCACGCAGTAACGGCGCCGACCGCGCTTCGGGACCGCGCGCTGCTCAGAGCCGTCGCCCGGACCACCTGCTTTCGGCACAGTTTGTTGAAGCAGGGATCGCTCGTCAAACATGTCAGACCCTGCAGGCATAGCGGACAAGTTCCTGCGTACGTTTTAAGCTCTTTTTGAGCCTGAAAACTAGGCGCAAAATTAAGTAAAACGCTCAAAGCAACTGAGAACTGCGTAACTCGCCGGTCGGCGTCAATTTTTGACTACCCAAGCAACTTCGGCGCACGCCACCAGGCTCCGTCACAGTACTCAAAACTCCAGCGCGTCAGCCCTATACCTTACTATAAGGCTATGCTATGGTCTGCTAGCGTGCCTGGATAGCCCAGTGATTACGACGACCGCCTTCGGATCGCGGGTACGGGAATTCGAATCCCCATTCAACAAGCAATTTTGTTCGCCTAGAATTTCTCTTTCTCTTTATCTCGCTCTCTTTCTCTCTGTACTCGTTCTCTCACCCATCAGAGTTATTGCATCCCAAACCGGAGAAATCGGCGCACGTGTTCTGGAAGCTAAGCATAAGATGTAGAAGGGGCTGCGTGCCGGTTCATGATACTTTCTTTTCGTGACTAACGGGGCTTCTGTGGTCTGAAACAACTCCGATGTGAAAATCACGAACAGCTCTCACTGCACTTCTGTGATTCTAAGCGAGTGGCCGTTGTTCAGCCACTTTGCTATTTGTGAGAGGACGTCTATCGAGGCTGTTCAACCAATCACGCATTTGAACGCTCTGTTATTGTTTGTATTACGGGCATTCTATAACGACATGCTCCACTGACGCATCGGGATTATCCAAATCACCGCACTGTGGGGCGTTCTTCTTTTGATGTGGCAGAAGAAGTGAGGCGCGTATGCATCATCTAATCGTAAACGATGCAGGAATGTGTCGTACGTGCGATAGATCTGTTGATTTGATATAAACTACAAAAACGGATACACTATATATACAAGAGTAAAAACCTTGTACGGTCATCATCCATGCATCCTGGCGCAATTTGCGGGGCAGGGTGGATAGAACATTCTTGCATTCAGAGTACGAAATGGTCAGTGGTGTGGCGATGAGTGGATAATCCATCGACAAATCTTATTTTCTAACACTCCAGCCTGGCTCAGAAGCGATTGAATATGAATACTGTGACCCGCTCGAGAAGCGATGGCCATTGTCGCCACGATTTCATATATCATGCTATCGTCTATATGAAAATAACATTTGCTTATCACGTGCGCGGCTGCTTTCGAATACGAGTTCATCATCCAGTGGTCACTGTGCTCGCTTTCACCAATACATTTTGCGTGTTGTGATATCACAATATGCTCTGCTACTGTACACGATGCCTTTCAGGAAATTCGGAAACCTCTCTTTCTTTTATATACAGGCATAATATCTCCTGTAAAGTCGTTTTCGCCTCAGGGCACCCCCGCGACGTAGTTAGCTTAACTGCCGCCAAGCGAAAGTTGGTGTTGTGTTCTCGCGGTGGCGCCAGTGGCACCGCGTGGCGGAAGCGAGGATACGATCAGGTGGGGTGGGTTGTCCTTTTTGGGGCCTGGCGCGCGAGCCGGCGGTCGTCGCTCGCAGGATGTCCGCGGAGGCGATTCCGCGGCTCGGTCTCATGGAATCCTATGGTTTAGCCGAACGTCGGCGATGCCACATGCGTGATACATTGTATGTATTAGGTTTTTTTCTGTGTTATAGTGGCATTATATTCGGTTATATATCATGTTCACTGCAATTATTTCTAAGATTCGGCTGGCGAGCTCGTCGTTATAAAAAGCTCTTAATAAACACCCACGTTTTCGTTGCATTAGGTTGTGTACTGTGTCCGTTTTTTCCGAGAGCGGGTCATCAGACCCCAAAATATACAAAGCCGCGGTGCTTTCATCTGTTCTGGATCCGCCCGTGAATACAAATGTGTAACGGTATTGATAATTAAACATTGCTTCGAGGTAGTGTATCGCCAATTTTTTTTACATTTCTTTGATGTTGAATGACATTAAAGGCGATACGAGCTGCTAAGGGGGACCTTGATATCTGGACGCTCTAACCGTTCTTGTTGAAGTCTTGCTTTCTTAGCTCGCAAGTTTATTTCTTCAAAACCACATTGGAAAAATTAAAGTAGCGAAGCCCTTGTGCCCTCCAGAGCCGTGGCAGTAGTAAAGCATTAGAGTTTGTTGTTCTACTGCTTTCTAGAGGGCACTAAGGGTTTTTGCATACGGGCTGCAACGCGAAAAAATCGAGCAGGTGTAACACATAGAGCTCCACAATAAAATTTTCAGTGGTATTTAGAAGCTTCGAGTCCAAAGTTCTGAGACGCTGCACTACCCATGAGGCATTTTGCTTTTTGACGCGCGTCTGCCAAACCAACATCGTTTCTAGCACCGCATGTTACCTTCACAAAGATTTCTGTGTGCTCGCTTTTTATTTAAGTGATTTTTTTTTCTACTGCAGCGCTGCGCTCGAAGTCACTTTCCCAAAGATGGTCGCCTCATGACGAGAGCCATGGGCTACGCGAGGAGTTTATTTTCAGGATGAACCAAATAAACTGGGTAGCTTGAAATGAACTACGTGCAATTTTTTTTCACAATAAAAATAATTACTCATGCTTCGTGTCTTTTATATTTTCGACATATGGGGAAACTGTGCGCAATCCGAATTCGTTGCAGCAATATGAGCTGGGTGAAGTCTACGCAGAGTCGTCGCCTTACAACAGAAATAAGAAAATCACTTTGCTGTAGCTTACACAGAGCATATTTCCCTTCATCCGGCAACGTTTCGTCGCTTAAAAATACTTTCTCACGTGTAATTAGTCGTATGTTTCATATAAGTTGTTACAATGTACGTCACCTGCACACGATAATCTTGACAGAAGAACCCACAAGATAGTAGCGTGTTTTGCATAGCACACTTAAGGGGTCATTGTACGGCAGTAGTAGTACTGGCATTTACAAAACACCTTCGTAGTTTGCATTGTTGTTCGAAGCGCAGTTCAAAATGAGTCATTACAACGTATATTTATTTTACACGCATTAGAGCGGCCACACTAACTTCATTGTGCAACGTTATTTTTTTACCACCTGCAATCCATTATTCCTTTGCGAACTTCTGTTCACTCAATTATGGCCTTTTAGGCATACCTGGCTATTACCATTAAGCCTAATATATCTACACTTAGCAACATCGGCGTGCGTCAGCATTTAACTCCACAATAATATTAATGAGAATGCTGGTGTTTTATGTGAAAAAAAATTCGGCAGATTGTGGGAATCGGTTTCATGAGAAGCAGTGAGCTAGTAGTTCTATACTGCATATTTTGGCTTTGAGTCAAGTGTTATGAGGTGGATTGACGTCTTTTTGTAAGTGTAGTATTTGTGTGCACATCGTGGGCTTACCAGGCACGTCGAAAACGACAACACTGGCGCTTGAATGGTAACTTACGGTGCGACGTAACGTCAGCCCTGACGTTAGAATACATACATCAGTATTATCGAAACTAAGTGCACTTTATGACGCAATCATGGGAGTATCATACGTAACTTTCGTTAATGTATTCCTCCGGGGTCGAGCAATGCTTCAATATTGCTTCCTAAATCAAAGGAATACAACTGCCATCTGTATTAGACTGCTATAAAAGCGGAGAAAGCACTGGAACCAGAGAGGTTAATT
Organism: Rhipicephalus sanguineus; assembly: GCF_013339695.2. Classification (NCBI taxonomy): domain Eukaryota; kingdom Metazoa; phylum Arthropoda; class Arachnida; order Ixodida; family Ixodidae; genus Rhipicephalus; species Rhipicephalus sanguineus. Next base: position 210,835,087 of record NC_051179.1, read on the forward strand.
TGATATGACGCCTGTATCGTATACAAATATATATATATATATATATATATATATAGGAGTGCATATGTAGTGTTTATTTCTTTCTTGTAAACTTAGATAGCCAGCACCACAACCATAATCGAAGTTGCGCCGACATTACGCCTGCATAGGTTGTTTTTCCAAACTAGTTTATAGTCCTGGCGTGTGTCTGTGGTAGAACACCTGACTGCCACACAGAATGCTTGGGTTCGATTGCTGCTGGGATCTTAATTTTTATTCTTTCCATTTGTCGATTCAACTCTGCCGATGACGGATTTTCTTAACACCCTCGCATTTAAATTATCAATACCTCTTCTCGCCATTCCTGGGTAGATATAAACTGTCAGTCACCTGTGGCGCATACCCGTACACCGCGGCCCGTGGTAAACTGGTGTCATGCGTGTCTTGAGGAAAGGGTTGTCATGACCATTCATGTTATGAAGGCGATCATGAGAGCAACCAGTAATAGGCAGCTATATATATATAAATATATATATATATATATATATATATATACAGATATATATATATATATATATATATATATATATATATATATATATATATATATATATATATATATATATATAGAGAGAGAGAGAGAGAGAGAGAGAGAGAAATGCTGAAAGTTCGAAAGGTCGCTAAGAAATACTTCACATTTGAACACCCAATATGATTATGAGGCACGCGGTACTGGGGATTGCGGATTAACGTCGGCCATCTAGGTTTCTTCAACAAGCAGTTAAATCTGAGCACAAGGGTTGGGATTAAAAATCTGTTTTGTATGGTCATTAACAGCGTAACTGTTTAAAAATGAGGTTGGGCCACCCATCGTTTAAGAAAACTCAACGGGTTTGCGTCACAGAAAGCGGCTATGTGGGAAGCAGCTCCTAGCATAGCATAACTATGCATAGTATGTATAGCAAGGGGGTGCGAAAGAGGAGTGAAGGTGAGGAGAAAGGAAATGATGAGGGAAGAGGGTAAGCATAGCATAGCCTTGCATACTATACTTCACCAAGGGAATAAGAAAGAGAAGTGAGGGTGAGGAGGAGTGATGCAAGGGTGAGGAGGAGCCAAAGGAGGAGGTGAGAAAGCAGGTATGTGCCAAGTAAGTCTTAGCGTAGCATAGCCATGCATGATATAGTACAGCAAGGGGGCGGGAAAGGGAAGTGAGATGAGGAGGAGGGCAGAAGGTAAAGCATGACATAGCCTTGTATAGTATAGTTTAGCAAGCGAATGAGAAAGGGAAGTGAGGTTGAGGACGACTGATGTACAGGTTAGGATGAGGAATATGAGGAGGTGAGAGGGGTAAGCCATGGCATAGCCAATGCAGTATAGCATAGCAAGGGGCGAAAAAGAAGTGAGCGTGAGGAGGAATGATGTGAGGTTTAGGAGGAGGGAAAGGAGGAGAGAGGGCAATATAGAAAGAAATAAAAAAAGAAATAAAGACGACAGAAACAAGGAAGAAGATGAAGAAAGATGAATAACTGACTTTACATTCACCAGGTGGTGGCGCTTGCTTGGCAGCTCCGCTCTTTAGTCAAGCTTCACAAGTGTGCAACTGGCTTTAATTTATGTGTGTTTGTGTGCGTGCTTCGCTTAACCAGCAAGATAAGTTTCCTAATGTAGCTGCATGGGCATTGGGGGAATCATTTCATAAGAATATGGACTCAACAAGCCCGATACCTAGGTACCCGCCAGCTACCTTGTGCACCGCCCACATTCTACTTGCCAATCCCACCATTCACCGACGCAGTCTACTGCCCTCCATCTACCCACCTTATTCACCATCCAGAAATCCACTTTGCCCGTGGCCCATTATCTACCCACCATCCACCACACTGGGTGATGAGTTATGATCCCACCTTCCAGGTTGTTGTTGTGCATACTCTATTTCCTTTGACGGGCAGCTTCTGAACAAAATCCTTCCATAAAATCTTCACCACGCATCACGGGGGTCATAACTCGGGGGTCATAACTGAAGGGGCTAGAAATGGATGTATTTCTCCGAGCATCCTGAAAGTTATCCGAAAATCGTTCTTAAAGGGGTCATGAACCACTTTTCCAAGTATTGATCAAATGACCTCAGTATCGGAGTTTACTGCCTCCCGAATCGATTGCCGCAAAAATTTCTCGAATCCGTCAAGAATGAGCGGAGTTACGGGTTTGGCGCACACTCTCAGCGCTTTCTCTCTTTTCTCGTGCCAACGAGCGCACTGGAAGCTACATAGGGAGGGATGGCACAGGGGAAAGAAGTTACGTCAGCGCGCGTCATGAAACGCGATCGCTCTCCCGCTGTGATTCGCGTGCGCGAGTGCGGCTACTGAAGAGTGCGGCGCCGGCAAGTGGCGGCACCCCGTGACAAGAAGCGCATCTGATCCGAACGCCGCTCTCGATATACGTCGGCTATCGACCAATAAGCATGATATGTCTCTTGCGACGCAAACTGGCAGATCCACGACGTGAACGCGCAGACGCCCCGCCCACCGACGAGAGTGAGAACCGGCCTCTGTTTGAAAAGAGGGTGCCTGGGGAAACGGCAACTTCGCGCTCCGCTTGTGGCCTTTCCGCGGCGCGCACGACTGTAATATTTGGCAGAGCAGTTCATAGCCGTGTCAGCTTTTCACAGCATGTGTTTTTCAACAAGCCCAAAGGGTGCTTCATGACCCCTTTAACAAATAGGGCTTCAAACGAAATATGCAAGCTTTATTGGGGTAATCAGCACAGTGATTTGTCTTACACTGCTTCTTTCGCACAAATGAATGCATATAGTAAGCATTTGCTACAACCAAGTCGCTTTAAAAAAATACAGTACAATCGCACTTCCGCGAAATAGAGGGCAATAAATCTTGCTGGCGCGATGTTTTTTTGCGGGGAAATTTAACAATTCAAAAAATTTTCGTTAGTGTTAATTACTGTCCCCTCAGCAAGCACATACATTATTTAACCATGACTATGTTAATTACACTACATTTGGCCCTGCCCGAGTAATTTGGAAGACTCTCGAAAGTGCTGAGCGCAAATCCCTGCGAACATGTAATTCAATAAAGAGATTATTGTACAAAAAACAGAGAAGTTGCATCCATAATTGCTTAACACGTGAATCCACATCTTTCCGTGAAGCCACTAACTATTTCTAAGCTGCTAACCTGTCTTCATGAATGCACACTAAAGGAGGAGGATATATGCCGAGAAACTTCGGACATTCCTTTTTCAGCACTTTAATAACATCCTGCCTGTTCACTTCGTTTCGCCCTCTCTCTCTGCACCTTCATGGCAGCGCACCAGCTTAACTGAATGTGTGTCCTTTTTTACGAGCTATATCTAATTATAGCAGCATGGTTTGAAGTAACCATGATGACCATGAGTACTGTCTTAAAAAAAAAAAATCCGGGAGATCCCACGCACTGCGGGAATCGGTGTTGTGCGAAGCAGCCAGCAAGGAGCCGCCTACATCACCTTATTTTTCTTTGAGGCAAATTAAGACATCGATGTCATGATATGTAGTTCGCTATCGCATGTTTGTCATGCATGCATCCATGTAAATCTCGTATGCACCATGTTGCTGAAACGTATATTCTGGTATATACTATGCATGACCTGTCATTAATATTCGCCACGCACTCATGTCATGCCGCATCAATTTTGGTATACGTCAAGTTAGCAAAACGGCCGAAAGCGCACCATCAGCGTAGCATGTATATCATGCTGTACAAGACGTGCATGTCACAATTTCCATGCTAGGACCTGTCATTTATGTTCGTCAGGGCTGGGCAAAGATACTTTGAAATTGCATCGCGATACGATACAAGATACTCAGACAAGAAGTGTTTGTGATACAGATACAAGATACTGTAACACTGATTGTATCCGATACGATACATTCCAATTGTATCTTAAGATACTTCGACACATTCTCAAAGTTGTTGATATATGTCTATATAATGCAGCATTAAACGCCTATGCACATAAATGTTCGCTTGAAAATTTATAAACTGCGACCAATTGCGTTTCATTTGAATGAAAACTCTGTTAGTATCTCGAAAGTTTTGTACTTCTTGTTCAAAGTATATATGTTTCATTTCGAAATAGCGTATTGGCGTTGTTTTAGCTGCTTAACATGACAGCTCTTCATACATTTCGCTGATAGCGGTTCTTGCTTGTAGCTCTTGTAATTGATGGGAGCTAGTCACTGCCCTACTTGGTGACCAGCAAGCGGGTTGTCAACCACCTATACGAACTTCAAAAGAAGCCTCCGCACGATGGTGGAAATACCGCTGTGGAGTTCTACCTTGCCGGTAAACATATTACGGTTTTCGCAATAACGGATCACCGGACAGGTGTACGTCACCAAAAACATGTGCAGCCCAGAAACGTTTCAGGCGTATTGTACAGTTGCGCAAAGCGCTGCAGGCCACCGCCGCTATTCACATTATAGACACTTATAGATCCGAGTAGTTGGTGATTAGCAACAGTAAAAGAATTCAGAGAGGCCTAAACAACGAAAACAAATATATCTAAGTAAAATAGAAAATCGGTTCCGTATCAAAGCGAACAAGTATAGAAACACGATACAGGAGGCAACCCCAAGAGCTAATAATAATTGTTGCGTTTTACGTCGAAAAACTACCCTATAATTATGAAAGACGCTGTATGAAGGGCTCCTGAAATTTGGACCACCTGGGGTTCTAAAACCTACATATAAGCACACGGGCGTCTGCCATCTTCCCTCCATCAAAATCCAGCTACCGCGACCTTCGGGCCAGTATTCAAGCGCCATAAGCATTGGACCACCACGGCGGGTAACCCCTAATAGCTACGACAAATAAATTCAGTGCCTATGAAAAATGGCGTCAAACGACACTTTGGGACGCTCTTAAAAAAAAAACAGAGCGTCTGGTATAACAGTGTGCATCAAAAATCTTTGCGAACATATTTAAGATGGCGCCTAATAATTCACGTTATTGTAATGCAAACTCATTTTTGTTAATTTACCTAGCAGTAAGCAGAATTATCGTTACTGTATACTCCAGGCGCGCCCGGATTATTATATATTTGTTCTCAACATCAGCTTTACATAGCAGTAAATTCAAGTGGAATATAAGTATGTAAACTTACATTCCTTTGAAGAAGATCAGCAGCAGAATTGACGCAGACAGTTAAAACTAGGAATAAAGTAGAGAGCTTACATTGGCAGCACGTTAAACAATATAGAGATATAGGTAATGTATGGGATGGAACAGAAGGACAGCTAGGAAATAACTTCTGCTAGCAATCAAATTATGATCTTAAAAACTCTTTCATTAAAAGAAAAAAGAAAGACGTACGCCAAAATAGCGTCTGTTAGGTGAATGCTTGTTCTGTTAAATCCAGCATTGGTACCGTTGGTGCTATAGCTGTTAGAATCCTATTTACATATAAGTGAATCTCATTGCATGTAATACAAACTTACATTCACGAGATCCTTCAAATCGCTTAAGTGTGAAAGCCACGAGAGGCAAAGCAACCCGCCATTGTTGCATTCTTCAGACTTCTTAACGAAGCATCACACAAGAGGAACTTCGATAATGACTTTATACAGCGGTATCAGCATGTATGCGAAAGACGCCGCACGCATTGTAGTAGACGGCACAGGAGAGTGGCTAAGCGCCAAGTATCATGGCGCTGACAAAAATAAAAAAAAATCACAGCATATCTACGTGGTGAATGATGATGAGTGGGGCGAAGCCAGCTCGCGATGCAGCACAGCGATGGCATTGGCGCAAGCGTGGTCCTTCTTGATGGAAGATATTGTGACTAGATTGAGTACCGCAATCTGTCGCACACACCGCAACCATGGCCGAAACTTTTATCAAGGAAGTCCCGCTGGAAGCGCGCGTCAGCGCCTTCGGGCAGAGCCCGCCTGATGCGTTTTGCAGCCACTTCACGTGCTCGCACAGCCTCGGGCTCTGCCTGCCGGGACGCGCGCTTTCTCGCCGCTTCACGGTCCTTCACATTTTGAAGATCCGATTCGCGCCGCAGCCGTGCAGCTTCGGCCTCACGGGCTCGAACGGCGGGGTCATCGCGCCGCAGCCGTGGAGCTTGTCGAGCAGCGTCGGCCTCGCGGGCTCGAAAGGCGGGGTCTTTGCGCCGCAGTCGTGCAGCTTGTCGAGCAGCTTCGGCCTCGCGGGCTCGTACGGCGGGGTCTTCTCGCCGCAGCCGTGCAGCTTGTCGAGCAGCTTCGGCCTCGCGGGCTCGAACGGCGGGGTCTTCTCGCCGCAGCCGTGCAGCTTGTCGAGCAGCTTCGGCTTCGCGGGCTCGAACGGCGGAATCTGCTTCGCGCCGTCGATGTGCAGCTTCGGCCTCGCCGGCTCTCACCTCAGGATTCTATCTGCAAGCGCGCGCTGCCGCCGCCTTCCGTGCCCTCCGTACCGCAGCCTTGTCTTCCATCTGGCGACTCCGAGCTAAAGAGAAAGCGTGCCAAGAGGGAGCCTCATGGCGCGTTACTTCTGAAATGTTGTCTTCGGGTGTCGTTGAAAACACGAGACGTAGTAAAGAAGAAAGAACGCCACACAGGCGAACACGCACGAGAGTGTCACTCGTCAACGTCGTCTTCTTCTTCTACTGCATACCAGAACGCGCGCTTCTCACGAACTAGAGGTGGCTACTACAAACAAACCTACAAACGGAGGATGGACATACCCACGGCATAAGGAGCTTCGCCCCTAAAAACCGATTAAACAAAAATTATGCTGGGCGCAGACCTTCGCGCGCTCGTCTGTCGAGACGACGCGAATGCCACCTCGTAACTTTGCTCAACCAATATATAGGGACGCTCAGAGCTTATCGCCTATCCTCGCTGCAAAACTCTTGCGGAAAGATAAAATAATGTCACTGCCTTTAGTTTTATTCCGGTGACTCAGTGGCAGCAGTATCAGCTCGAGAACCTCGAGCTCAGCCAACGTTTATTGCTTCGCACGGTGGTGGTGCGATCACAGTATATTGTATCTTAAGATACACGATACATTCTTCAGTGTATCGCAAATAGACATATAGACACTGGTCTTGCGAGACGTATCGCGATACAGATATAAGATACCCCAAAAGTACCTAAAATAGTATCGAAGATACATGTAACTTCGATACTGCCCAGCACTGATGTTCTTCATAGTCACGTCACGCAATACCAATTTTGGTGCACATCAAACCAGCGAAACGGCTGTGATAATATTGTTACGCTCGAAGGAGGCCGAGACGTATACGACTGAAGGGGCCGTTTATTTGGACGCGAAGGTGAGCGCAGGAGCGGCCAACAGGTTGAATCTCCCAGCGTCGTCGTATTCTTCTTCAGCTGCCTCTGAGCGGCCAGCACGTTCACCGGCCTTCGTTTTCTTTGTCCATATGCGTAACATTCCTCTCCTCGCAGACGAAGGCCGCCGGGCGAGTCAGTCGGGTTGTCGCGACGTGAAAAATTTCAAGCGGGCGACATGGACCACCTGGGTCTTGGCAGCTCGTCTACCACTTGCCGTAAGGCGAGCGCTGGTATAGGTGACCTCTGTGAGTCTGGTGATAATAACAAATGGTCCATCGTATGTGGCTAAAAACTTTTGACATAAGCCGCGTTTCCGAGTAGGAGTCCACAGCCAGACTAAATCACCGGGTCGATAGGTTACAGGCCGGTGGTGAATGTCGTACCGTGCTTTCGCTCTGTCTTGAGATGCCAAGGTGCGTAATTGTGCTATACGACGCGCCTCTTCAGCAAGGCAGAGGGTCTCGGCGACTGTGACGTTTTCGTGAGTACAGAAAGGGAAAACAGTGTCGATTGTGTGCCGGGGTGGACGTGCGTACAGCAAAAAGAAAAGGCTATATGCCGGTAGTCTCGTGCTTGGCGGTATTGAATGCATATGTGATGAAAGGTAGCACCTCATCCCAGTTCTTATGGTCGGATGAGACATACATAGACAGCATGTTGATAATTGTCCGGTTGGTGCGCTCCGTAAGCCCATTCGTTTGTGGATGGTAGGGTGTCGAGTGACGCAAGCGGGATTCACATAAACGAAGAAGCTCCTCCACGGCATCCGCTGTGAATTGTCGCCCGCGGTCGCTGATGATCACGCGAGGTGGGCCATGTCGGAGTATGACGTGTTGCAGCAGGAACAATGACACGTCACTGGCCGCTGCGGAGGGGACGGCCACCGTCTCACAATAGCGTGTCAGGTAATCGACACAAACAATTATCCAACGGTTGCCCTTAGCCGTTTTTGGAAAAGCGCCCAGGAAGTCAATGCCCACTTGTTGGAAAGGTGTGCTTGGAGGTGGCATCGGTTGGAGGAGACCAGCTGGGGCAGTAGATGGACGTTTATGGCGCTGACACTGCATGCAGCTGGCCACATACATCTCGACGGACTTTCGCATTCCAGGCCAATAAAAACGTTCCTTAGTCCGGTGGAGCGTCCGCGCAGAACCTAAATGTCCAGACGTAGGGTCGTCGTGCATGGCACTCATAATGGCTGTGCGAAGGCTCTCCGGCACCACCACAAGAAGACGTACGCCATTGCCAGAAAGGTTCTTCTTGTACAAGAGTCCATCGCGCATGCAGAAATGGCGCGCATTAGTAGAGGCGGACGTGGTGGTGAAGAGCGGTGCTAATTTTGCGTCCTTTCGCTGCTCTGCTTTGAAACTGTCGAGGTCTAGAAAATTACGCGATACAGAAGCTATAAGGTGGTCAAAGTCATCGGCGTCACAGTCCGTAGTGCTGAGTGGCATACGTGAGAGGCAGTCCGCATCGGCATGTCGTCGGCCGCTCTTGTAAGAGACGGTGAAGCTGTATTCTTGCAGCCTAAGCGCCCAGCGCGCAAGGCGGCCACAAGGGTCGCGAAGGTTGACAAGCCAACACAGCGAGTGATGGTCAGTGATTACTGTGAATGGCCGCCCATACAGGTAAGACCGAAACCGCTGGATCGCAAATATTACTGTCAGGCATTCTTGTTCCGTGACAGTGTAATTCTGTTCGGGCCGGCTTAGTGAGCGACTTGCGTATGCAATGACGTGTTCGCGGTCACCATAGCGCTGGACTAGAACGGCACCAATACCTACGCCACTGGCATCCGTGTGAAGTTCTGTTGGGGCCAAAGGATTGAAGTGCTGAAGGACAGGTCGTGACGTGAGCAGAAACTTCAGTTGACGAAAAGAAGACTGACACTCCGGAGTCCACTCAAAGGGAATGCCCTTTCGTAGCAGGCATGTGAGAGGGTGCGCGACGTCAGCAAATTTGGGAATAAAGCGTCGGAAATAGGAACAAAGCCCCAGAAAACTGCGGAGCTCCTTGACAGAGCGCGGTGCACTGAATGCTTCAACGGCTGCTGTCTTCTGGGGATCGGGGCGTATGCCATCCTTATCGACGAGATGCCCAAGCACGAGGGTTTGGCGGTCTCCGAAGTGGCACTTCTTCGAGTTTAAAACTAGTCCAGCGTTTCGGATGCAGTTCAGAACAATATCCAGACGCGAGTTGTGCTCACTGAATGTCCGGCCAAAGATGACGACGTCGTCGAGGTAGCACATGCAGATGTTCCACTTCAAGCCGCGCAGAATGGTGTCCATAAATCTCTCGAACGTCGCCGGAGCATTGCACAGTCCAAAGGGCATCACATTAAATTCAAAGAGCCCGTCAGGGGTCACAAAGGCAGTCTTTTTCTTGTCCTCAGGATGCATCGGAATTTGCCAGTAGCCGGATCGTAAGTCTACTGAGGAAAAGTAAGAGGCCGAATGTAGGCAGTCTATTGCGTCATCAATGCGTGGGAGTGGGTACACGTCTTTTTTTGTTACGGCATTCAACCGGCGATAGTCCACGCAAAATCTCCAAGATCCATCTTTCTTTTTAACGAGAATCACTGGAGCTGCCCACGGACTGGCTGACTCTTGTATGACTCCCTTTTTCACCATCTCCTGCACTTGATCGTTGATAATTTGGCGCTCTGATGGTGAAACACGATATGGCTTTTGTCGAATCGGATTGGCCGAACCCGTGTTGATGGTATGGCGTGTTCGAGACGCAGGGATGGAGGGTATGTTGTCCATCTGCGCAAAGTCAAATACCGAAACGTGCTTCGAAAGCACACCCACTAATGTTCGCCGTTCGCTTGTGCTAAGCGACTTATTTATCATTGACAAAAGGGCCGTTTCCGAACTGTGAACTCCAGGTTCATCCGGCACATCTGTTAGTTCGGCCACCGATAAGGGCGCGTGGTCTCTGCTGACCCAGGCCAACTTCAAACCATCTGGTAACATCACGGGCTCTGAAGAACAGCTTACGGTCCATAAGCCAGTGCGTCCGCTGTTGATAGACACCACACAATGGGGAACCAACACATTCTTCTTCACGCAGTTAACGTGCATCGGCTCTACGCTGGCGCCGAAGCTGTCGCAATCGGCGCCGCAACAGACAACAGGCACACGAACGGTAGATGACGCAGGTATGACAGTATCGCCACAAACACACTATGTAGTTTCGCCTTCCGCAGAGTTTTCCAGGAGCCCTGATGAAAGACCACTCACAAATATCTTCCCTGTGCGGCAGTCGACAGTGGCACCACACTCCCGCAAAAAGTCCATGCCCAGAATAACGTCATGGGTCGACCGAGGAATAATCGTGAATTCCGTTGTAATAACATGACCTCCCAAAAGCACGTCAGCACTGCACACACCAATAGGACGCAACGGCTCGCCACTAACTCCGCAGAACTTTGAAGTTTCGTCCCACTGAAAAACAACTTTGCGCCCTAGCACGTCTTTAAAAGAAACACTCATTACGGAAATTGTCGCCCCTGTGTCCACCAGGGCCATCACAGGCACATCATCCACAAGAACACGCACTTTGTTTTTGAGCATCCACACAGGAGGTATTTCTGTCAGTAGCACATCACCAGCGACCTCACCTCCATCGGCCGCGCTAGCTAGTTTTCCGCTGGCGAAGGGGACGTGGTGCGAAGCAGTGGTGAGGGAGAACGGGGAGCACGCGGTCGCGGTGGAGGCGTCAAACCCCTGTCAGATGCCGGGGAGTGATTCCGGAAGCTGCTTGGCCAATAATCGTTGCCAGATGGTGGTGGCCGCGCGACACCGCGAGGCCGTTCGGAGGGTCGTGAATATTCTGGCGGTGGGCCGTATCGCGGAGCTACACGACGGTTGCAAAACCGTGATATATGGCCCGGTACACCGCAGGAGTAGCACACCGGCAGAGGTCGAAACCTTGGTTGCTCTTCAGTGAAATGAGCGTCACCATTTTCTCTTGTATAGCGGATGGGTTCGTCAGGGATGTCATGATGATACGTCGGTCGTCGGGGAGGCGTGCGCTGAGCGCGTCGATCATAGCGCGGAGCTGGAACGCGCGTTGTCACCCTTGACTGTGGGGCTGGGCTGTACTCTACAGCCGCTGCGCTAATCGTCGGTTGCCAGGGGGCCGAAAGAGGCGCAGTCATAGCGTCACGTGGCGTGTACACCTCATGATGGTCGGCAGTTGAACGCAGCATTTCTTGGCGGGAGAGTTCCTCGCGGACAATCTGTCGAATGGTCGAGGAAATGTCGAGGCAAGGGCTCGTGTCTACACTGGCAACAGTCGTCACGTTAGCCAGCCAACCAAACTTTGGCGTGATCCGAGGCATCTTCAACGTTTCAAAAGTTCTGCAGTGCCGAATGAAGTCGCACACAGAACTAAGGGTATCCTTTCCGATTATAAAAGTGTAGACGTCCTCAGCCACTCCTTTTAGCAAATGCCCGACTTTATCTTCCTCCGACATATTAGCGCTGACTACCTTGCACAGCCTTAATACTTCTTCGATATATGTCGTGCACGTCTCACCTGGTAGCTGCGCTCTTTGCGATAGCGTCTGCTCAGCACGCTTCTTTTTTTGCGACAGAGTCCCCGAAACACGCCTGCAGCTCCTCAACGAAAAGATCCCACGTTGTAAGCGCGTCCTCGTGGTTTTCGTACCACACGAGTGCGGTGTCGGTCAGGGAGAAGACCACGTTGGTGAGCTGAGCGGCTGTGTCCCATCCGTTCGACTTGCTCACTCGCTTGTACTGGATGAGCCACGCGTCGACGTCTTCACCCGCCTTTCCTCCGAAGGGCGGTGGGACTCGGTAGTACTGCAACGGACCGCAAGGTGCTGCCCTGGGAGCATCTCCTTCTTGGGGCATGTCGGAGACAATCTCGTCAGATGGCGGGAGGCCGGCTAGTCGACGGCTTCGACGAAGCTGCAGCAGTGATGGTTCCGTCGTCGTGAGCGCGTACCCCGCACCTCCACCACGCTGTTACGCTCGAAGGAGGCCGAGACGTATACGACTGAAGGGGCCGTTGATTTGGACGCGAAGGTGAGCGCAGGAGCGGCCAACAGGTTGAATCTCCCAGCGTCGTCGTCTTCTTCTTCAGCTGCCTCTGAGCGGCCAGCACGTTCACCGGCCTTCGTTTTCTTTGTCCATATGCGTAACAATATAATAATAATAACAATGTAATAGTAATAACTTTTATAATAATAATAACTTTAACGTCCCAAAACAACGATATATTATGAGAGACGCCGTAGTGGAGGGGGCTCCGGAAATTTCGACCACCTGGGCTTCTTCAACGTGCGCCTAAATCTAAGTACACTGGCCTCGATCATTTTCGCCTTCACCGAAAATGCTGCCACCGCGGCCAGCATTCGAGCGCCATAACCACTAGACCACCGTGGCGGGAAAACGGCCGTCAGCGCACCATGAACGCGGCATGCGAATCATGCTGTACATGACATGCATGTCATTATTTATCGTATTACCAGCCGTCATTTACGTTCGCCATACAGTCGTGTCGTACAATACCAATTTTAGTGTATATCAAGCTAGCGAAACGGCCGCGAGAGCACCATGAGCATGGCCTGTAAATCATATCGTGCATGACATGCACATCATGATTTTCATGTTACCACCCGTCATTTATGTTCTTCATACAGTCCTGTCACGTAACACCCATTTTGGTGTATATCAAGCGATCTGACAGGCCGCGACTAGAAGCATAACCGTCGCATGTAGATCATGCCGTCTATGTAATGATGCAGAACTCTCCATGGTACTATCGATAGTATCGATAGTTGAGTCACTATCGAACTAGCGATGGTAAAAAAAACTATCAATAGCGCTAGCAATAATAAATTCGACAGTACTATCGACAGTATAAAATCAACCGCATGAACTCATAGCGGCATCAACTTGTTTCCTAGAGTACATGGTAGCAGGAGGAGCATGCTGAAGGGCAAGAAAGTTGACATGCTTTTGTTCAACAGAATGTTTGCCTGACACTTGATAATATTATAAACTCACAAACAGTAGCAGAAACGAAGCGGTTACATGTGGCCGAACTGCGCGGTGTCAAATCTGTGTTGCAATTTTAGATTTCAAAATAGGACTATCAAGAACTAAGTTTGTTAATTGTAAGGTGTAACTGGTTACATTTGATTATGCATTTATTGATGTACATGTGACATTCTGACTCCAAAAATAATTTATTTATTTCGGCAAAAAATTGCACAAAATTAAAAGAACTGAGTATTGCTGATAGTATGGGCTATCGCATATGTTTGGCAATATCGAGAGCCAACAACTAGTGATGCAGAACAATCGATGTTACTATCGATAGCTCATTCACTACCCAACTATCGACGGTAAAAAAACGCTATCGATAGCACTACCCTTACTAAGTTTGATAATATTACCCATAGTATCAAATCAACCGCGCGGACTCATTGCAGCATAAACTTGGTTCCCCAAGTGTGTGGAAGAGGAGGAGCAGGCTGATGGGCAAGAAAGTTGACATGCTCGTGCTCCTTCACCACAATACTTGGCTGACACATGGCGAGTTGAATTGTTCAGGTGTACAGGAAACGAGATCGTTACATTTGAAGGTACTGTGGGGCTTCAAATTTATATTGCATTTGGTGATTTCTAAATAAAAATATAAAAATGTAGGTTTCCTAATTCTATGGTGTAAGTGGTTACATTCGAATAAGAACTTATTGATGGATATGTTCCTGCATGTTCATTTGGTTGGTAACAACTTTATTGATGATCCGGCAGAGCTTTCGCCGACTGGGCTTTAGGTCTCCCATGTGAGGACGTCGAGGCCTTGCCTCACCACCGCCTCGCGGGCCTGCTGGACCGCCCAAAGTTGGTCGCCGAGGCTGGGGCTGCGCAAGGCAGCGGCCCACCGCGGCGGAAGGGTTCCGGAGTTAGCACCTTCCGGATTTTTGTCACAGTCCCAGAGCATGTGATTTAATGTGGCGACCTCAGTGTGGCAGACCTTGCATATATTTGTCGGGTATGTACTCGGGTAGAGCATGTTACACTGTGCGGGGTTGGCGTACGTCTGCAGTTGTCTGAGGGCCGCCGCCTGCGTCCTGTTCAGCTTGTCGCTGGGCGGAGGAAAGGTTCGGCGGGCCAGGCAGAAGGCCTTGGTAATTTCATTATAGCTGGTCAAGCGGTCTTTGGTGTTGCCCCATAGACGACGGTCGCCGGTGCGGTTTGTGAGCTCGCGCGCCTTGGCGTGTGCCGTCTCGTTTAGGTTGCGTTGAGACTCTGATACCTCTCCCATGTGAGCCGGAAATCAGATGAGTCTCGTTTGACATTCTACCGCCCGATGGACTTGGCTATTGCGCAGGATTCGGGCCACTCGTCGCGAGATCCATCCTTTGGCAAAGTTTCTGATCGCTTGTCTCGAGTCGCAGATGACCGTCGTGCACGTCGGATCCGTGAGTGCGAGCGCCACCGCCGCTTCCTCCGCTTCTTGTGCGTGCTCGAACGGTATACTTGCCGATATTCTCGTTTGCCCTTTCCAATCGTTCATTGCTGAAATAAATATTATTTCGCCAACACATTGCTCCTAACGTAAGTAAACTGAGTATTGCTGATAGCAGGCTATCGCAAATGCTTTTTCGCAATATCGCCGGCCAGCAACAGCATAATTATTCACAGTGTAGTAATGATAGAAATATCGGTAATAATACTACCAACTGTACTATCGATTGCCCTATCGGTAATACTATCGATAGTTTATTGATAGTAGTACTATCATTAGTTTCTTTAGACTATCGATCGTTCAAAGAAAACTATCGATGATATCGATGGTCGATTGGCCGACAGTTCTGCATCACTACCAACAACAGCATACTTATTCACAGCACTGTCGATTGCACTATCGGTAATACTATCGATAGTTTATTCATAGTAGTACTATCGATAATTTCTTTAGACTATCGATCGTTCAAACAAAACTATCGATGCTATCGATGGTCTCTTTGCCGATAGTTCTGCATCACTACCAACCAGTGCTGGGCAGTACCGAAGATACATGTATCTTCCATACTATCTTAGATACTCTTTGGGTATCTTGTATCTGTATCGCGATACGTCTCGCAAGACGTGTATCAGTATTTTTATTTTCTATACATTGAAAAATGTATCGTGTATCTTAACATACAAGATACTGCGATCGCAACACCAGTGTGCGAAACAATAAACGTTGGTTGAACTCCGTATCTCAAGCTGATACTGCTCCGACTAAGCCACCAGATTAAAACTAAGTACAATGACATTATTTTATCTTTCCGCCAGAGTTTTCTATTGAAGGTAGGTGATGACCTCTAAGCATCCCTACTGAGGAAGCAGCGTCATGTGGTGGCGCTCGCGTCGTCTCGACAAACTCGCGAACGTCTTAAGTGGCAGTATAGTGTGAATAAGCTTAAGTGGCAGTATAGTGAATAAGCTTAAGTGGCAGTATAGTGTGAATAGCGGCGGTGTCCTGCGGCACTTCGTGCCACTATAGAACACGTCTGACACGTTTTCTCGGCTGCAGATGTTCTCTCATAAAAGAAATCTTGTTAGAAGATCGCGCATTACTGAGTACATCGCTAACGAACGCTTTACGCCAGCAGATAAGTAGAACATCAAAGTAATTGCAGTTTTATCTCCTCTACGTAAATAAGATGCTTCGCAAAGAATGCCGCTACCAGCGTTCTCGCTGATGTACAGCTGCCCGCTGATCGCGTATTGCGAAAACCGTGATACGTTTGTGGGCAAGGTAGAACTTATTAATTTTATTTGCACCGTTGTGCGTAGGTCTCTTGTTGAAGGTGGCAGCCCGCAAGCTGGTCGGCAAGCAGAGCATCGACTCTACCCAGTTAGAAAAGCGGCAAGCAAAAACCGTTATCAGCAAAGTGTATAAAGAGCTGTCATGGTAAGCAGCTAAACAACCCCAGTAAGTTGTTTCGGAACAAAAATAATATAGCTTCAGCAAGAAATACAAAACTTTGATACTAACAGACATTTCATTTAAATGAAACAAAATTGGTCGCAGTTAATAAACTTTCAAGCGACCATTTTTGTGCATCGGCGTTTAATGCTACATTACCGTATATACAGGTATATAATAACAAATTTCGAATTTATCGAGGTATCTTAAGATACAATTCGAATGTATCGTATCGGCAACAATCGGTGTTGTGGTATCTTGTATCTGAATGTCAAATACTTCTTGCCTGTGTATCTTGTATCGTATCGCGATACAATTTCAAAGTATCTTTGCGCAGCCCTGAAATATTCAGGGTACAAAAAAAAGTGGCACGAGTGGCAATTTTTCAAACAGGAGCCTGAACTTTGGTGTAAATGGCATGAAAGTTGCCTTGTAACTTTGAACAAGAATCCGGTTGAACGGTGGCATGAGGCAGTATTCTACCGCTTTTAAATCTAAAACACCACTTTAGTATTTTCTTGAAAAACAGCGACGTCTTCGCATAGCTGAACCAGGATTGCCGATCTCGTCACTTCTTTCTCTGATCGTACATGGTAGGGATTTCAAACGACGGGCTTTATTACACTGCCCCAAACCACTCGAAGCGCTTTTGGAGTTACTCAAGCTATTATGGCATCCCTGGGCTGACCGAAGTTTCAAAACTAAACAACATATTTCAGAGACACCAAACATTAATCGTTCGCGTGAGAAGTAGTTGTTGGATTCTGGAAATGTCAGCTCTAATTTTAGTGGGAGCCAAACTCCCCTAGAGAAGAATGGGCCCTCGAAAGATGAATACAATGATAGAGCAAATGATAAACTCGCTCGTGCAACGTCCAAATTGTGACATCAAGTTTACTGCACATAAATCTTGACGCGAACGGTCGAACTATGCAAGCGGTCGAACATGTTAAACATTAATTTCCACACTACCTCAGCAGAAATTTGGACCGCAGGTCAACAGAATGTCCAATTACGCTATCGCCTACACATTCCTAGAAAATTCTAAGCATACCCTTAATTGTTTTAAAGACGATAGTTAAAGACGATAGGTTTCTTGGGGAACTTAAACGCAGAAATTTTGGTCTGTCTGTCTGTCTGTCTGTCTGTCTGTCTGTCTGTCTGTCTCTCTTTCACTCACACGATTCAGCCAATCGGCCAAAGTTTAGGCACTTGCTGAACGCCCAGCCATCTTGAAGTGGTAGCTGCGTTCATACTTTTGAACATTGTCGATCAAAAAGCAAATATTACGCATATCTGAGGCGCTACATGAATACGTAAGTATTAGGTGGTGTGTTCCCTTACTGAAGAATACTACGGCCGCTATATAAAAAACACGTGCGGCATGCTGCGTGGCGCCGAAACGGCGTCTGGGGCCTAGTTCTCCTTGCGCCCGCTCTGGCGCCACCACACCGGTACAGCTGTTCACGGACAAGCACCTCGACAGTCGCGTTTGTACGCGCGACACTTACTTCAATCAGGCCGTAGATAACACGTTTTATAGTTGCACATTACAGGTTGAATATTGAAGTCGTTATTAGAAGTTTGAATTACCCCACATTTGTGAACAGTTTGCCCTAGGAGTACCAATCTTTTGTAGAGTGGGCCTCAATGCTCTCCATGAATTCTGCCCGTTTGACTCACCCTAAATGAAAAGTGTCACTGTATCACTGATCCCGTTAATGGGCAGGTGGTCGCCGGGTAGATTCCAAGGGCTGACATATCGGCCCACCAAAACGCACCACGTAAAGCATGCACAGTTTAAATGTAGGTCCATTTAGTGCACCAACGACCGCCGGTTGTGGTCCGAAGACCGAGTTAAAACCAAGAGTTTACAACAGAAACAAAATATATATTCAGTTAAGGCAGTACAAGCATCACACAAACTTGCGCACTCGGCAGGTATAAATTACAACTCACAACATCACTTAGATGGTGTTTAAAACAACGGGAACAAACTTACCGTGCTACAGATGCACTATCATCAGTTGAAAACTATCCAAGAACACTGAAGGCCTTGAATATTCACCAAACGTGTGTAGCCCGCCATTCTTCGAACGTTTCTCGAATATTTCTCTTCCAGGAAGCACTCAAACGAACTCCAGCTCTGATCACCATCATTCGGCGACATCACTCGATTCTCCAAGATCGACTGACTGCACTATACGACTCACTCGAACAACATAACTCTTCGCCGACTTCACCATCCTGTCCTACCCTCCGTCATCTCTCGTTTAGATCCTTCCCGTTTTCGCGAACATTCCAAGTGATTGTTTGGCGCGTAGCACGCAGCACAGCGACAGCTAGGGGAAAGGTTTTCGTCTGGCCGGTTCGTCTGCGGAAACGGTCGGTTCCACTTTGATTTCTTGAATTCTCCCGATCTTTGGGCATTAGGCTCTCGACGGCGTCTTGGGTGGAGAGGGTGAGGGCACGCCCTGGGCACCTTGTTTTTTTTTTCTTTCCGTTGCGCGCGCCCATTGGAGAGAACAATTGGGCGGTGACTTGATGCTGTCGTCAGGATACGGCAGCGCGCGCCTGTTTTAGCGCTCGTTTGTGAAAAAAAGAAGTGTTATCTTACGAATATTACGCTTCCCGACACTGTAGATCGCATGGGAAAATGTGGTACTTCACAGTAACGTCTTTTCACGCGTTCCAGTTGCACAGCGGCACACAACAGCTTCGCGGCATCACACCCCTATTGCAAAAACCAGCGCCGTTCCAGTACCCCCAGCGTGATACCAGTACGTTTTTTGGCACTGGATCGCACTGGGAACACTGGTATACGCTCGAATTCACTGGGACTCCGGTGAAAGCACTGGGAAAGAGCTGGGTTGCATTCGTAGGGGCACTGGCTTTGCCGCCGTGACGCTGGCGCTCACTGGGAAGCGCTGGAGACGCTGGAATTTTCACTGGCGTGCGCTGGCACATACTGGAGCCTGCACTGTTTCTGCCAGTGCCGCGCGCTGCTTTCAGATCGTGCGTGGCGGAATGCTTCGGTATCGTTGAATATCGAATGTTTGATTCGATGGTACCGATAGGTGCTATCCTAGCAGGTCTCAAGCATGTGTCACAAATTCTAGCTTGGCAGAGAAAGACGATCAGATGCGCGCTATTTTCATGAGATACGTGATATGTGAAATTACGGTCACTGTTAATGTTTCCCTGTCGAATGTGGAGGAAAAGATATTAATACCCAAAAGCAGCCAACACTGATAATTTTGCTTTCTAGCACGTTTTATTTTTATTTATGCAGTGTCAATAACGTTAATTTTTGCGGAGCACGTAGCCGCAATGAATAAACCTTTTGCGTATGCCGCGCATATATACCAGTTTTGCATCCGTGATGTGTTGCGGTAATCACTTCATATTGTAATGTTTATCAGTCTGGAGGCGTCGGTCTGAACATACAGAGTAAATCGTTACATCGCCGTGCAGTTGGCAAGAAGTAAATGAGCTCTGGCTTCGCGACCCCTTCTAACGGAGGTCAGGAAAACAGCCGTCGTTCGATATCGCCACACCGGAAACGCATTTCGGGAATTCTTGCACTTCCACTTGCTTCAGCTATACCTTAGGTAACAATTAAAAAGATTCCGAGGCCAAAATGCAGAAACTTCAGCCATCGCAACTCATCTACGCCGAGATCGGTCCTACCCAGTGCGGCTCCCAGCGAGCAATAGGCCTAGCGTACCGGCCGAGTCTGTCTACATGCCACCGGCGCTTCTTGGTTTAAGCATACGCATTTCCAACGTGTAAAACTTACTGTACAGTATAGCCTGGACATCCGTTAACCTAAATTAACCATTTTTTCCTGTGTACGGTGTCCGCACAAGGAGCGATGACCATTGATGCGACGCGCTTTCAGCAACGAACGCAGGCTCGCCGAAAGCAGCCGGCCACACTCGCCGGTACTCCTTTGACTCATACGTCGGAACACATACCTGTCAACTGGTACGCGTTAATGAACTAACACACCGACATCATTTTTCAACGAATTGTATTTGTTTTTGCTGAGCGGTTTTATAGTTGTAGGTATCGATAGAACTGCAAATAAGAATACAGGCACGCCCGCCCACAGTAATATCGTCGCTCGCGCGAGAAAACTAGAGAGTATGAATTCGTGTAGGCGAGTGTTTATCGAACGAGTCATCATAAAGCTTCTGTACATGTTGATCATTAGCAAGGGCGAGAAACGGCTATTAAAAATCGGCAGTAACAGCCGTCAAACTGTACCCATGCTCCTCGATCCATTTTTAGGGGCGAAGCTCCTTAAGGCGGCACCCGTTCGTCCCTCGTAGTCGTAGTCGTAGTGCGTAACCAGTCTTACGCTTTGACCTCCAAGGTGGTGCCGGTGGGAGATTTTTCCTGTGCGTTGTTGAACAATAAAAAATTCGCAGCGTGCGCGTTAACTAAAAGTCGAATTCTTCTGTCTCTCATTCCCCATTAGCAGCCATTGGCATGTTCCAGTAGGAAACGTTAGTAGAAGTGTAAGTGTTAGCTAAAAGCCGACTTCTTCTGTCTCTCATTCCCATTAGCAGCCATTGTTTACCTCCAAGGTAGTGCCTGGTGAGATTTCTCCTGTGCGTGATTAAACAATAAAAATTTTGTTCAAAACGCCGTTGATTGATGAAATAACCAACGAAAGACGCCAGATGTTTTGTAAAAGCAAAACGAAAGAACGCCACATGTTTCTAAAGCAAAACGAAAAGACGCCAGCTGCTTAACGAAAGACGCCAGATGTTTTCTAAAGCAATGGTTTTCTAAACAATGAAAATTCACAGCGTACATGTAAAATTAATGTGAGCTGCAAGTCGTCATAACTCTCATCGAACCTTTAGTATAAACACGCCCGATCTCACGTCGGTGATGATGTACTGGACAGAATTCACTGAAGATTCACGGTTTACCGATGAGCCTCCGCAGCTTCGCCCACTCATCATCATTCACTCCGTGAATATGCTGTGTTTTTCGGACTTAAAATGGGAATTCTTAAAGAAACCTAGCGCTCTTCCCATTTTGGGCTTTTCATTCGTTGCAGGGCACCCTTGCTTTGTGTCTAATGAAGACGCAAGCGTGATTTGGAAAGGAAGATCGCGTCTTCCTTGAATACACACACCGAAATATAAAACGAAACGCTGTCTTACTGTGTTGACTAACCCTTTTACAGCGACGATGACGTGTTTCAGCGTGGCGCAGTGGTAGAGTACTCGCTTGGAGATGAGAGGTGGCGAGTTCGAATCCGCGTGATGGAGGCTTTTTTTTTCATACGGTTTTTTTTTTTTTTTTTATTGCACTAATGCTTTCTGTATGACTTTCTTTACTAATATATTTACGCAGGGAACGTAGGCACGCCGTTTTAACGCTGTAGAGCCGTTTCGCGCTTGAGTACCCAGCGCCTCCCAGTAAAACGCCGCTCCAGCGGCCCAGTATCCAGCGCGACGCTGGGCCCATAATCAGGCATGGCACTGGACGCTGGTACCCAGTGGCGCTGGGTTTTGCAGTAGGGACCACCAGAAAAAATTACACCATTTACCGCTAAAGGGGACCATGAGGCGATGCGAAGCCGGAGCACTTGCACGATCGCGTTCCGTTGGCGTTCGTTGGGCATGCTACCAACCTCGCGTCGTGGAACGCGAAGAGGAACGCTACGCGCGTCGTGTCTTCCCTCTAGCCTGGCCATTAATTCTCACAGGGCGAGCGGGTAACGCGGTCGACAGGCGCACGACATGGGGCAGCGTAGGAAAGGAGAGAGAAAGGGAGGGGACGCGCATGCGCTGGAGAGAATTTCGGCATGTCTAGCCCGCGTTTCAGAGGAAGAGTGGAGAGCGGGAAGGGAGAGGGGAAGTGGAGAGAGGTAGGGGAAAGGGGAAGTCGAGAGGGGAAGCGCTGAGGGGAAAATGGGAGAGGGTGGAAAGGGGAGAGGAGAAGTAGAGAGGGGGAGTGGAGAGGGTATGCGCAGTAAGGGTGGTCACGCCGCACACCACCATCACCACCACCGGTTTGAACTCCGCTATAAGATGCTTCGCATCTAAAACCGTCTGCCACACACGCGCCACCAAAAACCGTACTCAGGCGCAGGAAACATGAGACAAGCTGCCCACACGCGCGGTCACACACAAGAAAGACACGAGAAAGCACACGAAAAAGCACACGGACACGCATAAATCCTGAGGCGACCACATAGTAACACGAACCGGCGTCTGCCTTGCGTACCGTACTAGTGGCGCCCTCACCCAAAACAGCTGCCGCAACTGTCAACTCAGCCGACCCGCGCTCTTCTATTCACGGCGACGCGACGCAGCAGGTCGCACAGATACCATAGAGAAAGGAAAAAGTTAAGAGAGGACACTCCGCGAAATCTGGCCTCAGGAAGTACGTCACGACTACGTAACGAACTAGTGCTCTCACCAAACGCCAGAGGACGCAAGCGCGAAAAAAGAATAAGTTGTCATCAATCCACCAGAATTGTTTTTACAAAATAATAATTATACGCCCAAAGTTGGCAGGTTCTTTATACATAAAAACAATTTACTCAGCACACCTTACTTGGTTATTTTCATTCAGCCGTACTGTCATAAACACCATCTCAAAGCGACAAACCCATGCATGACAGCGGGAAGGTTTCGTCCACGTCGGCTGCGTCGGTGTTTTCGTGTGTGAGGCAACAGGTGATGCACGTTTGCAAGAGAAGCTTGTAGAATGAGATGTTGTTGGGCTAGTTGGGTCATTGATTCAGAAAAACGTTACAACTGCGCGAATAAGACACCATGTAAGTAACATAGAAGCCCGCACACACACACACGTTGCTCTTCGTGTGTGTGCGTGTTTCTGACCTGGTGTCTTATTCGCGCAGTTATAACCTTTTTCTGAAGGTTGTAAGGACGGCGAGGTTCGCTAAAAAACAGTTTGCGGCTCTATGCGGCAGCTAGACGCGAACACTGTGCAACGTGTGCGTCAAGCCAAGGCGACGCGTGCTGCGTCTGCCACCGATGCGAGCGTCTCTGCGCTGAGCTCGGTGCGAAACATTGAGGAGCGTTTGCCGGTCCTCGCATGATTCACGGCGCGTTTCCCGAAGCCTCGGACCATGAATAAATCCTGGATTTTCTGGCATATTCTGTCCTGTGGTTTCTGTACGCTCTTTTATTTTCAGTGCTATATTTCGGTGAAACGCAGTCGTGACTCGCGACTTGATTGTTATGTGTATTTCACTTCTTCCTTCTTCAACTTTGTGCGCTGGGTTTTTGCCAGAGATCCTTACGGCCCAGTGTGTCATACTTCACCAGCTTCTGCCAACTCTAGCGATGTGTGCGTTGTCTGTGTTCTCTCTGTATTTGTTACAATTTATTTGTAAGCCGAGATGCATTTGTTGTCTACCTTGCATTTCTCTGCGGTGTTGTTCTCATTTTGTGCTTTTTATATGATCAGCCTCTACCGTGCCTTGTAATAAAAACATTGCGGATACGCTGTGTCTTTGATTGATATATAGATTGACCGCTTGTTCCAAAAGAAAAACACAAGCGCGATAAATGAAGCCGTAGTGAATTATGATTTCCTGCATCTCTTTATATTATAACATAAATGAAATAAAAATTACGTCACGACATCAATTCGCACGAACCATTGAACTATACAAAATAGGGAATCGCTAATTGAAAACGACAAACAATAGCTTTGCCATTTGGGCGAAGAAATAAGTAACTTTCGCTATAGCCAAACGTCGGTTACGCACAGTAATTCAAAATTCGTGCCAGTGAAACCGAAACAGGAAGCGCAGGCCACTTGCTCTCACCAACCACCAGGTGCGCTAGGGTCGATTGGGCCGCTGGGGTCTATGGGAGTGTCCACTCTTAAGTTTTTTTTCTTTCTCTATGCAGATACGTAATTCTAAAGACCCTAGTGTTCCTTAGGCTGCGCTGAAACGGCGCAGAAATGGCGAGCAGAAAAAAAACTGCCGGCAGCAGACCATCGTCTTTCGACGACATTTGCAGAACACGGCAAATATGCGATTACACTGTGGAAGGGCAGAAGTAGTCCCGAGTGGTAATCTTGTACATTTTACTGCTGCACAAGCCGACCGACCATCACCGAGCTGCTGGCCTCATTCCGTGCTACCTATGTTGTAGCTCTGACAAACTATGGTACTTATTTCACAACAGCGATGAAATTTTCTGTCGTAATTTCAACTCGATGGCGCATTAAAAGTACTTTTCGTAGAAGCATACGACGTTTATCTTAATTATTTTCGTATTTGTATGAAACGTGACAAAGTATTATCTCACAATAACATTTCATCGATGGTTAGCATTGTTCTGGCAAAGCCTGTCCTTCACTCGATGGAAGGACGGATGGGTTCTCTGAGGCGGTGGCCTAGCTGTGCGCTACCAAGCTGTCACATTGCCCTTTGCGCGCTCACGGCGAAGGCCATCGCGAAGCGCGGATAGCAATCAGCGTCCAGAGAAATGCCTCATCTATAAACGCAAATCCAGCGCGCTAAGGTAAACGGTCGTGTTCCTCGAAAGGGTGGTGTGTGCGTGTGTCAAGACTGTTCTTCATTGCGTGTAGCCTGCCTCCTTCGGGACGCTCATCCTCTCCTCCTTTAAGTGCGAGCGCGGCAGCCGTCTCTGCGCTTGGGTTCCGTGGGCATGTCTCGACGAACGTCGTTGCGTGGGCTGCCGAAATAAGGAAGGTCCCAGATTGAGAAAGACAAACATACAAAGACAGAGACAAACAGACAAAGGAAGTGAACAAACCACCGCGACATCCCTCCTCCTCTTCTGCTCGCAACTGGAAGCACGCCGTGCGTTCATACGATGCAACGGTCAGTATAGACCATTGCATCGGGTGAGGAGGACCTGGCTGGCAACCAGCGCTTTCCTCCTTTCTGACTTGTGCGCGACGGCGCGGAGTGTGCAGGCTGGAGCTTCGATGAGTGGCGTTTTCGAACATTTTTTACGTGTTTTAGGTCAACTTGCTGATTTCGTTCTCTTTCATTGCGATGTCAGCAGGCGAAAGGTCAACGGGAATCCACTTCGCCGCTTTTGGTTGTTCTAACAACTATAAAAAGGAAACTGCTGTCAGAATAAGTATGCGACGTGCATCACCAAACGCGGAGTGTTTGCGGTTGTGCGCACTCTTCAAGGTACATCATTTGTGCTACGTTACAGGTTCTAAATCTGCAATTGCTGCAGTATACCCGGAATTCCCATTGTTCCACGCAGTCAAATGTCAATCGAATATGGCCAGATTTGCGAACAAACATAAGCGGTCAAGTACGGTCCTGTCCGGTAAAGTGCAAAACATCTAAGTACCACTCGAGTAGCCACCTTAGTTGTTTTTGCTTCGTTTTATTATTGTATTTTAATATGATGTGGTTGGTCTAACAATTAGCTTCGTAGCTCGGCTCAACACGGTGATTGCTGCAGTCGATGTATACCGGTATTAGCACTGACAAGAAATCCCTCACTTCGCAACAGGGTAACCGCGGCATCATACATTTAATTATTGCTCCGTACCAGCCTTGTAGAACCCGAACATTCAATAAACACTACATCAAAATGACGTGGCGAGATCTTTGTCGTGAAGTTGAAACTTCTGTAAGACAGCGGGTTGTATGGTATACGATGAGCGATATGAAAGCCGAATAGTTAAAAAAAGGATTCTGTCGCTTTATGCGTAGAACTACCACAGGAAGACAAATTTTTACGTGGTCAAGAACCGCGTCCGACAAGTCGCGCAGTCATATACAACCTAGTTGATTCTCTTCTAAGCGCGATACAAAAAACCGCGTTGTTACGCTTGTCTAGTGTTTCTTGAATTGCGACTTTTGCTGCTTAGTTTTGCGAACGACAGCAAGAATTTCGCAAGAACAGTACATCTGGTATACGAACTTAAAAAAAGATGGTTGATCCCTCCGTCATAGGAATCGGAATAACAGGAAAGTAAAACGTGCCCTTACAGAAGTAACTGTTTACTGTACATTGATATAAGAGAGTTTTCACAATGTATGTTGGTGTCTGGCAGCTATAGCACCGTTTAACGTGGATGCACCCACTTTGATGATTGGTGGTACATCTCCATCCCGACGACTAACGCCCATGTTAAATGATTAAACAAGCCCTTGTGGTAGCTGTAGTAGTCAACAGTGAAAGCGTAATCAAAGAACGAGGTGTGACAGCCAGAAGAGCGTCGCATATTGGATGCAGAACTTGGTCGCCATCCCGCGGCATGTTAAAATGTGATTGAACGCCGCGGCAAGACTAGAGGGAAACGCAAAGCGCGTCGCGCCACCCCTGTAGCCCGGCCGCGATTCTTCTCGGAGTGAGCGCGTGAGCGGGGAACGCGGTGTTACAGCCAAGTGAGGCAGGCGCGCGTCGAAGAGCTATTTTTGGTTTGGATTAGCGCGATGCTATGAGCGAGGCCGACGCTTTTACGACGCTTGGGCCAATGTCGCCACCTCGCGGTGCGTTAAGGCATTGACAAAATTGAACTTCTATTGAAAACGCGCCGAATGGGACGGACGAGCAACGCGTTGCAGCTGCTAATCGCGGAGGCCATAGTAATGACGAATTACTTAACCTTGCCGCTCCCAGAGGGCAGCACCACCCCGCCGACAGGGAGAGTGGTAGATATAAAAGGCGCGTTTGAAAAGCCTCTAGAGTCTGTGACCGTGGCGCAGTCGATAGCGTGTCCGGCATCTGTTGTTGCGGATCGAGCGGTCGTGGGTTCGATACTCGGTGACGGAACCTTTTTTTCTATGGCATCTGATCGTGTACCTTTTTTCGACGTCATTTCCGTGACGGAAATACGTCATTGAAGTCTTGGTGGACCCCGGCATAAAACACTTTCGTGTTAAAAAACAAAAAAGAACAACAACAAAAAACAGCGAATCGCCTTCGATGCCGATCTTAGGCTCGAGCCCGGGCGCGCTTTGTGCCTCACCGGCAGAAGAAACTAACCATCTTCACCTTATCGCCGCCGAAATCCAAATATCACGACCCTTAAAAGAGAAAAGAAAAAGAATCGCGCCAGCATGTGAACAACAGCATCGTTTTTATGTACCGGCACCTCCCTGTAAACAGCTCCAACTTCTTCCACACCGGTGGGCAATAAACCAGCGAGTAATAAGCGGTCCCTTAAAAGTTGAGAAACAAGATAGGCGACTGTTTGTGAGCAACAGAGATGGCGCGCCATGAAATCGAGACTGCGTGTCCACGCACGACCGCATATACGAGCGGCAGTGGGTGCGACAGCATGAACACACCGTGAATCAAAAAAACTAACTAAAAGTTTACAGTCCAAGAAAAAAATTCATTGTATTCTCTAAGAATGGCGGAACTTGCTTGCCCTGCTAGAACGAGTCGAAATATTTGCGTGGTTTTCCAACAGACAGTGCCGATAATACATGACATCGACTTCTTGCGACACGTTCGCGCCGCCGCATATTAACATCATTGACCCTCAGCGGATCAAATCTTTCAGGACATCTCACAGACTCATTTTCTATACGTAGACCGCATCTCTTGACACGAAATTCAGCGCGCCAGAACAAAAAATTGGCCGCGTATCGGCGTGCTTTTTTTAATTTTTATTTGAGATTTGATTTATTTTCTGTGCGTACAACAGAAAAAACGAAGCAAAAGCGAAAGGCTATATAGCCTGACGGAGGCTTTTCCTCCGAAATACAGTCTGGCAAAAAAAAAATAATAACATAAAATAAAAACTATTATAACATGTCATACACAACTTAGACACAATTAGAGAACATCATTTTATACAAATACAGTTTGCAAATTCTGATCAAACATATAACCATCACAAAGATAAAAAAGGAACAGGACAGTACATAGTACTGAAGTACCTAAAAACACATCGTTATCGCAATATATGCAATAAGTGACTTAAAGAAAGCATCTGCAGACACGCATTCCTAAGCAGCTTGAACAAACAAACAAAAAAACAAAAGGAGACAAAGAGTGTAACTGTACTCTAAGCAGTTGGGACACATAAAGTAATGAATAATCCAAATGTCTGCATTATGCGTATTCAATGCCATTATAAAGGAGAATTTCCTTAAACTTATTTTTGGAAGTTTTCTTACTTAGGTCAACTACGTCATTCAGTTTGTTGAGGAGACTCGGTATTTGATAGTCAATATGTTGTTGACCATAGGTTGTTCTAATTTGCGGAGTTCTTATACTATGTGTACGGAGACAGTACTCAGCACATCGAGAAGAATTGTACATGGGGTATAGTTTATTATTTTGGATATACAATAATAACTTATAATAATATATTTGGTTTGCTTGTAATATGAGATATTTAGAGAATAACGGACGTGCGCTAAGTCCTTGCGGTTGACCGTAATATCCCTCGAACATTCGTAGTACCTTCTTTTGAAGTGTAAGTAATGTCTTATAGTTTTGTGCTGTCGTTGTTCCCCAACACAAGACACAATAACTTAGCCTGGAATATAACAGTGTATAATATAATGCTTTCTTTAGCCAAAGTGGTAATAATGGACATAGTTTGTACGTACATCCAACACTTCTACTTAGATCTGCTGCCAGTTTATTTATATGTTCATTCCAGGAAAGGTCTTCCTGGAACCACACACCTAAGAATTTCTGTACCTTGACTTGTTCTAAGGTCTGACCCTCAACGGAGACTTTTGGCTTTATATTACGTGGCTTATTGATGGGCGCAAACAACATATATTTAGTTTTACTCGTGTTTAAGCGCAACTTGTTTACTTTAAGCCAGCAAGACAACTTATTTAGATATGCGTTTACAGTCCTTTCAAGTTCAGAGATCGAGGAACCAGCAAAAAAAAATATTAGTGTCGTCAGCATACATGATTAATTTAGAAGAATGCGGGGAGAGAGACGCCGGAGCGAGACGCTGTGCGGACGTGCTTCGCATGGGCTCCGGCCCAGTGACCGAGTTTCGGCGGGCGCCTTTTTCTTTGGACTTGCTGTTGATAGTGCAATAGCGCAAAAACACAGGGACACAGGCAAGAGAGACGATACAGGCGCTAACTTTCAACTGACGTTTATTTTTTCAGAAACACACTTATATACATACAAACAAACAACTGGTCATGCGCAGTGACTCCGTCCGACAGCAAAAACAAAAAAATTTTAAAAAGACAAAAAAATTTTTCACTTTCCCAGTCACAGCCCTGATACCAGCAAATCTATTTCCTTATCCGACAGGGATAAAGATGGGTGGCTTATGCACTTATCTTTGAACCGTGAAATGAAAAACGCTTCGGCTACCTCTCTAGCTGTTTGGTCGCCGTTCTGAAATAATATGGTTGTGTCATCAAAACACGGGGTACATTTGCATTCTGCGCAGTGAAAGGACAGGTGGCTACTTGGCCTGCATTTCAACGAAGAATGGTGTTCACGAAGGCGAACGTTTACGCATCGTCCAGATTGCCCAACATACGTGCGACCACATGACATTGGTAATTGGTAAACAACACCCTTCTTATTGCATTCTACAAACTTCATGGTATGGCGCATGTCACATTTCCCAGCCAAGTCAGCTCTTTCTTTGTTGTACATACGCTCAACAGCTGGGCACACACGGCTAAGTTTGCTTTTAGCGGAACATATTACCTGCACATTTTATTTTCTGCCAATCTTTTTTAAGCGATGCGAGAAGGTGTGGACATATGGAATGACAGCCATTTTCATCTTTTCTGGTTCACATGCTTTTTTCGATTCATTTGGCGATTTAAAATACTTTACTGCTTTCTCGCACGTTGCGAGCAATGACGAGGACGGGAAACCTGCTTGTTTCAATCGAGCAACCTGGCCTTCAAGACTCTGCCTCATTAAGTGGTGGCACGTCTTCGACAGTGCAGACTTGAAAAAAGAAAAAGCAATGCTGTTCTTAACAAGTTTTGTGTGGGAAGATCTGAAATTCAAAAGTGGTTTTTCAGATCTTTGTGCATACATGTAACACGTGTGGTCCGCATCAAAAGATAAGGTCACGTCTAAAAACTGCAGTTTGTTACCCGTAGGCAGTTCACATGTAAAGTTTAAACCATCGCCATGCTTCTTGAAGAGCGATAGAACTGCATCTTTAAGGTTGTCCACCTGCGAACATCTGCCAAGAATCAAATAATCGTCAACGAAACGCAATATTCTCTTTACGCTACCAGGTAACTTCGCTTCAATTTTCTGGTCTAATTTAGCTACGAAAATGGAGCTTAAAACCGGAGCAACCTTTGAGCCAATAGAAACTCCCGACTTCTGAATGAACACTTGACCATTAAAACCGACAAATGTGTTGCGAAGGTAAAACAACAGTAATTCCAAAAACGATTGGACGGGCATCCCGGAAAAATTCCTGAAGGCAACCTCATCATTGTCTTGAGTGATAGTTTCCTTAACGTACTGCATCAACTGGTCTTGTGGCAAAGAATAGTAGAGATCTTCTACGTCCACACTAAATCCAGTTAATCCTTCGATTTTGGATGACGACAAAAATGAAACAAGAGCTTCAGAATTCGAAATAACGAATGGATCCTCAATGGTAAGGGAATGCAGCATCTTCTGAAGAAAAGACCGAGACGACGAACTGCCACGAACCTCGTTCGGGTCCCTGTGTTTTTGCGCTATTGCACTATGAATTTGTACCAACTAGCTCGGCTTTCCGTACTACTTGCTGTTGGTTGGCTCGTCTTCAGGAAGCTGCCCTGTACCTGCGGACACCACTCGTAGGCAAGTTTGCCACCTTTTGAGAGGTTTTTCAAGATTTTCCTCTCAAACCCGCGGCGGCAAGGCTAGGCCTATCCTCTAGGCCGAGCCGGTGCCGTGGCACCAGGCGTCGGGTTTATGCTTGGTGGCCGTGGGCCTTGCGAGGCTGAAGATGATGCAATACGCAGTTGAAGGTGAGACTATAACGCCCGAAGAGTTCGAGGCGGGATAGTGGGCCCCAGTTCTGAAGGCACAAGACCGATTTAAGAAGTCTCTATATGGCGACAACGCCAAGAATACACCTTGCGAGAAGCAGGCAGGCAGCGATGGGCGCAAGACGCACGGAGCGGAACAAGCGAAACGGGGGAAGGCGCCGGTGTGGAAGAAACGAGGACCGTTTCTGAAGATGCCAGCCACGGATTTTAAGGTTGTGTATACACCCAGAACTGGGACTTGAGTGTGGTGACAGCGAGGGAACTCGGATGTGCACTGAGAGCAGCAGCGCGTCTGACGGGTGTGACTGCAGCGGAAGAGGACCTTGTGCGGGTTAATGGGACGAACAACACGTTGACGGTGAGCACGCCGTGTATGAATCGCAGTGGGGCATATGCGACTGTGAAGACGCTCAAGCTGGGCTATCATGACCTTCCAGTTTCGGCGTACGTGGCGCCGTTGGAGAACTCCGTGCGGGGAGTCATTTACAATGCTTACAATTACAATGCCCAGTGGAAGAAGTCCGGGCAGGACTCCTGAAGAAGAATGAAGGCACGGAAATTCTGCATGCGCGACCTCTGGGCAAGTCGAGGGCAATTCAGATCACGTTCGGGGGTAAGCGTGTACCCCGGCAGGTCACTTACTGGAACTGTCTGTACGCTGTGATTCCGTATAGAAATTTAGTCGAGACCTGCTAGAACTGCAGACAAGTTGGACATCGAGCGGACGTTTGCTATCGTCCGAAGACTAACTTATGTCATCGTTGTGGGGAGGACCATTCTGCCCCGCCAGAAGGAGAGCCGCTGACGTGCACGCCCGACTGCATCGTGTGCCATGGTGCGCATCACACAGGGAGCCGGAACTGCAAGTTTCGTCTTGCCCGCAAGCCACCGACAGGCCGGCAGCAGAGCATCGAACGTCAGAGCCAAGCTGGCAAGGATGAGCGGCACTCGAGGGCCAAGGAGCGGTCATCGAGTGGTAAAAGAAGCACAAGCAAGAGCAGGGACCGGTCGAGTTCTTTCCCACCATTGCCAGGAGGCGGGGGTGGTGAAGAGAGCGGACGAGTTCCCAGTCCTGACAGAAACGCACGCGACACGACCAAAAAGGTGAGCTTGTCAAACGCGGGCTCCCAAAATGAAACTGCTCGAGAGAGGGAATTGGAAACGCTGGTTCAGCAGCAGGGTGATTTGATTAAAAAATGGAAGCTAGAATTGCAGAGATGGAACGCGCTCTTAAAAGCGGCCAACGACAAGGGGTACAGGCACCAGCAATACAGGGCCTACAGAAAGAGACGCAAGCGGCGTCTGCTCGCGTACAGGAGTGTGCGGCTATGGAAGTGAAGAATAGGGGGCCAGTCAAGAGGCCGCTGCCGGCAGATGAGGGAGTTAAGGCAAAAAGGTTAGCCGAAACATCGACGGTAGACATGCCACAGCCGGTTGTTAAGGTCACTAGTCTTAAGGCAGACGTAAATAACCTTGCGGAGAAAGTAGGAAACAGGGGGAAAGACAGGATAGATTGGAGGCTCGGGTCGACAAAATCGAAGCTAGACTCTACAAAATAGAGGAGCGTCTTGGCACCCTCGCCAGTGAATTCAGGGCTTCCCAAACCCAGGTTATGGGCATGTTTCAGCAGCTCCATACTTTATTGGAGGCAAGACTGCCCCCCCGTAGTTGGCCAAGCGCCAACATTGGACAACCTGTTGCCTCACCATGGCCCCTCGCCAGCAAATTGAGATTTGGCAGTGGAACTGCAGGCGCTTCCGTCGCAAGCGGGGTAACCTGCAGTTACACGTACAAAATCTGGATAGTAAGCCGGACATAATAGCCTTACAGGAGGCTAGTGGTTCCGTGAAATTACCCGGATTTAAGGCATTTACACCGCAAGGAATTGATCCAAAGCGCGTATCGCGCGTCTTTACCGCAGTGTTAGTCCATCGCAACACCACCACCATTCAGCATACCGTACATAGCAGCAGGGAAGACTACGTACTGCTAGAGAATGTGCCCAAACGAAAGGATTAGAAGAGTCTGTTTGTACTTAATGTATATTGTTCTCCAAAAGATAAGGAATTGGGCTTGCCACCGCTCCTGATTCAAACTCAACGGTTAGCGGCTAGTGCTCAGCTTATAGTGGTGGGGGATTTCAATGCGCCTCACCCAGAGTGGGGTTACATCCGAGCCAGCCCAAAGGGCAATCGGCTTTGGCAAGTTGCTCGGGATCTGCGGTGGACGCTCTTAAACAACCCGCATGATCATACGAGGATAGGCAACAGCATTAGCATGGATACTTCTCCGGACCTTACGTTTCTCAAGGGTATCAGTAAAGCAAAGTGGGTTAACACGGGACAAACGCTAGGAAGTGATCACTATATCCTTTCCACGACGTTTAGTGCTTCGAAGCATAAAGACAAAGTGAAAGGCCATAAAGTTACAGATTTAGACAGATTTAGGAAAACCAGGGCAGACACGGTGAACGGGGAAATTGAAGACTTGGACACTTGGGTTGAGACGCTCAAGCAGGATGTAAAGAGTACCACGTTAGAAGTGCCAATCGAGTAAGAGGAGTTTACTGCAGACTCTAGGCTGTTACACATGTGGGAAGCGCACGCGAGTCTCCTGAAAAGGTGGGAGAAGCAGAAACATAATGGCGTCCTTCGCAGAAGGATGGCCAAGCTAGAACGCCATATTGAAACCTACACATTGGACTTGCAGTGCAAGCAGTGGGGACCGATTTGTGATCGAATGAATGGTCAGTTCGGATGCAAAAAGACATGGCAGTTGTTGAGGCACCTTTTGGATCCGGCGGCAACCAAGTCGGCACAAAGGAGACAAATGATTCGGTTAGTGCATCAGTATCAAGGCACGATTGGAGAATTTATAAAAGAACTCCGGGATCGATACATAACCAAAGGAGTAGATGGTTGCTTACCACACTATTCGGGGCCGGAAAACACAGAACTAGATGAAGACTTTACGGTGGCGGAGGTGGAGTTTGCCATGGGGCAGCTCCGCACTACGTCAGCCGCGGGCCCGGACGGGGTTACTAATAAAATGCAGAGGAACCTGGATTTCAAATCGGTGGGGGCGCTCACGGACTTGATGAACAACTATTGGGCGGCCGGGGAGATCCCAGCACAATGGAAGCATGCTAGGATTATATTTATTCCTAAACCAGGCAAGAAGCTCTGCGTGGAGAACCTGCGCCCGATCTCGCTGACATCATGCGTGGGCAAATTGATGTAGCACGTGGTTTTAAACAGGCTTCAGGGTTATGCGGAGGACAAGGCGATCTTTCCCGCAACTATGATTGGTTTCAGGGCCAATTGTCCACGCAGGACGTCATGTTACAGCTGAAACATGACGTAGTCGATTCCGGGAACGGCACGGGCAACAAAGCTATATTGGGGCTCGACCTGAATAAGGCTTTTGACAATGTTTCCCATGAGGCAATATTAAAGAACCTATCGGACGTTAGCCCAGGGGCCAGGACCTTCCGCTACATCAGATCATTCTTGGAGAGCAGGCCTGCAGAGATAGCAGTTGGAGAAATCAAATCGGATTCTTTCCCGATGGGGGGAAAGGGGACGCCACAGGGTTCAGTTTTGTCGCCGTTCCTGTTTAACCTTGCTTTGATTAAGATACCGCCGAGGCTGGAAGAGGTACCGGGACGGAAGCACACATTTTATGCGGATGATATTACTCTATGGGTGACCAGGGGTAGCGACGCGCAGTTGGAGGAAACACTGCAACAGGCAGTCAATATTGTAGAAGAGCTCGCAGGAGATGCGGGACTCTCATGCTCTCAGCCCAAGTGCGAGCTCTTTGTGGTTCGGGACAAACCACGAGGTCCACATGCGAGGCACTATATTCCGCCACCACCGCTGGAGGTAAAAGTGGGAGGTATGCCGGTCGCCGAAGCCCAAACGATCAGAATCCTGGGCCTATATTTACAGACTAACAGGAAGAATACGGTGGCCCTTGAAAAGCTTAAGGACACGGTCAACGCTACCGTAAGGCTAATCAGGCGAATCTCTAACCGTAAGAGCGGGATAAAAGAAAAGAATCTCTGTAAGTTGGTACAGGCGTTTGTGCTCAGCAGGATTACTTATGCGACACGTTACATGAAATTGGATACCACAGAAAAAGGCAAGGTCGAGGCTATGATTAGGCAGGCTTACAAGGCAGCCCTTGGGCTTCCTAACAATGCGTCAACAGACAGGCTACTAAGATTAGGGGTGCACAACACCCTGGAAGAACTACGGGAGGCGCACCTGGTGATGCAGCACGCTAGGCTTTCGACAACGGAAACTGGCAGGGATATATTAGAAAGGATTGGCGTTGGCGCCGAGGCTCCCGCTGGTGACACTAAAACTCAGGTGCGGCGAGATTTACACAAGGCCTTGTACATAAAGCCTTTGCCCAAGAACATGCATCCGATCCACCATGAGGGACGCAGGCAGGCAAGAGCCAGAAATTTACATGTTCAATATGGGGAGTACTAATCGGCAGTCTATACAGACGTCGCAGAATATAAGGACAAGGACGTATTTGCGATTGTGGTGGTGGACAGACGGGGACGCTTGGTCGCCTAGTCAAAACCCGCTCCTCAGAAACTGCTGAAGAAGCGGCAATAGCGCTAGCTATCACTAATTCTCAGTCTGACCTGATTCTCAGTGATTCAAAAACAGCCATTCGAAATCTGGCGAGGGGCAGAATATCGGTCACCGCCGCACGACTGCTGCACCGAGCCGCGGGGCGAGAAATTCGGGAAATACAAATTGTCTGGGTACCAGCACACTCTGGAAACCCTGGGAACGAGGCGGCTCACCTGAATGCTCGAGGTTTCGTCAGCCGGGCAGGTGA
This sequence comes from Rhipicephalus sanguineus, assembly GCF_013339695.2. Classification (NCBI taxonomy): domain Eukaryota; kingdom Metazoa; phylum Arthropoda; class Arachnida; order Ixodida; family Ixodidae; genus Rhipicephalus; species Rhipicephalus sanguineus. Next base: position 210,871,173 of record NC_051179.1, read on the forward strand.
GCCGCCCGTTCCGGGGAGATACGCGAGAGATGGGCTGGTGTCCTTTCACGACATCACCAATCATTATAAACTAGAGCGTAGGCTTTATCCACCTCCGCACAAGCGGTTGACCAAGGCGCAGGAATGCGTCCGGAGAAAACTGCAGACGCGATCTTTTCCCAACCCATATGTGTTGAGCAAAATATACCCGGAGGAGATTAGGCCACAATGCAAATGGTGTCAGGCAGTGGGAAGGTATGACCATATACTGTGGGAATATAGCATGGTGCCGCCACCGGCGGCTATTATGCGTGATCCCTCTCTCGAGCAGTGGGAGGCCGTGTTGACCAGCTCAGACCCAGTCGTCCAGACAAGGGTCGTGGAGTGGGCCACACAGGTCGCCGTCAACCTTGGGTTGATGGCCATCTAACACGGAATCGTCCCCAACTGTTTTCTGACAAAACAAAGTTTTTCCATCCATCCATAGGAGAACCCGGAATGTCAGACAAGTCATTTACATAAACTATAAACAATAAAGGACCAAGTATCGATCCTTGTGGGACACCTTTGTTGACCCTCGCACGGGGAGATGTCTCTTGATTAATAGCGACATACTGATAGCGGTCTGTTAAATAATTTTGAATTAACCTATTGGCAACTCCACAGACACCGTAGTTATTAAGTTTTTCTAAAAGGACACTATGGTGCACGGTGTCGAACGCTTTGCGGAAATCAACAAAAAGTCCAAGCGTATATAGCTTTTTCTCAAAATTGGTTAGGATCTCGTTTTTTATATTAAGTAATGCAAGCTCGGTGGATTTACATTTTTGAAAGCCAAATTGGGCATCACTTATTACATTGTACTTCGCAAAAAATTTTTGTAATCTAATATTAATAGCACTTTCAAAAACTTTTGACAGAATCGGTAGTACCGATATTGGTCGGTAGTTTCCAATCTCTTGGTCATTACCAACCTTGAAAACCGGGCACACGCGAGCTATTTTTAAGTCATCGGGAAAGACGCCGGTAACAAGAGTTAAATTATTAATATGTGACAACGCAGGTGATATAACATCAGCGACGTATTTTATTGGTATAGGTTTATTATGATCATAAACTCCTGCGCAATCGTTTTTAATCTTTGTTATTAATTCTTCGGTTTCATGGCATGAGATTGAGTGAAGAACTATGGAGTTAGATAAGCGACGATCATTTACAGGCAATTGTGGATCCTCGTCATACCTCACTTCATCGAAATTACAACTTTTTATGAAGTAGTCATTCATTGCCGTTGCCACCTCTCGGTAACCAAGACCACTAGAGTTATCCATAACCCTAGGAATGTGGCTTTGTTTTACAGCGAAAGCTGTTATGAGATCATTTCACCGGCCGTTTTTGGCGCCGTAGTTGTCCGCCGCCGCCGCCGCCGGTGTCCGTAACCAGTATCGCTCGAAATAAGAAAAAAACGAGGTTCGAACCTGGGCCCTCTGCGTGGGAGCCCAGTATTCAACCTCTGAGCCATTCCGGTGCTTGGAACTGCTATGCAAAAAGGTCCTATACAGACTTCATGTCGGGAAGGAACCACATTAGCATATGCAATATAGCGTGGTAGAGAGTAAAATAAGCACCAAGCGTCGCGCAACGCGTCGCACAACGCGAATTCTGTAACCAGGCGTCACACAATGCTAATTGCGCAATGAGTAGGTTGTTGAATGCTCCCAACCCATTACAAAGGACTCTGCCATAATTCTTCATCGTCGTCAGGCACAGAATCAACAAAGTGCGCATAATGCCTTACATGCGTTTAGCAGGTACCACGGCTCTTCGTAGAATGACGAAAAATGGCCCTGTGCCAGCTGCCGTACTTCTCAAACATTACAATGATTTATAGCGTAGTGGGTTCCTCGCAAGTGCACTTGTAGTGGTTGCCAAGGAAGCCCATAAGCGCATGATCCATTTCCTCGGGGTCTCAGATCAATTACAGTGATTTAGAGCGTAGTGGGTTTCTCGCAAGTGCACTTGTATTGGTTGCCAAGGAAGCCCATAAGCGGATGTTCCATTTCCTCGGGGTCTCAGTAAAATTACAATGACTTAGAGCGTAGTGGGCTCCTCGCCAGTGCACTTGTATTTGTTGCCAATGAAGCCCATCAGGGCATGATCCAATTCCTCGGGGTCTCAGTAAAATTACAATGATTTAGAGCGTAGTGGGTTCCTCGCAAGTGCATTTGTATTGGTTGCCAAAGAATCTCATAAACGCATGATCCATTTACTTGGGGTCTCAGTAAAGTTCTTCACCCCACCCCGTCTCTCTCCCACGGCAACGTATGTTATACAGCATGACGGGAGAGGGAAATAGCAACCGGGCGTCACCCACTGCAAATTACATAACTGCTGGGCCGTTTAAAGGTTCCAACCCATTACAAAGGGCTGAGCCATAATTCTTCATCGTCATCAGTCGCCGCGTCAACAAAGTGCACATAATGCCTTACAGACGTGCGGCTGGTGCTTCGCTTCTCCGCAGAATGACGAATAATGGCTTAGTAGGTGCTTCCCAACTTCACAAAAATTGTGATTTATGGCGTAGTGGGTATCTTTCTAGTGTACTTGTATAGTAGCCCCAAGAGAGCTGATAACGGGCTCTAGAAACGCCGCTCTTCCAGCTTTCGCTGTGACTGTGCTGCGGTTTCAGCGCAGGCCTGGCGTTTTTATTTGACCAGAAAGATTTCTAACCTCGTTCCAAATTTTGCTCGGATTATCAGTTATTCTACTAAATAAATTCTCAAATACCTGAATTTAGCGCGCCTTATTTCACCATTTAGATGGTTTCTGTATTTTTGAACTCGCTTAGTAATTTGATATCTCGTGTCTTTATAAATGCATGGTGCGTGTTGTTCTTCTTTGTAATTTTTTTAAATAGCGCATTATTTATCCAAGGTTTTCTAATTTTCTGGCGTTTTGCGTTCCTCACCGACACCGGGAAAGCTTCATCATAACAATTTATAAGTTTATCAATGAATAGCTTGTATGCCGAGTTAGCATCCCTTTCTTGTAACACGTGGTTCCAGTCTGTTGCGATCACACGATGCCGGAAGATTCCAAGCGTCTTAGCGTTGATCTGGCGACACCGTACTTTTTCATTGCTTTTGCAAGCACAATTTGAAGAAGGAATGGTGCAAAAGATCGGCAGATGATCGCTTATACCTACTGCCAGCGATCCAGCAACGCAAGACGTTGGGGGTGTGTTCGTAAAACATATATCAAGTAGTGTAGCAGACTGTGCAGTTAGTCGGGTTGCCTTAGAAATTACGTTATTACAGGCAAATGAATTTGCCGGCGCTATTAACTGCCATGAAATTGCATCCTGAGACAGCATATTGATGTTTACATCACCCATTATCACAAATGGAAAGCCAGTAGGACACAAGTACTCAAAAACGTCTTCAATGAATTTAATGAATTTTGCTTTACACCACGAGGGTGGTCGGTAAACGATCACGGCGAATGCTTTTTCTAAGCGAACCATGAGGCACTCTACATCTTCATGGATCACGGAAAATTGGGGGACAACTTCATGCTTTAAGGATTGTTTAACGTAAATAGCCACTCCACCACCTCTGCCAACGGGACGCACTAGGCCATTGTAAGTGTAGTTTTCAAAATATGGTGGATCTTTGCCTACAGTTAGCCAGGTTTCAGAGAACAGCAGCAAGTCAAAGCTAAATGTAAGGGAGCTGAATATATTGAGGATCTTATCTGTCTTTTGGCGTATGCTGCGTGTGTTTAAATGAAAAACCTTTATGCGCCTGCGCGCTGCCCCAAGCAGCATATTCACAGAATTGCTATCATGATAGCCATCACTAGGCATTGCTATTGGCCTCGAGGCCCACCACTGGAAACGCCGGCGCCACCGTCGGCGTGACGTGCTTGGCAGGATCACGTGGTCTCAGCGGCCGCGTCGGCTGTTTGTGGCGCGCTGCCGCGTGCTTTGAAAACGAGTTTCAAGTCCCACATGCGCTGCTGTCTGTTCAAATTCGGAAGTTTTCTCTCATTTTCTACTCAATTGAAACGATTGTAATAGAGTGGCTGCCTCCGAAGGCGACGAACATGGGGCTTTACCGCTCGGTGCCGCACTGCCGCGCTTACGCAAAGGAGCCCAGTGTCAGCCTGCACTGGTAACCGCGGGACAAGAAACAGCGTGAAGCATGGGTTGTAAAGCTAAAAACCGGCAAGTAGCCATCCGCTACGAGTCTTGTGTGCAACAAGCACTTCCGCGACGAAGACTTTTGTTACTGCTTCGGGCCTGCGATGTTCGGTGAGTAGCAGACAGCGCGCACTGAGACGATGGCTCGCGCGCGCTTCCCGCCGGCAAATGATGCTTATCTGCCACAGGATGGTAAAAGCGCTACCTTTTACCACGTGCGATGCCATCTCAGAACCCTCCAATGCGACCTCTTGATCGTCGGCCCCGTGCTCAGCATCTACAAAATCGGCTGCAGATGCGCAAGTCATTGTTTAGATACGTTAAGTTAAAAAACGCACAGGGTCCCTTATGCACTCGTTAAAGATGACTAGAAGGCGAAAGCCATCTTCTTGTCAGTCGATGCACTGATTCTCCCGCGCCCCCCTCCAAAAGCGTTCTGCGCCTAACGCGGTTTTGCACGGCCTCCGTGACCGATCACGGAGGCAATGCAAAGCGACCATGACGTGTGAATACGTCATCATGTGACGTCATAATGACGCTACATATTTTGGCGATCTGTGACGTCATGATGACGTCATATGGTGACACCATCACGTGATGATTATTTTTTGCATCACTCGTGTTGACGCCGCCGACGCGGGACGCCGACGGGCAACCTTCCTATTTGATGAGGCATGCATTGCTTCATAAGCTACATAAAATTTGCATTGCCTCCATGATAGGCACACCGGCCAACGCCATGTATTTTCTTGGAGCCTCATTTATTTACGTGGGAAAGATGCCACCCTGTTGGCGTTAGACACGACACTGCTGCCAAAATTGCTGGGGTACATGCCAATTAAATAATTACTATCCTGTTTTGCGGCTGTTGGTTGCTGCAATAACTTCTATTTTATTGACCGCTATTTCAAGTTCATGTGGGTCCTAGTTCACATCCGACGTTTGCAGAACAAGTCCGCAAACGTTACTGTACTTTCTTTCTTTTCCTAGGCTCGGTCTCGTAGACTGGTTCTTCTTCCACCAGCAATCTCGAAGTGGTGAAGCTTTGGTCTATGAATTTGTTGATGACAGAGAGCGGCAAGTTCACTGGAATGCAAACGGAACGAAAATTAAGGAGCATTAAAAAAAGGCGTCGCATTTTCTCACGTTTTGTGTGAGCACCAAACGAAACGAATGCGCGGAATAAAGAAACATAAGCAGCGGCATTTGCCCGCTGAGAAGACCGATCAATACGCAGTGCGAGACAACTTGTCAAATGACATTGAAACGTACCCGAATTTAGACCAAAAAAGAAAAAAAAAAACACTGAATCGTCGGGACGGCAGATCACAAAGTTGCAATGCGCACCGAAGCCGCAATTGTAAGGAAATTGTTTTTGAACTGCTCTGATAGCGTCCGCGCAACAGTACTTGTTTGTTTACTCACAAATTCTCATATTTTGCGGCCTAAAGTTCACAGCGCGGTGCCAAAATGCGGTCGTAGCAAAAGCGAAACCATCAGTGCGAACATACATGCAGACGCTCATACTTGCAGAGTGCACCGTCATTCGTCGCGAACCCGTGTGATCGCTGGCTTTGGGCTTCTTTCTGTTACGCTCCGTTTGGTTATACAGGCAGTCTACTCTAACGAGATATTTCACATAGTTTGCACTCAGCGAGTGACTACCTTTCACACAAGAAGCCGGTTCAGGGGTCTGCAACGCGGCGACAGCGTGAAGCGGGTGCTCGGTTTTCTGCAAAGAGACAGCGAGTGTAGACTATCTTGTGCTTTCAGTTCGTCGAAAATGATTATTGTGACATTAAAGAACACAGTTCATTTCGAAAGTACTTACAGAAATGCCCTGGAGGGCTTCCGCGAGGTGTTTTTGTAGAGCAAAACCTATGGGGAGCGCACCGGCGGTATCCTGCCTAGCACGCAATCGAGGCGCGTCCGATAGAGGGCGACTCCGTAACTCCTCAAGGCCAATATCAGTGCTCATCTTAAACGAACGTCTATCAGTTTATGCATGTTCAAAAAAAAAAGTGTTCACTCTGTGGTAGTTCCGCCCCCTTCCAAGCTCATCTTGGCGAGGTCATCTGCGTTTCTTATCTTTAGTACAGGCGAGGTTTCGTTTCTACGAGCAAAGATCTTGCCCCCCGATGTCCAGACAAATTTCCAACGCATTTCCTTCTTTCTTTGAATAGCAGATCCAAGAAGCTGTGTTCCGTGTTTCGTCAAGTGCTCACTGACATATACTGCAGAAGACGTCTGGCTGCCCAGGTCCATGCAGTCAATTCTAACTTTCTTTGACTTGCTTAGAATGGCAAGCTTCTCTGTCCTGCGCACAAATCGGACAACTATGTTAGTTTGGTCATGACGAGCAGTCGGTACTCTGTGACAGATATCGACGTCATCTGCAGTTATTTCCTCTTGAATGACACCAGAGATTTTCTTAACCGCATCAAGGGGTTCAACATCAGATGGGACACCCTTAATTTCCAGATTATTTGAGCACTGATAAGCTTCACCCTCCTCTATTCTACGGTGTAGTCTGTCGTTTTCAGCTCTGAGCTCTTGGTTTTCTTTTATTACAGATTGAATATCTGCTCTGAGTTCTTTCACTTCGTTCAAAGCATCTTTTATATCTCGAAGTTCCTTTCTTAGTTCGCGTCGTAAGTCTTCGATTGCTTTAGCAGCATCCTTCGACATGGTTAGCCAACACAAATGCGTTCACTTGCTAATGATGACAAAGGAACAGCACGTCCGGCAGTTGTGCACAAATTGCAAAAAAAAATGCTGTTGAATACAGCAGGCAAATTCTCACCTGAAACAGGCGTAGATTTAGTAAGCGATGCCAAAGTGTACTGCTGCCGGACTGTAGGCGACGACTTTCTTGCAGCGTCTTTTGTAGCAGCGGTGAACCGTCGCCCTCTGGTGGTGCGCTGCTTACGTCGTGGACAAGCAAACACGCCCCGCTTCGCCTGGGCCAGGGTATCAGGCTGCGTCAACGATGCGTCGGTCGTAGGCGTATCTGAAACAGGCGTAGATTCAGTAAGCGATGCCAAAGTTCACTGCTGCCGGACTTCGCTGCAAATGTCGTCTAAAGACGATAGAAGAGGCGCTGCGTGAGATATGAACGCCATCTGGCAATACGTCGGGAAACGTGAATGCTGTGTTGCGGGCTGGTAGTCCCCGCGCAGCAGCAGGCAAGGCCGGCGGTGACCAACGCGACCGGCAGAGTAGCCAGCCAGCCCGAACACGCGGTTTGGCGCGAAGCGCCGAAGCAGAAGAAACGTCCGCACTCAACGAGTACTCTCCACACACTCTTTTATATTCACGTCACTTGGTTAAAGCAGGAATGCCAGAGCGGCGCCCCATGGCACTCGTACAGTGCAATACTGAACTGAAACCGAAACACAACAATGAGCTCGCGCAGAGGGCACGGAGGAAGCCAAGTTTCGGCGCAGTCGCATTTTCAGCGCAGCTTAAGGAACTAGGGTCTCTAGAATTACGTATCTATGTATTTTATATTAAAGGAACACACCACCTAATGATGTTACGCCTGAGATATGCGTAATGTTTGCTTTTTGATCAACCATGTACACAAGTATGAACCTAGTGAGCCGTTCACGATGGCTGGCCCTTGTGCAAGTGGTTCAACTTTGGCCGAGTGGCTGAATCGAGGGACGTGCCGACAAACAGAAAGACTGACAGAAAGACAGACCAAACTTTCTGCGTTTAAGTTCCCCAAGAAAGACTATCGTCTTTAATATCGTCTTTAAAAACACCGACTGCAACTGCAGCCGCACGCATACCTTCCATACAAACGCGGAGCTTCGCACATGCCAGTGGGTTGCCAAACCAGAGACGGCGCCGCCCGCTAGGCAGTATGGCGGCGCCCACAAAAAAAAAGGTCTATAGCTTCGTGGGCCTGCTTCCTTAACACATCCCAGTAGCGCAAAATTCGAATGTGAAAGGAGACAGAAGAGGGAGCGAAAACATAACATTTGAAAAAGAATTTCCACTCACTGCCTCGGAGGCAAGTTATAGTGCACTCAGGCCGGAATTGCGACCAACGCACATGCATTTTAATGCAGCGTGCCCATTTCCCACCGGATGTAGCATGGGAAGTGTCGTTAACCAGTGGGGACGTCGAAGTTCGATGCGTAGATGGCATCGTAGTGCACGCTGGTGTTGGAGTTTTCAGTATAGTTGTTCAGACGACGTAGACCTTCTAGGCGCAGCACATCACAGTCCCCCGGCATTTGGCCAGCGACAACTGGTGACAGAAGCTGGCAACACCTTTCCTGACACATCGCCAACAGCGACGCGCCCCTAAAGCAAAGTTCTGCCCTTATCCAAGCTCAAGGGGGCAAAGGTAGGAACGCGGTCTTCCGAAACAACTTGTCGGCTCCACTGTGCGTTCATCTTCATGGCCGCAATATGCAGCAGTAATTCTGGCTTGGTGTGTCTCTTAGAGCGCAGCTCTTAAGCGTCATTTTCTTCACTGAGCGTCCGCGTGCAGTGTCCCGCGTCCCGTGCCATAACCGATCCAGCGAGCGCAGCGAAAGATAAGAGTGAGGAGAAAACCAGAGTGTCATACGAGAATACCAAATGGCGCCATATTGGTAATCTAAATGTATGGGCGACGCTCCCCGTACTAATCCCTCGCAACTTCTCCAACTGCTGTGACGACCTCGCAAAGCAGTTTCGTAGAGCTCGTCTTTGGGAATCAGGTGTTGGTGCCGCACGACGAAGTGATACCTATCCATTTCACTAAAAAAAATCACTAAAAAAATCACAGCATATCCACGTGGTGAATGATGATGAGTGGAGCGAAGTGAACTCGCGCTGCAGCACGGCGATGGCATTGGCGCGAGCGTGTTCCTTCTTGATGGAAGATATTGTGACTAGATTGTTCGAGAACCAGAATCTGTTGCACGCACCGCAACTATGGCCGAAACTGTTATCTAGGAAGTCCCGCTGGAAGCGGGCGTCGGCGCCTTCGGGCAGAGCCCGCCTGATGCGTTTTGCAGCCACTTCACGTGCTCGCACAGCCTCGGACTCTGCCTGCCGGTACGCGCGCTTTCTCGCCGCTTCACGGTCCTTCACATTTTGAAGATCCGATTCGCGCCGCAGCCATGCAGCTTCGGACTCGCGGGCTCGAACGGCGGGGTCGTCGCGCCGCAGCCGTGCAGCTTGTCGAGCAGCTTCGGCCTCGCGGGCTCGAACGGAGGGGTCTTCGCGCCGCAGCCGTGCCGCTTGTCGAGCAGCTTCGGCCTCGCGGACTCGAACGGCGGGGTCTTCTCGTCGCAGCCGTGCAGCTTGTCCAGCAGCTTCGGCTTCGCGGGCTCGAACGGCGGAATCTGCTTCGCGTCGTCGACGTGCCGCTTCGGCCTCGCGGGCTCTCACCTTAGGATTCCGTCTGCGAGCGCGTGCTGCCGCCACCTTCCGTGCCCTCTGTTCCGCAGCCTTGTCTTCCATCTGGCGACTCCGAGCTAAAGAGAAAGCGCGCCAAGAGGGAGCCTCATGGCGCGTTATTCTGAAATGTTGTCTTCGGGTGTCGTTGAAAACACGAGACCTGGTAAAGAAGAAAGAACGCCACACAGGCGAACACGCACGAGAGTGTCACTCGTCAACGTCGCCTTCTTCTTCTACTGCATACCAGAACGCGCTTCTCACGAGCTAGAGATGGCTACTACAACGCTACAAACAAACGGAGGATGGACAGACCCACGGCATAAGGAGCTTCGCCCCTAAAACGAGAAGCCATTGCACTCTGTGAAGGTGGACGACCAGCGAAGCTGTTTAGCACACGGCCCAGACGTGCAACGGTGGAGGCCAGTTTGGTGTCAAAGGCCAAGTTGCGAACGGGCCCATCAACGTTGGTGGAAACACAGTGCAGAGTATACCGCGACACATCGACGACGACATAGTCATCGAAGTTATGAGTAGGCTTCACTGCAATATTTAATGTGAGAAAGCCAGCTTACAAAGACCAATCCTACTTTCAGTTAGCTAAAGTGGGCTTCGCTTCTAAACACAAATGGATTGCTGGTAAGGCACTTTCCCAGAGGCAATACAGCCACGCGTTTGGTGGGCAGGGCGTTTCTGATTCATTCTTAAACTCCAAGTAAGCGCAAAGAAATATTACGCTTGTCTTCGAGAAGAAACGCCACAGTGGCTGCCCCCTATTTTTACGCTGTGCAGTTCAAAAAATTCGGCAGATCCCATGCGTTGTGCGAACAGGTTTCATGCGAAGCAGTCAACTTCGCTGTATTTTGTGACGTTGAGCCGCGTTACGAGGTGGATCGACGTATTTTTGTAAGTGTAGAAGCTGTGTGCACAACGTGGGCTTACCAGGCACGTCGATAACACTGGCGTTTGAAGGGTAACTTATGGGGAAACGTAACGTCAGCCCTCACGTTAGAATACATACGTCACCCAGAACACGCAGTTCTTCTCCTGACCAAGTACGCAAGTCGAGTGGCTCCCTTGAAAGTTGGGGGCGTTCCTTGGCCACGCTTCGTGGTAGGTCTCCACGTTTATCGGGGAGCGTGCAGCACCCGTGTCAACTTCAAATCACAGAACTTTTCGCTCTACTTCTACGTTTACCAGAAACTTGGGGCACGTCTTGTGGCGGCATTGTTGGGTTCCGTTGTGAAACGGGCTCTTGGCTTCCCACTGACGGTCTTTTTTTTGTACAAAGTTTGTTTTTTTTTCACTCTTTTCAATTAAACATAGAATATTCTATTGTGACATTGTTAGTGTACATTAGGCCAGGGCGGTCCGGATGAAATGGTTTATTATTACTATTGTTGATGTAGCAGGCGTAGCCGCTGGCACACCAAAGTTGCAGTCCGCTGTCAAATTCTTGAGGGCCGCTATATAGCTGCTGATCGATTCGCCGGGGTTTTGGTCTCCTAGCTGGAAGATGTACCGGCAGTATAGCTCCGATGGTCTTGGATCGAAATGCCGTGGAGAAGTGTGACCAGTTCGATGAAGCTGACCTCTCCAGGGGTTTTCGGCGCGACCAGCGCACACGTAGTCTCGAAGGTGTCCGCGCCGCATAGCCTGAGGAGGAGGGCCCGTTTGTCCTCTTCGTTGCTGATGTTCGCCACAAAGTAGAAGTTGTCGCGCTGGATTCATGACGCCCATGACTTTCCCGAGAAGGGCTCGATGGCGCCGTACATTCCTCCTGTAGCCATTGCACGTAACCTCGAAGCTGCGCTCGCTTCACGATCCCAAGCTCGTCAACAGTGTTACGTTGCTGGGTTCGTGTGGCGTTCCTTGGAAAGGACCACACCGCTCGGCTGCTGAGTACGAACTGCCTTTATTTCCAAAACGGCGCCTGTTCGCGGAGGCGCTGTCCGTGCCCTGCGTCCTTCGTGAAGGGGAAAACGTAAAGTAATATCCCTTTCTCTTTGGCCGCGTGGCTGAGTGACCGGAAGTCGGAGGTTGCGAGTCCCGGAGCGGCGGCACGCCTATTTGGCGGGAACGGCAGTGCGTCGCTTGTAGAACATCACAGTAGCCATGTTTGTTTAACTTTCCGAGATCACAGAAACCGCTCCTACTGTAGCGAAGCGTTGGAAGCCTGTAATGGGTCGCCCTCTCGAGCGCTTACTAGTGGGTCGTCCTCTTCCGCTCTTCTCGGACAGCACGCTCCTCGCGCTCAGAGTCGGCACCCGCCTTGAGTGTCGCAGTCGTTTATCGTCGCCGAGTGCCCGCAACTAAACGTCTTTATAATTTGGTGGAGGGTGCTGGGCTTTCACAACAACTTCGGCCCTCATTCGATGCCCCTGGCTCTTCGATCCCGTACCCTGCCGCCTACGATGCCTCAAGACACCTTTCAGCAAACGGCCCCGCCTACACCGACCTCACGCCCAGGTGTGCCTCGTATCCGCGACCCTCCGGTCTTCACTGGCGCACATGGCACCGACGTGGAGGACTGGCTCGCGATTTACGAGCGCGTGAGTGTCCCCAATAAATGGGACGAGGCAGGAAAACTGACTAACCTGGTTTTCTACGTCGCGGGTGTGGCGGGCTTGTGGTACAACAACCACGCATCAGATTTTACGACGTGGTCCGACTTCAAGACCGCCATTATCAATGTGTTTGGCCGCCCTGCCGTTCGTAAGCTGCAGGCCGAACAGCGCTTACGTGAACGCGCTCAGCAGGCCGGTGAATCATTCACCAGTTACATTGAAGACGTCCTCAATTTCTGTAAGAAAGCCGACGCCACCATGTCCGAAGCTGACAAGATCCGGCACATCATGAAAGGCATCGACGACGACGTCTTCACCATGCTGCTCGCCAAGAACCCCAGCGCAGTGGCTGAGGTCATAACGCTCTGCCAAAGCTATGAGGAGCTGCGCCGGCAGCGATCGATGACCCGTCGCTGTCCATCACGCGACGCCGAGCTCGCTGGCTGGTCGACCATATCCGACCACTCCGCGTTGCTCGCAGAGATGAAGACATTCGTGCGCGAGGAAATCGCGCGCCAGTTCTCTCTGCTGGACTTTGCTCGCCGCAGTACGTTCAACAGCCGTCGACCACACTTCTGCCTCCGCTCCGTCGAGCAATTGAGCAAGAAATCGCAGAGGTCATGCCCGAGTACCACCAGCACCATACGGCTCCTGCACCCTTGAGTTACGCCCAAGTGGCCGCAAGAACGCCCCCAGCAATCCCTACGGCTGCCCCACACATTTACGCCGAAGCCTCCGCTCGACCTCATTCTTTCGAAGCGAATGTACCGGTAACCTGCGCCGACGTCACGCACAGGCCACGACTGCAGCCCACCATGCAGTCCTATCAGTTGCCGCCCCGTCAATCCCGTCCTGCACCATGGGCGGGCCCTGCCCCAGCGAACCGATGGCGCACACCTGACAACCGCCCCATATGCTTCGCATGCGGTTACGCCGGCCACGTGGTGCGCTATTCCAATCGCGTGCAGCCGCCTAGAGTCGCGTCGCCTGCCACCAGCCCGGCGAACCGCCCATATTACGACCCACCTACGCCTCTGTCGCCGACGTCTCGCCCCGCTCCATTTACCCGCCGTTCACCGTCACCACGACGCCGCTCGCTGTCACCGATGCGGCCACGTCTGGTCCCACGAGACCAGGAAAACTAGTCGTCGCAGTCCACGAGGCAAGGGCTGCGATGCTGTCGAACTGCGAGAGCCCTCAGCGAAGCCCATCGAACGTGATAGACGTGTTTGTGGACGGTGTTCGTGCATCTGCCCTAATCGACACTGGAGCCGCCGTATCCGTTATGGACGCAAAGCTTAGCCGAATACTGCGAAAAGTGACGACGCCACTTTTCGGGCTGTCCCTCCGTACAGCCAGCGCCCAAAGCATTCACCCTACAGCGGTATGCACAGCCCGCGTCATGATTAAAGGGGTCATGAAGCACCCCTTGGGCTGATTGAAAAAACACATCCTGCGGAAAGCTGACACGGCTATGAACTGCTCTGCCAAATATTACAGTCGTGCGCGCCGCGTAATGGCCACAAGCGGAGCGCGAAGTTGCCGTTTCCCCAGGCACCCTCTTTTCAAACAGAGGCCGGTTCTCACTCTCGTCGGTGGGCGGGGCGTCTGTCCGCTGTACGTCGCAAAGACATAGCATGCTTATTGGCCGATAGCCGACGTAAATCGAGAGCGGCGTTCGGATCATATGCGCTTCTTGCCGCGGAATGCCGCCACTTGCCGGCGCCGCACTCGCGCAAGCGAATCACAGCGGGAGAGCGATCGCGTTTCATGACGCGCGCTGGCGTAACTTTTTTCCCCCATGCCATCCCTCCCTGTCTAGCTTCCAGTGCGCTCGTCGGCACGAGAAAAGAGAGAAAGCGCTGGGAGCGTGCGCCAAACCCCCGCAACTCCGCTGATTCTTGACGGATTCGAGAAATTTTTGCGGCAATCGATTCGGGAGGCAGTACACTCCGATACTGAGGCCATTAGATCATTACTTGGAAAAGTGGTTCATGACCCCTTTAAGGACGCTATGTACGCCGTCGAATTGATCATAATTCCTGCATGCTCTCACGACGTCATCCTCGGATGGGATTTTCTCTCCCGCCACGACGTCGTAATTCATTGTGCACCCGCCGAAATAGAGCTCTCACCATTCTCTAATTTGACGCCGGCAGACAGTCCATCGGCTGTGAGCAAGGTACTCGTCAAAGACGACATAAAAGTGCCTGCAAACTCGTCAGCGGCGGTGTCAGTCTACTGTGCCAGCCTATCCGACACCGTTGCACTCCTCTCGCCATATGACCGTGTTTACACGAGGAAAGGCTTGCTGGTGCCTTTCGCGACCGTTCAAGTCACCCAGGGCAGCACCTCTATTTTTGTAATCAATCCCGCCCCGTACAGTGTTACGTTGGTGCGAGGGGAATGTCTGGGCAGCGTAGAACCCCTCGAAGACGCACAAGTTATGGACGAGCCCGATGATTCGCACGGCCGAAGTTCGAGTACGCTCAGTGCTGTTTCGACGTCTGGTTCATCACACGCTGACGTATTTGGTTCCTCCATAGCTGACAACCTTACGCAGGTCCAGCGTTCCCAGCTTTTGGACCTGTTGGAAGAATTTCGCCCTTTCGATGTCGCTCAAACTTCTCTCGGCCGCACGTCGGCCCTTACGCATGGCATCGACACTGGCGACCACCTGCCACTGCGGCAACGTCCATATCGCGTATCTCCCGCCGAACGCTGTGTAATCACCGAGCAAGTCGAGGACATGCTTCCACGTGATGTCATTCAACCCTCTAACAGCCCCTGGGCGTCTCCTGTCGTTCTTGTTGCGAAGAAGGACGGTTCTGTGCGGTTCTGTGTGGACTACAGGCGACTCAACAAGATCACTCGTAAGGACGTGTATCCACTGCCGCGAATAGACGACGCGATTGACAGCCTGCAAGGCGCCGAATTCTTTTCATCTCTCGATTTGCGCTCAGGTTACTGGCAAGTACCTATGGCTGATGACGCTCGACCGAAGACCGCCTTTGTCACGCCCGACGGCCTGTACGAATTTAACGTCATGCCGTTTGGCCTGTGTAATGCGCCCGCCACCTTTGAGCGCATGATGGATACCGTTCTGCGCAACCTGAAATGGCACACGTGCTTGTGCTACCTCGACGACGTCGTCGTGTTTGCTCCGGACTTCTCCACGCATCTTCAACGCCTACGGCATGTTTTGACGCGTTTGAGCGACGCCGGTCTGCAACTGAATCTAAAGAAGTGCCGATTTGCAGCACGGCAGCTGACAATCCTCGGCTACGTCGTGTCCAAGGACGGAATTCTTCCTGATCCCGCCAAGCTTCGGGCCGTGGCCGAGTTCCCCAAACCTACGTCCGTCAAAGAACTACGCAGTTTCGTAGGACTGTGTTCCTACTTTCGGCGCTTCATTCGCAATTTCGCGACTATCATATCGCCACTGACGAAGCTTCTCGGAAGTAACGGGCCCCTCCATTCGTGGTCGTCGGAGTGCGACGACGCTTTCGCAAAGCTCCGTCGTTTGTTGACGTCGCCTCCCATACTACGCCACTACGACCCTGCGGCCCCTACAGAGGTACACACAGACGCTAGCGGTGTTGGCCTTGGCGCTGTCCTTGCGCAGTGCAAACCAGGCTTCCCTGAATATGTCGTGGCATATGCAAGTCGTACGCTTAGTAAAGCCGAGACCAATTACACCGTCACCGAAAAGGAATGCCTGGCGATCATCTGGGCCCTTACGAAATTCCGACCTTATTTGTATGGTCGCCCATTTGATGTCATCACCGACCATCATGCACCATGCTGGTTGTCGTCATTGAAGGATCCCTCAGGCCGCCTCGCCCGCTGGGCACTTCGCCTACAGGACTACGATATCCGTGTGCTGTACCGCAACGGACGCCAGCATGCTGACGCCGACGCACTCTCGCGCTCCCCCTTGCCTGACGACAATACTTCCAGCTCAGTGTCTCACAATGCCGTTTCGTCTATGGACATTCACACCATCGCCACTGAACAGCGCAAGGATCACTGGATTGCCTCACTGATAGCCTTGCTGAGTGATCCATCGGCGACACCATCCACTCGCGCATTGCGTCGTCAAGCGCACCATTTCGCCGTTCGCAACGACCTTCTCCACCGACGCAATTACGGAGACGGCCGCCAGTGGCTACTCGTAATACCCCGCAGTCTCCGTTCTGACATATGCAGGTCGTTCCACTCTGACCCGCAGTGTGCACACTCTGGGGTATCGAAAACCTACCACCGCATTCGCCAACGGTACTTTTGGCGAGGGATGTACCGCTACGTGCAGAAGTTCGTTCGCTCCTGCATCGATTGTCAGCGCCGCAAACCTTCAACGCACCTGTCGCCGGCAGGTCTGCAACCTCTACCTTGTCCTGACCGGCCGTTTGGGCGCGTTGGCATCGATTTGTATGGACCACTTCCTCTAACGTCGGCTGGTAACCGCTGGGCCATCGTCGCTGTTGACCACCTTACGCGATACGCCGAAACTGCCGCCCTCCCAGCGGCTACAGCGCGTGATGTTGCCTCCTTCCTGCTGCACCGATTCATGCTGCGCCACGGTCCACCCCAGGAGCTGCTCAGCGATCGAGGCCGTGTCTTCTTGTCCGAAGTCGTCGAAGCCATTCTCAAAGAGTGCAACGTTGTTCACCGGAAAACTACTGCTTACCACCCGCAGACGAATGGCCTCACCGAACGCTTTAACCGCACGCTCGGCGACATGCTCTTGATGTACGTCGCCGCCGATCACACAAATTGGGATGCCATTCTGCCTTTTGTCACCTACGCCTATATTACCGCCCCGCAGAGCACTACTGGTTTCTCGCCCTTTTTCTTATTGTACGGCAGGCACCCGTCGCACACATTCGACACAATCCTCCCATACAAGCCGGACCCGTCTGAGTGTGCGCCTATTTCTGCCACAGCTAGATTTGCTGAGGAGTGTCGGGAGCTTGCCAAGACATTTACTACGAATGACCAAGAGCGGCAGAAGAGCATTCGCGGTGACACCACCACTTCTGCGCCCACGTTCCTCCCTGGAGCACTCATATGGCTCTCGGTCCCTACCACTGCACCTGGCCTCTCTTCAAAACTACTGCCGAAATACGACGGCCCCTACCGTGTCGTCGAACGCACGTCCCCGGTTAACTACGTGATCGAACCCCTTGAACCATCTTCGGACATGCGCCGTCGAGGGCGCGACATTGTCAACGTGGAGCGCCTGAAACCCTACCATGACCCGCTCATAGTGACAAGCAGTTATGTCGCCAGGCGGCTCCCTTTTCGTACCCGGGGTAATTGTAGCGAAGCGTTGGAAGCCTGTAATGGGTCGCCCTCTCGAGCGCTTACTAGTGGGTCGTCCTCTTCCGCTCTTCTCGGACAGCACGCTCCTCGCGCTCAGAGTCGGCACCCGCCTTGACTGTCGCAGTCGTTTATCGTCGCCGAGTGCCCGCAAATAAACGTCTTTATACTACCATTTTCTTCAAGACACTCAATAGTTGTGAAAAACGGAATGGCTTCCTCTGCCCTGAAGTCGGCCATAACGTAATCATCAGTGGCGTAGACAGGGGGGGGGGGAGCTGACTGGGCTACATGCCCCCCCCCCCCCCCCCGAATTTTTTTGGGGCAGCGGCCTACTGGCTGTGTTCATGCTGACACATGTCGCCTACGAACGAAGGCGCGTATCCTTGGAGTTGAAATAGGGGTGTTGTACGTGAAGAAAGGGTCAGACGTTGCTTTGTGAAAGGCTCTTTATCAGGCAGGTCCGGCTACCAGCGAGCACGAGCGCGAGCGACAACCACAGTCACCGATCGTCGTCTTCCTCTTTCATAACAGCGGAGCGTCTGTCATTCGCATTCAGTAAAATTATTCCACGCGCAATAAGGAGCCATCCTGGCGACCTAGGGGCCAGAAAACACAGGAGGATCGTAGCACTGTTCAAGTCTGGACACGTGACCGATTTCATGGCCACGGCGGCGATGGTCAGAATACGGTTCCAGTGGCTCGATGAGGTAGTTCACCGGCGAAGTCTGCTGAAGTACACTATATGGACCGTGGTACTTGGGGACCAGCTTGGTGGAAGGGCCAGGAGTAGTAGACGGCACACGCAGCCAAACGAGCGAGCCAGGATCGTAGGAAGTAGTGCTAGTGGACGCGTCGTGGTGGTGCTTCTGGCGCCCCTGGTCTTGTGTTGTGAATGAGCGTGCACGTTGGCGGCATTCTTCAGCATATGTAGCTGCTTGGGATAGAGTTGTAGACTCTGAGGCATCGGGTCGGTACAAAAGAATAGTGTTCATAGTACAAGAAGGCTCGCGTCCGTAAAGGAGGAAAAATGGGGAGAAATTAGTAGTGCTTTGAATGGCGGTATTATAAGCGAAAGTAATAAACGGTAGTACTCGATCCCAGTTGGAGTGGTCTGACGAGATGTACATAGACAGCATGTCACCGAGAGTACGGTTAAAGCGTTCTGTCATCCCATTGGTTTGAGAGTGATAGGCGCTTGTGGTGCGGTGCACGACGCGGCACTCACGCAGCAATGCTGTGATCACGTCCGAGAGAAACGCACGACCGCGATCACTCAGCAACTCTCGGGGGGCGCCATGACGAAGGACGAGATTGTGGAGAATAAAAGTGGCCACGTCTTTTGCTGTAGAAGGAAGGGGTGAAGTTTCGGCATACCGTATGAGGTGGTCGACGGCAACGATGATCCAACGGTTACCGTCTGCAGTGCTGGGAAGGGGACAGTAGATGTCGATGCCGACGCGGTCGAACGGTCGGGCAGGGCACGGCAAAGGGAACAAGGCGCCGGCGGCGTGTTGAGGGGGAGTCTTGCGTCTCTGGCATGTGGAACATGCGCGAACGTACTGTCGAATGAAACGGTACATGCCACGCCAGTAATATCGAAGCCTGATTCGAGTATAAGTTTTAAGGAAACCTACGTGGCCGCATTGTGGGTCGTCGTGGAACGTAGAACGAATTTCGGACCGGAGGTGACGCGGAATGACGAGTAACCACTTACGGCCGCCGGGTGTGTAATTTCGGCGGTACAGCACGTCTTCGCGAGTGGTGAAGTGCTCGGCTTGCCAACGCAATGTCCGAGAAGATGGAGAAGGGTCCGACCAGACAGAACGTCTAGAATGGAAGCAAGCCAAGGATCCTTGCGTTGCTCAGAGGGCATGTCGGAGATGGTGAGGGCGGTGGTATCGCAGGTAGTATGTGTGAAGCTGGCAGAGTCAGGAGACAGGGGCGAACGGGAGAGGGCGTCTGCGTCTGAATGCTTGCGTCCAGAGCGATACACCACGCGGATATCGTATTCTTGGAGCCGTAACGCCCATCGGGCAAGGCGACCACTTGGATCTTTTAGTGACGACAACCAACACAGGGCATGGTGGTCAGTCACTACGTCAAATGGGCGTCCGTGCACGTAAGGCCGAAATTTCTCTATCGCCCAAAGAATGACAAGGCATTCCTTTTCGGTGACAGAATAGTTGCTTTCGGCTTTATTAAGACTTCGGCTTGCGTAGGCAACGACGTACTCTTGGAAGCCATCTTTCCGTTGCGCAAGAATAGCGCCGAGCCCGACACCGCTAGCGTCTGTGTGGATCTCAGTGGGTGCAGATGGGTCGAAGTGTCGCAGAATAGGAGGTGACGTGAGGATGCGGCGCAGTTTCTAGAAAGCATCGTCACAAGGGGGAGACCACGCTGAAAGATCACTAGAGCCAGCGAGGAGTTTGGTCAAAGGAGCGATGATGGTAGCGAAGTTGCGGCCAAAGCGCCGGAAATAGGAACAAAGGCCGATGAAGCTTCGAAGCTGTTTCAGGGTAGTTGGTTTTGGGAACGCTGAAACGGCTGTTAGTTTGGTGGGATCAGGGAGAATACCGTCCTTCGAAAGCGCATGCCCTAGGATTGTAAGCTGCCGAGCGGCAAAGTGGCATTTCTTCAGGTTCAGTTGCAGTCCCGCGGCGGAGAGGCAAGCAAGAACTTGCTCGAGGCGGGTTAAATGGGTCGCGAAATCGGTAGAAAAGATGACAATGTCGTCTAAATAACAAAGGCAATTATTCCACTTGAGGCCTCGAAGGATCGTGTCCATCATACGCTCGAAAGTGGCAGGCGCGTTGCAGAGGCCAGAGGGCATGACTGTAAATTCGTAAAGTCCGTCGGGCGTAACAAAAGCCGTTTTTTCGCGATCGGCCTCCGCCATGGGCACCTGCCAGTAGCCGGAGCGCAGATCTAAGGAAGAAAAGAATTATGCGCCCTGTAGGCAGTCTAGGGCATCGTCGATGCGCGGTAGAGGATAGACATCCTTGCGCGTGATACGGTTGAGACGGCGGTAGTCCACGCAGAACCTGATGGATCCGTCCTTTTTCTTCACCAGCACAACTGGAAAGGCCCAAGGGCTGCTGGACGGCTGAATTATTCCACGCTTGAGCATATCGTTTACCTGTTGATCGATGACACGGCGTTCGGAAGTCGACACACGGTATGGACGCTGTCGCAGTGGTGCATGTTGACCGGTATCAATACGGTGGACAACTGCTGACGTTCGACCTAAAGAAGGCTGGTCGTGGTCGAAGGAGGCTCGAAAACGCTGGAGGAGTTGGACAAGCTGTTTTTTCTGCACAGGCGTAAGATGGGAATCGACGGATTTGCAGAATACGTCCATAGGAGCAGCTGTGTCATTTGCAGAAGTGGTGGCACAAGGCAGTAGTGATGACGTGTCTCCAAGTGTTGTATCGTCGAAAATGTCAGCAAAAGTAGTGAGGCTCCCCAGACATTCGCCGCGTAGTACAAAAGACGGGGCAGCAGAGACGTTGCACGCGTAAAGTGCCGCAGAACCATTGCAAAGTTTGATGACGGCAAACGGGAGGATGAAGGTTCGGTGACGCGCACTCGTTACAGATGGCTGGAACAAAACAGTAGAGTTAGTGGCAGCAGGCGAAAACACAGGCACTGGCGCGATGTGGACGTCAGCTGCGGCAAACACTTTAGGGGGACTGCGGTCGTCGAGGTCAGGGCACGGATTCGACAACGTGAGTTCAGCACGAGCGCAGTCTACGAGGGCCTGATGGGTAGAAAGAAAATCCCATCCTAGAATGACGTCGTAGGATGATCGCGGAAGAACGACAAACTTGACAGCATACCGAACATCTTGAATCACAACACGAGCTGTGCACTGAGCCGAAGGCGTGATGTAATGCGATGTCACTGTACGCAGGGCAAGATTCGTAAGCGGTGTGGTCACTTTTCTCAAACTGCGGCACAGTTTCTCACTAATGACAGAAACTACGACTCCTGTGTCGACAAGGGCACGTACGGCGATACCTTCTACTACTATATCAATTTCGTTGGGCGGATAAAGAGGAGGTCTTGGAGAGTTCGACGACAACGCAGTTCTTGCCTCCGGAACTGCGGCTGTCAGTTTTCCTCTCGTGCGGGGCTAGGTCGTCGAAGCATCGGGGAGATGGATCGGCGACGGGGCGAAGTCGAACGGCGGGAGTCGAAAGGGCGTCGAGGGGAAAACGAGTCAGCGACAGCCGAAGAAAGTCGTTGGGAATGCTGGGCAGCCTGATAATTGGAGGAAGGCACACCATCCTGAGACTGGAAGCTGCGACGTCGACAGTAGCGGGCTATATGCCCTGCCAAGCCGCACGCGAAACATATTGGCCGATTATCAAAGGTGCGCCATGGGCTAACGACAGAAGGTCCGGAGGGCGAAGTAGGATGGGGTACCACCGTGCGTGGGGGCGGCGGCGGCGTCGTGTAGAAGGACCCGGTG
Source organism: Rhipicephalus sanguineus (assembly GCF_013339695.2). Lineage (NCBI taxonomy): Eukaryota > Metazoa > Arthropoda > Arachnida > Ixodida > Ixodidae > Rhipicephalus > Rhipicephalus sanguineus. The sequence continues at coordinate 210,893,113 of NC_051179.1, forward strand.
GCCCGGTAGGCGCCAGAAACAGATGGAGCCTGTGGTCTGGCAGCGACGGCCGCGTAGGTCAACGGTGTAGTGGCAGGCGGTGATGGTGGTAGTGCCTGCGCGACTTGCGCCTGAATGACCTGACGAAGACGTGGTTCCAATGATGTCACTGGTTCAGGTAAGTGGGCGACAAGGGAAAGTTGACGCGCAACTTCCTCACGGATGAACTGCTTGATCTGTGGCGGTGTGATCAGCAGCGACGTCATCGACAAGGGCGGAAACTTCAGCTGTAGCCTCGGCAGCGTGGCGCGCCGAGACACGCTGCTTTCGCAACTCGTCGTACGACTGACAGAGTTGGACGACGTCAGCGACAGTCTGAGGGTTCCGAGCGACAAGCATCTGAAACGTGTCGTCGTCGACTCCTTTCATGATGTGCTTTATCTTGTCCATTTCGGCGAGAGATGGATCGACGCGCTTGCATAGGGATAAGACATCTTCGATATAGCTCGTAAACGTCTCGTCCCGGCGCTGGACTCGGCTACGCAAACGCTGTTCCGCGCGAAGCCGGCGCACGGCGGGACGACAGAAGACCTCGGTGATGGTAGCCTTAAAGGTCGACCAGGTGGTGATGTCAGCCTCATGGTTTTTAAGCCAGAGGCTGGCCACATCAGCTAGGTAAAAGCGCACGTTGGTGAGCTTGTCGCAGTCGTCCCATTTGTTGGAAGCGCTTACGAGTTCGTAATCGACGATCGAATCCTCGACGTCGTGCTCGTCATTGCCGTGAAATACGGGCGGGTCGCGTTGCCGTGGCACGCCAGCACAGAAGACTGTCGTTGTGGCGGCAGCAGCTTGCGAAGGGCCAGGTGCAGTCATGTTGAAAGGCGATGGTAGCGTCCGATTGCGAAGTTCCGGGATGATGGGAACCCCGCACCTCCACCACTTGAAATAAGGGTGTTGTACGTGAAGAAAGGGTCAGAGATTGCTTTGTGAAAGGCTCTTTATCAGGCAGGTCCGGCTACCAGCGAGCACGAGCGCGAGCGACAACCACAGTCACCGATCGTCGTCTTCCTCTTTCATAACAGCGGAGCGTCTGTCATTCGCATTCAGTACAGAATGTACAAATGAACGTTCAAAAGAAGTACAGATGAACGAGAGAGCGTGCGTACGCTGGCGGTTTGGGGTCCCCGGAGCTAAAACTCTACAGTAGCAGTCTGCAGCACAACACACAGCTTAGCGAGTAGAAGCAGCAAAATCGAACTCGGCAGCGCATTTTTGGGGGGTCATGCGTACTTGGCGGGTCATGGGTACATGCGCCGCTGAGCTTTTCTTTTTAGGGGCGAAGCTCCTTAAGGCGGCACCCGTTCGTCCCTCGTAGTCGTCGTCGTCGTCGTCGCATTATAGTAGTAGTCGTAGTCCGTAACAAGTCTTACGCTTTGACCTCCAAGGTGGTGCCGGTGGGAGATTTTTCCTGTGCTTTGTTGAACAATAAAAAATTCGCAGCGTGCGCGTTAACTAAAAGTCGAATTCTTCTGTCTCTCATTCCCCATTAGCAGCCATTGGCATGTTTCAGTAGGAAACGTTAGTAGAAGTAGAAGTGTAAGTGTTAGCTAAAAGCCGACTACTTCTGTCTCTCATTCCCATTAGCAGCCATTGTTTACCTCCAAGGTAGTGCCTGGTGAGATTTCTCCTGTGCGTGATTAAACAATAAAAATTTTGCTCAAAACGCCGTTGATTGATGAAATAAACCTACGAAAGACGCCAGATGTTTTGTAAAAGCAAAACGAAAGAACGCCAGATGTTTCTAAAGCAAAACGAAAAGACGCCAGCTGCTTAACGAAAGACGCCAGATTTTTCTAAAGCAATGGTTTTCTAAACAATGAAAATTCACAGCGTACATGTAAAATTAAAGTGAGCTGCATGTCGTCATAACTCATCGAACCTTTAGTATAAACGCGCCCGCTCTCACGTCGGTGATGATGTACTGGGCAGAATTCACGGAAGATTCACGGTTTACCGATGAACCTCCGCAGCTTCGCCCATTCATCATCATTCACTCCGTGGATATGCTGTGATTTTTTGTGTTGAGTGCTCAGGGTGAGAGCGGTTTCGCACCAAGGGGCGAACCGCGAGGTCACAGAATGCCGAGAGGGGTTGGATTTCGGAGCGGCGACCGGCGCCGTACATCTCCCGCTGTGTTTGGAGTGCATTGCAGGCAGTTGTGTCGGCTGCGATGGTGCCATGCAGGCAGTTGCGCGCCGCCTCTCCTCTGGTGGCCCACGGCCGCCGCGGTCTTGTTTTTGAACTTCGGGAAGGCGCCGCTTCCGGCCAGGAGACAGACCACACTGCGGATACAGTCCCTACTGCGGGGGTCTGAAGCGCAGGCGGCGCTGTTTGATGACACTGGCCAGAGACGGGAATACGCTTCAGTAGCCTGGTTTGTGCCAAGTTGGAGGCGACGGCGCTTTTACTGGCTGACGATGCCGCTGAAGCGGAATGTGTGAGCAATAAATTCCGCACGTGGCGTCGGCTCCTGACACTGTGCGTGGCCACGTGTCGACGAGAAAGAAGGAAAGCCGTTGTTTTTCGTAATATCTTGGTTTTCCATTCCATTACGGTGGGCTGTGGCCACGGTGTAAGATATATACTCTTTAGGTGTGGACACTCCTCGGCTTGCATGCAGAGCGCGTTCGACCAGATAAAGTAACAACGGCGCGCGTCTGTTGGTCCGGTGACCGCAGCGGGTATCTAGCGGCGGGAAGACGCAACTTAAAGAGAGAAAATGCTTTCTGCACCGTTGCTATAGCAACCGACGCAGTCGGCGGCAACCCCGGCGTCCGCTGCATGTCTTGTTTTTCGCTCGTGAAAAACGCGGTATGCGTTTCTAACTTGAGTTGCTGGCGTGCCGTAGCCGCGTTCGCTGACTAGGAAATTCAGATTTCCCGCGAAGCGCCAGTTGCTACGGGAACGCGTTTTTGTTTTGAAGTTGCATCTTCCCGCCGGTAGGTATCCGCTGCCGTCAGCGGTCCAACGGGCTCTCGGCGTTGTTACTTTATCTGGACGATCGCGTCTCGCGAGTGTCCTCACCTAAAGAGTATATATCTTACACCGTGGCTGTGGCCTACGAATACTTACGCTCTGGTTGGCCGCCATGGTCAAGGGAGGAATAAATGGATGTCACCGCCCTTTTTCTTTGTTTTGTGCCAGTAGATATTGACCTGCACGTGAGTGGCACGTCAGTCTGGGCTGTAGTCAGCGTTGCTGATAAGATCGGTGAGACTCCGTACAATGTACGTAAAGCTAACGTGGGCTGCAAACAGAGCGCCGATAGATTAGTGAGGCTAGTGGTAATCGCAAGTTACGACAGTCTGGGCTCTAACTTTGTTAACAAGTAGAAGAGTGAGACTGTGTATTTGTCCTGTTTTAATCTTTGTATCTTTATAAGCTCAGTTGTATTTATCATTTCACGTTATCATAAACGACTTCATCCATCTGACTTCCGCTGCTGCTTGCGTGAGTTCATCATCGCTGCCGATCACCGACCAAGATCTCCGTGGTCAACGACGAAGAACCATCGAAAACTTTACTTTGACCATAGCGGCAATAACGGCCATATGCCTCAAGGGCAGAAGCGGCTCTCCGACCTTTGGGGAAGTTCTTCCTCCAAGCGCGAACACACCAGCGAGGACTTCAATGGTAAGTAGTTTTCTTTATTTTACGATTTTATGTTACCCAACGCATGCCTCGCGACGATGGAGTCAGGTTACAATGCACCTGAGCTGAACTATGTGTATCATGTGTGATTTTTTTTTCATATTTAAGTGAAACCTTTACAAGAAGTCATTGTGTCGTGTTGATCTCCTAGTCAGGAAATTTATAATTCATGCCACGTCTTCAATATAACATTCAAGAGGAATACATTTTATTACAATGCAAGACGTTGGTCAATAACGGTGTTTATTAATACTCAGAACTGGTATATATCTGCAACTACTAAGAATCTCAGTCACAGATGAGTCTACGCTCATCCTGGAAATCTATTAGGGACAATAGTTCAAAGAAGCGCCCATAATGTTGCGAATATGTAGGCCTGGGTAAGGAGTCCATCGCTACAAAATATATGAAACGTCTTTATGCTTACCGGAGCACAAAGCCGGGAAGGGTCTTTCACTTTTTATCAGTAAGCCGCAGCACACATAAAAAGTTTCACAAAAAAATATATTTGCAATCGCGGCAGTTTAGGTTTATGCCTTTACAAGCCCTGTACACCAAGAAGTAGCTGTATGCTGTGAGAGAGCGTGCGACTTTTCATGTCGCAAATATTCTTAACGCGTTTCATGCCGACGAGCGAACACCATTGCACATTATTTTAAACTTATCATAATGCGAGCAGCGTGTACAGGTGAATGACGATTGCACTGGTTGCGAAGAAACGAATGTGTTCTTGTAATAGATTTTTTTCTTGAACTCTTATTTCCCATCCATGGAAGTTTTTTCTTCTGTGCGAGGGTTTCGTTATTTCAAGGCTCAGTCAGGCTTGACGAACAAATGTCGGCGATACGCCACAGGCGACACGCCCTCTGATGTGCGCCAGCGTTTCTTAATTCCAAACTCATCGAGACTTTGCTAGAGACTGCTCAGAAGCTAACCGCTTTCTTTGTATTAATACTTTTTTGATGATTTTGAATTTCGATATGACATATAACGGTAAATATTGCAATGACTTGATCTACCTTATCCAGGGACGTCTCCTAGAACTGAAGAGAATGCCAGCCCCACACAGATACAGGACGGCACACGCCTTCAAGAAGACCAAGGGCCTGCTCAAGGTATAATTGTACCATATTATGCACCAGCCATGTGAATCTGAATGGAGAATATTGAAACTATTTCAGAACAAGGAAGAAATCAGTACAGTAATCTGGACATTGAGCTTTACCAAAGTGCTAACAAAATTGTCGATGTTGTCAAGTACCAGCTTCTCGTATCCCCCTGGCGTCCCGATAGAACCAACAAGTTGTACTGCTTCAACGACTCAAAACAGAAGCGGAAGGTTCAGCTGGCATGGCTCGACAAGTACCCATGCCCCAGCTATTCCGCGGTGTGTGAGGGTACATTTGTCGTGATTGTGTAGTATGTTGCCGCCCTGAAGTTGGCAAAGGCCACCACACGTCCGCGGGTGCGCTCGTGTCTAGTTCTTGCCAAAACTGGAAGCGCGCATTAGAAATATTTGAGTATCACCAGAAAACGGTGTACCATCGGGAAAGTCAACTGACAGCTTAGTGTTATAAAAAAGCATTCTCTAATGGTGCGCGTAGTGTGGTTGACCAAATCGATAGCGGCAGAGTGTTGCAGATAAATGAAAACAGAAAGCGAATGGCCCCTATAGTCGACACAATATTTTTTTGTGGAAGACAAGGCCTGTTTCTTGTCAGCGGACCATTAGATCTCAGCACAGTCCCATCAGAAAATCAAGGTTGTCAGCGGACCATTAGATCTCAGCACAGTCCCATCAGAAAATCAAGGCAACTTCAGAGCATTGCTACGTTTGCGGAGTGGTTGCGGTGACAGCAGCCTTAAGGAACATATTGAGAACTGCTCCGGCAACGCCTCATATTTAAGTCCGACAGTTCAGAATGAGATAATTGACAACTGCGGAACTCTCATAAGAGAAAACCTCGTTGCAAAGATTAACAATGCAGGTTGCTTTTCTGTACTCGTGCATGAAACAACAGATGTAGCTGGCGTTGAACAGCTTACAAGATGTGCCCGCTACTTGGACAAGAAAAGCAACCAGACTGAGGAAGTGTTTTTAGGAGCGGAGCTCGTTATAGCATCACCTGGTCGGTCGTCTCTCCATCCGGCGTGTCCCCGCCGTCGCGTCTCCCGTATCATTCAATAGATGGCGCTGTCCCATAGAGACGGCATCGACCCCTACAGTGGTAGACGCGAAGGGGGAAACAGGTTTGGAAAAGACACGTGCAAGGGTCACAGGACCTAGCTTCCGCGAAGTAGTTTTGGGAAGGGGAGGGGACAATACAGCCGCAGTGGCACGCGCTAATAACCGAGGCAGTGGCCAGGTGCGGGAGAGTCCAGCAGAAAAGTCGGAACACGTGATAATCGCCGGGGACTCGAATTTAGTTAGATGCGCAGAAGCAGTCAAAGAAAGGGTGAGAGGCGACAAACGAGTTTTAATAGGGAAGTTCCCGGGACATGGGATGGGATCAGTGATGAGACAAGCTAGCGCAAAACTCGCAACTAAGGCTAATGGACGTAACCTCGTGATAATCGCGGGAGGTCTAAACGACGTCTTGAATGAAGAATCAGCCGAACTAGCGACCACATTAGCGAAAGGGGTAGATGACATGCGTGCCGCCGACGCCAGGCGACGCTCTCACCGGTTGTCCCTGCTAGAGAACGGACGTGTTTTTCGTGGGCTCCGGAATGACAGCGTCAGATAAGTTTTTTTTTTTTTTTTGCATGATTCGAGCTTGTTTTTTTTTTAGTTATATTAAAATAAGGCGTTTAGGAGTAGCACTGGTTTATAAAACAGAGGAACAGTTAAGACAAGTTACGTGCTAATGGCGGAACCAGCCTAAGCGCCGAGACAACCAAACGTCTTCTTCTTTTCCAACTGAGTGGTACCCTCTGCCTTTTCGAGTAGCACTCATCTTCTTCACTACATTTTCTTCCCCTCCGGAAAAGAGCCATCCTGGCGACTTAGGGGCAGGAGACGACAGAGGGGTCGTAATACGGTTTCAGGCGGTCTATGTGAACAGTCTCACGTCCACGGCGTCGTTGATCAGAGGACTGCGCAAGCGGCTCCACTACGTAATTCACAGGTGATGTTTGTTTGACCACACGGTAAGGGCCTTGATACTTGGAGAGAAGTTTCGTTGACAGACCAGGGCTGGTTGATGGGATCCAAAGCCATACAAGTTGATCAGGGGCATAAGAGGCCGGAGGCGTCGAGCTATCGCGATGGTGTTTCTGGCGTTGCTGGTCAGCAGTAGTGAGGGAGCGGGCAAGCTGGCGACACTCTTCCGCGTATTTAGCAGCTTGTGACACCGTCGTCGACTCAGCCACATCAGGGCGGTAAGGAAGGATGGTGTCTAGCGTGCAGGAAGTCTCGCGTCCGTAAAGGAGGAAGTATGGAGAGAATCCAGTGGTTGTCTGTACTGCAGTATTATGCGCGTACGTCACAAAAGTGAGAACACGGTCCCAGTTGGAGTGGTCGGAAGCGACGTACATTGACAGTATATCCCCTAATGTTCGGTTGAATCGTTCTGTCATGCCGTTTGTTTGAGGGTGGTACGCGGTGGTGGTCCGATGAATGACATGGCATTCCTTTAGAAGTGATTCGACTGCGTCCGACAAAAACACGCGTCCTCGGTCGCTGAGCAGCTCACGCGGTGCACCATGACGTAGAATTATTCGATGCAATGGGAAAGAACCGACGTCACTTGCCGATGCAGATGGCAGCGGTGAAGTTTCTGCATACCGCGTAAGGTGATCAATGGCGACGATTATCCAGCGATTTCCAGCAGGTGTGATTGGAAGAGGTCCGTAGAGATCTATACCGACACGGTCGAATGGTCTGGCAGGACAAGGCAAGGGCTGTAGTGGAGCTGGAGAACGGGAAGCTGGATTCTTCCGGCGCTGGCAAGCAATACAGGAACGGACGTAGCGGCGAACGAACCGATACATTCCGCGCCAGTAAAAGCGTTGTGATAGGCGGGTGTAAGTTTTTAACACTCCCGCATGCGCGCAATGTGGGTCGGCGTGAAAGGAGGCGCATATGTCCGAGCGGAGATGTGTGGGAATAACCAGGAGCCATCGGCGTCCTTCAGGGAGATAATTTCGTCGGTATAGCAAACCATCCCGGATAACGAAGTGCTGTATTTGACGGCGCATACCTCTAGGGATGGGTTGCGAGGGAGGCCGACGCAACAAGTTAAGAATTGAAGCAACCCAGGGATCCTTCCTTTGCTCCAGAAACATGTCGTTGACACCAAGTGCAGATACGTCGTGTGTAGGCGGAGGCGGCAACTCGTCATTAGATGGTAGGGGTGATCGGGACAGAGCATCTGCGTCGGAATGTCTTCGGCCAGATCGGTAAATGACGTTAATGTCGTACTCCTGAAGCCGGAGTGCCCAACGGGCGAGCCGGCCGGAAGGATCTTTTAAAGAAGAAAGCCAACATAATGCATGGTGGTCTGTAACCACGCTAAATGGGCGCCCGTAAAGATAGGGTCGGAATTTGCCTATTGCCCATATAATGGCCAGACACTCTTTTTCTATAACGGAATAGTTGGCTTCCGCTTTTGTGAGCGCACGGCTGGCGTAGGAGACGACGTACTCATCAAATCCAGGCTTACGCTGGGCGAGCACAGCACCGAGACCGATACCGCTAGCGTCCGTGTGGATTTCTGTTGGAGCAAGTGGATCAAAATGTTGCAGTATTGAAGGTGATGTAAGAAGGCGACGGAGTGTGGCAAATGCATCATCACACGCCGATGACCATCCCGAAAGATCGCGGTTGCCGCGAAGAAGTTCAGTCAAGGGCGATATGATGGAGGCAAAGTTGCGGATAAAACGACGAAAATAGGAACATAGGCCGAGGAAGCTGCGAAGTTCTTTCATCGTCTTTGGCTTAGGGAACTCGGCAACGGCACGAAGTTTCGTCGGATCCGGACTAACACCATCTCTAGAGACGACATGGCCCAAAATTAGGAGTTGTCGGGCGCCAAAGCAGCACTTCTTTAAATTGAGCTGTAGACCGGCGGAACTGAGGCAAGTCAGCACGGTTTCGAGGCGCTGAAGATGTGTTGAAAAGTCACGGGAAAATATGACAATGTCGTCTAAATAGCACAGGCAGGTTTGCCATTTCAGGCCACGGAGGATGTTGTCGATCATGCGCTCGAAGGTGGCAGGCGCATTGCATAGCCCGATTGGCATGACGTTAAATTCGTATAAACCATCGGGGGTAACGAAAGCCGTTTTTGGGCGATCAGCCTCGGCCATCGGAACCTGCCAATAACCGGAGCGCAGGTCTAGCGACGAGAAGAACTCGGCGCCTTGTAAGCAGTCGAGCGCATCGTCTATGCGAGGTAACGGGTAAACATCTTTGCGTGTGATCTTGTTCAACCGGCGGTAGTCGACGCAAAATCTTATTGAGCCATCTTTTTTCTTTACTAGAACAACCGGCGAGGCCCATGGGCTGTTAGAGGGCTCAATAACGCCGCGCTTCAGCATGTCGTCAACTTGTTCTGCGATGACACGGCGTTCAGATGCCGACACACGATACGGACGCTGACGTAAAGGTGCGTGAATGCCAGTGTCGATTTGATGACATACGGTGGAAGCACGGCCCAAAGTTGGTTGCTGGTGGTCGAAGCTTGTGCGGAAGCGCTCGAGGAGGGCGATGATGTCGGCGCGCTGCTGGGCCGTAAGGTTGCTGTCGATGCATCGCGAAAGTGCTTCGGTGAACGATGGCTGAGAGGGTAACGTGGAGCAATCAACGGCGTCGATATGAAGCGGGTTCGAGTGATCAGAAACGACATGTGCACACAAGGGATCAATGTCATCTGCAAGGCCTAGCCACTCTCCGCGCAGTAATTTGGAAGGCGAGGGAAACGGATTAGAGACATAAATTGCACTTGATCCATCGTGAATAGTGAGAACGGCGAAGGGAATTAAGAAGCACTTGCGCCGGACAGCGGTTTCAGAAGGCGTAAAAAGAACAGGTGAGCCAGTAGAGATGTCGCAGGAAAGCGGTACTAGCGCGGATGAGAAAGGGGGTATCGGTGTGTCGGCAGCCACAAAAACTTTTGCAGGTGAAGGTGGCAAGTCGACCGCAGCAGATGCACACAACGGCGAGAACTCGACTTCGGCACGGGCGCAGTCGATGACAGCATGATGAGTGCAGAGAAAGTCCCAGCCCCGTATAATGTCGTGGGAACACGTCGGCAACACAACAAACTCGACGACATAAATAACGTCTGCAATCGCAACGCGTGCCGTGCACGCAGCGAGAGGGCAAATTTGTTGCTCACTTGCAGTGCTCAAAACGAAGTCGTGAAGAGGAGTCGTTACTTTCTTGAGTCTGCAGCAAAGTTTCTCATTCATTACAGACACTGCGGCGCCAGTGTCAACCAGTGCTAAAACAGGGACACCTTCAACGAAGACAGCAACGACATTAGACGGCGAAAAACAAGGTCTTGTAGAGTTCGAAAGCTGCGCAGTTCTTGCCTTCGGAACTGCGGCTTCTAGTTTTCCTCAGGGACAGAAGAAGGGCGTCGTAGCATAGGGGAAAGGGAACGGCGCCGAGGTGAAGGCGACCGGCGTCTGTTGAAGTTCTGGCGAGTCAAAAATGTGTCCATGGCGGCAGGCGGGCCAGATGGAGCAGTCTGAGGTCTCGGCGGGAAATCGTAACTGTTTGGCCGCATGTCGTCACGTAGGAGAAACTCACGCCGTCGGCAAAACCGTGCTACGTGGCCCGCAAAACCACAGGCGTAGCATATTGGGCGGTTGTCTGGAGTGCGCCATGGGTTTTGAAGGCGTGATGGTGTTGGTCGGGAGAACGGACGGGCAGCGTGATGCACAGGTTCAGGCGGTGCGGCAAAGGTGCGCGCGGGAGCGTAGGAGTTCGCGACAGGCAAACGTCGGGGTGCGGTCAGTGCTTCAGCATAGGTCAGCGGAGCAGCGACTGGTGGTACATGGGCTGCGGGCAGCACCTCGGATACTTGCTCCTGAACGACACGCTGTATCGATGGCGGCAAAGTAGATGGGGCAGCTTCAAAGGTGTAAGGTACAAGAGACAGCTGGCGCGCGACCTCCTCGCGTACAAACTGCTTGATCTCAAGGAGCAAGGCAGAATGGTCTTCCGCAATGCCAGCCGACGTTAAAGCGGAGATCGTTGCACATGACGCACTGGCGCGACGAGTAGATTCACGCTGTTTCCAGAGCTCGTCATAGCTCTGACAGAGTTGGATTACGTCAGAGACCGTTTGCGGGTTCTTGGCGACAAGCATCTGAAATGCGTCGTCACTCACACCTTTCAAAATGTGTTTGATCCTCTCGGCTTCCGTCATGGCCGAGTTGACACGCCGGCAAAGGTCGACCACATCTTCGATGTAGCTGGTGTAATTTTCACCATTTTGCTGAGCTCGAGCGCGCAAGCGCTGTTCGGCACGTAGCTTGCGAAGCGCTGGACGGCCGAACAGATCCGCGAACGCCGTTCTGAAGGCCGACCAGGTGGGAAGGTCCCGCTCGTGATTACGGTACCACAGACTGGCGACGTCGGTTAAATAAAACTGGACGACGGTAAGCTTATGCGCATCGTCCCATTTGTTGTTCTTGCTCACCCGGTCGTACTCGTCAAGCCAATCTTCCACGTCCTTGTCATCGGTACCGCTGAAGGAAGGTGGGTCGCGTTGCCGAATGGGGCCGGAACAGACAACAGGCGGAGTAGTTGAAGCCGGGGCGGCTACCTGCTGACCTTCGTCCGTGGACATGGTAGAAACCGGAGGCAACGTACGGTTTCGAAGTTCCAGGATTATGAAGTACCCAGCACCTCCACCAGTTAAAATAAGGCGTTTAGGAGTAGCACTGGTTTATAAAACAGAGGAACAGTTAAGACAAGTTACATGCTAATGGCGGAACCAGCCTAAGCGCCGAGACAACCAAACGTCTTCTTCTTTTCCACCTGAGTGGTACCCTCTGCCTTTTCGAGTAGCACTCATCTTCTTCACTACAATATGAGTACATAAGCCACTAGATTGAAGGTTAATAGGGCTTACAACTTTGTACTGTTTCCTGTGTGACAGTTGCCTGGGGTTTTTTTATTATTCTTTGTTTGTTCGGACACCACGTGGCTGAAAGGTACACATGTGATTTCCAGTGTAGCATACTTGCGGAGTTTAGTGATATCATTTGGCTGTAAGTGTATTTAATCCGCCGTGTGAACGATCTAGCCATGGTCAAAAAGACCGTAAAGTGTTCAGGGTGCGGAATGGGATGGAAAATAGAGGTTGGTACGGATGAGAAGACAGAGGGAGCTGACGCCAAGTGTAAGCAATGCGAGTTAGAGGCAAAAATGGAAATAATGATGGCTACCCAGAATGAGCTCATGGTAAGAATCGCCGAGCTGGAAAATGCGTTGGCGACAGAGCGGGAAAAAACGATGGCTATGGGGGAAAGGCTTAAGTCAGCCGAGGAGGGGTTAGCAAAGGTAGTCATGGCGAACAAGGAAGCAAGCGACAGCGGGAACAGAGGGGCATCGACCCCTACAGTGGTAGACGCGAAGGGGGAAACAGGTTTGGAAAAGACAGGTGCAAGGGTCACAGGACCTAGCTTCCGCGAAGTAGTTTTGGGAAGGGGAGGGGACAATACAGCCGCAGTGGCACGCGCTAATAACCGAGGCAGTGGCCAGGTGCGGGAGAGTCCAGCAGAAAAGTCGGAACACGTGATAATCGCCGGGGACTCGAATTTAGTTAGATGCGCAGAAGCAGTCAAAGAAAGGGTGAGAGGCGACAAACGAGTTTTAATAGGGAAGTTCCCGGGACATGGGATGGGATCAGTGATGAGACAAGCTAGCGCAAAACTCGCAACTAAGTCTAATGGACGTAACCTCGTGATAATCGCGGGAGGTCTAAACGACGTCTTGAATGAAGAATCAGCCGAACTAGCGACCACATTAGCGAAAGGGGTAGATGACATGCGTGCCGCCGACGCCAGGCGACGCTCTCACCGGTTGTCCCTCGAATTTAGTTAGATGCGCAGAAGCAGTCAAAGAAAGGGTGAGAGGCGACAAACGAGTTTTAATAGGGAAGTTCCCGGGACATGGGATGGGATCAGTGATGAGACAAGCTAGCGCAAAACTCGCAACTAAGGCTAATGGACGTAACCTCGTGATAATCGCGGGAGGTCTAAACGACGTCTTGAATGAAGAATCAGCCGAACTAGCGACCACATTAGCGAAAGGGGTAGATGACATGCGCGCCATTTCCCCTCAGGTGCAGATAGTGGTATGCACAATACCGGAGGTACCGGTGCGTGACGTCAACCTGCAAAGAGCGGTTGTCGACGCAAACAAAGAGATATGGCATATGAGTCGAGAGAAAGGCATCGAGGTAGTGGAAATAAACAGAGAGGTGCACAGGTGGGGTGGTTTTCAAAGAGACGGAATACACTTCGATAGGAGGCTTGGTCATGAGGTGGGTTGGCGACTTGCGGGACGCGCAGTAGCTTTTTTGGGGGGCACGCGGGCCCTTCGGTGCCCAGGGTAGCTTGTAATGAGGAAAACAACCAGGGGGACTCTTTGACAGGCAGTATAGTGAAAAACCAGAGAAAAGGTAAAAGAAGGGAGAAGGCGCGTGTTGCAATTAGTTACATTACCATGCAGGGTGGCAGAAAAAAGGAAAAATGGTTAGAGATTGAGGGACAGTTAAACAAGGAACAGATAGGTGTTTATGCGGTTACAGAAACACACCTTAGAGACTTGGAAGAGCCACCACATATTGACAATTATATTTGGGAAGGATGTAACAGGATCACATCAGAAAGGAGAGGTGGGGGTGTTGGAATGCTAATTCATAGCAGAACAAAATGGGATAGAGTGAAGCAGACGTGTTCAGAGCACCTTTGGGTTTCGGGCACAGTAGGTGGAAAGAAAACGTGGCTAGGTGTAGCATACTTGTGGACGGGGAATAACTGCAGAGAAAAGAATCTGGAGATAGTGAAATGCATAAGCACCGATATTAAAGAATTTGGTCATGATGCCGAAATAATCCTTCTAGGGGACATGAACGCTCACATCGTGACCTTGACGGATATTCAGACACCAATGGCAAGTTATTGGTAGATCTCTGCGAGCAACATAGTCTCGAGATAGTTAACGTGGGGCCGAAGTGTCAGGGGCAGATCACGTGGGAAGTCGGAAACAGGCAATCGAGCATTGATTATTGTCTCATGACAGAAGGAATATATGACAAACTTAGAGAGATGAAAATAGACGAGAAAGGCATTAACAGCTTGGGTAGTGATCATAAACGCATAATATTACAATTGGGATATAAAACTGAAAATAAGAACATAGAATCAAAATTTGGCAGCTTGTATCTAAATGACAAACAAATAACGAATGTAGCCGCAAGAGTCGAAGAAAAGTAGACGAACTGCCAGGCAAAGACTGGAAGTATAGTGAGCTGCTACATATAATCACAAAAGAAATGGAAAAAGAGAAGAAAACTATTTGTTGGAAAGGAAAGAGAAAGCCAAAAAGTTGGTGGAACAAAGAAATCCGGGAGGCGATCGAGAAGCGACGTGAGGCATCACGGGAGCACAGACAGGCAAAAAAAGAGAAGCGGCCACAGGACGAAGTCAACCAAATATGGGAAATATGTTTAGAGCAAAAATCCATCGTGCAGAAATTAGTCGAGGCAAAAATTAAAGGTGAAAGTGAACGCTGGATGACAGAGATTCGCGAAAAGGAGAAGGCCGCGCCTAGGGTATTTTGGAGCCACCTAAAAGCGCTAGGTAGGAAGTCTGTCACAATGCAACAACGTTTGGTAGATGAAGGAGGAAATCAATTAGAAGGGCATGAAGCGCTAGGTTACATCCGAAAGATAACAGCCGATTCGTTTAAAATGGTCACCCAGGGGATTCCCCCGGTAGGTAATAGTACGCAAAGGAGTGCAACTGACGAAGATGTAGTACTAGAGAATTTCAATTGGAAGAAGGCCGAAGGAAAAATTCCTAAGCGCACTACTCCGGGCTTAGATGGGGTTCCCGTCAGCCTCATTAACGAACTCGGACATAACACTAAGGAAGCACTGCTGAAAGCCGTAGAAAAGTGCTTACAGGAGCGGGAAATACCAGACAGTTGGCGAAAAAGTAGAATGAACTTAATCTATAAAGGCAGGGGAGAAAAGGATAACATTCGCTCGTATAGACCGCTAACCATTACATCGGTGCTATACAGGTTGGCGATGCAGGCAGTAAAATTTAAAATAGAGGCGTGGGTAGAACAAAATGATATTTTGGGAGAACTTCAGAATGGATTTCGAATCGACAGGCGGTTAGACGATAATCTGTTTGTTCTTACCCAGTGTATAGAAATATCGAAAATAGAAAACAGGCCCTTATACATAGCTTATCTAGATATCACCGGAGCGTATGACAACGTTAAGCAGGAAATTTTGTGGGATATATTGAAAGAAGTGGGCATAGGGGGCGACTGTATACAGCTTTTGAGGGAAATGTACCGAGAAAATACAGTTTGTATAGAATGGGAAGGAATAAGTAGCAAGGACAGCGTTGAAATTAGCAAGGGGCTGAGACAGGGATGTCTTTTGTCCCCGCTGTTATTCATGCTGTACATGGTGAGGATGGAAAAAGCGCTAGAAGGTAGCAACATTGGATTTAATTTGTCACACAAACAGGTCGGCACGATGGTTGAGCAGAAGCTTCCAGGTCTATTTTATGCTGATGATATTGTCTTATTTGCGGACAGTCAAGATGATATACAGCGACTGGCAGATATATGCGGAAGGGAATGTGAGGCTCTAGGACTAGGATTTAGTGCAACAAAATGTGGATTGATGGTATTCAATGGTCACGAAGACCATGCGGTCTTCATACAGGACCAAAAAATACCGAGGGTAAGCGAGTACAAGTACCTCGGAGTATGGGTAAATGAGGGGGATAGATATATGGAGGTACAAGAGAAAGCAGCGGTAGCAAAGGGAAAGAGGAATGCTGCAATTATGAAGCACAGAGCTTTATGGGGTACGAGGTGCTTCGAGGGCTGTGGAAGGGTGTGATGGTCCCGGGGCTTATATTTGGGAACTCAGTGGTTTGCATGAAGTCAGAGGTACAATCAGGATTGGATGTAAATCAAAGGACGGTGGGCCGCCTCGCGTTGGGCGCTCACGGGAAGACGACAATTGAGGCTGTAAAGGGTGATATGGGATGGACAGGCTTTGAAGTGAGGGAAGCTCAGAGCAAAATGAGATTCGAAGAGAGGCTGAGTAAAATGAAGAAGAGTAGATGGGCAGAGAAGGTTTTCAGGTATTTGTATAGAAAAAGCGTTGACACGCAGTGGAGAAAGAGAACTAGGAGGCTCACCAGTAAATATACGGCTAGCAGTGCGGGCGATATGGCAACAGGGAGCATTAAGCGGAAGGTCAGGGAGGCGGAGAGGACTTATTGGATGACAGCGATGGAAAAGAAGCCGGCTCTGAGTAACTACCGAAAGGGAAAAAACGAAATAAGGAGGGAAAGGTTTTATGATAATTCAAGGGGAAGCGCTTTACTGTTTGAAGCAAGGTCGGGCTGCCTTAGAACGCGAAGTTATAAAGCGAGATTCAGTAACGAAGACGAACACTGTACATGCTGCGATGGAACTAAGGAAACGATGGAACATGTACTGATTGAATGTGGCGATATTCACCCAGGTACACCTGTGGGCACGAGTCTACAGGAAGCCTTGGGTTTTAGGGACAACAATGGAAAGCTGAACACGTCCGCGATAGAAATAAGTAAGAGACGGTTAGAGTATTGGTGGCAGATGAGTAGAGATAAAGTACAAAAATAAATAATGGGGGGGGGGGGGAATAAGGTCATTCTGCCTTAAGAGGCAGAGAGATAGACCGTGAATTTATAAATTTTTTTGGTATAATAAGATAGATTTAATCAATGTAGACAAGGTATTAGGCCAGCATGAAACAAGGAAGTTTTTCTTTTTTCTTCGAGCATGGTGGCAGACATGCCACCGCCCCGTTATAAAGGGGACGCTCATAGCATCCATCCATCCACCCATATACTAGATGGCGCTGTCCCATAGAGATAGAAAAAAAAAAAAAATAAAAAATAAAATAAAAAAGAAAAATAAAAAATATAAAAAATTAAACAATAAAAAATAATAAAAAATAAAAAATAAATAATAAGTAAATAAAAGAAAATAAAAAAGAATAAAAAAGGAAAAAGGGAAAATAATCAAAGCGGCGTAACGCTTTGATTAATGCTGGGCGAAACCACTGAGAATTTCACGGTCTAACCATGATTGCTTCAGGAGCTTCGCCCAAGCTCTTCATCATTCACCCGTGGATATGCTGTTTTTGGAGGGTTTTGTTCCAGTACATGACCAAAGCGGCCGCAGCCTTCCAACGGAAATCATAAAATTTTTAGTAAGCATTGGAATTGACATGAACAACCTTCGCGGGCAGGGTTACGATGGCGCCAGTTCGATGGCTGGAAAAGCAAATGTTGTGCAAGCTGCAGTTCGCGAGAAGTACCTGAATGCGCTGTATACGCACTGTGCCAGCCACAGTTTAAACTTAGTGCTTTGCGCTGCCTGTTCTGTAGCGGACATTAGAAATTGCTTCGGAAGAGTAAAGGAGACTGCGAAATTTTTCCGAAAGACCGCAAGCCGATCAAACGTTCTGCGTGAAAAGATTGCTAATATGCGTTCTGAGTCTAGGCGCAAGCGGCTTCTGGGCATGTGCGAGACCCGCTGGGTCGAGAAACATGACGCGCTTATTTCTTTTGTTTGCCTGTTTGACCCTGTCATTGCAGCACTTGCTGCAATGACAGGGTCAAACCTTGCTGCGGTCGTCCGCAATTCTTCGATCGCCGGTGCATGGGCGATATATGTAAAATATTTACGCATTCTACTGAAACACGATATTTGTGTACATTGCAACGCAAATTGTTTATTGCGTGTAGTCTCTGAAAGACGAACTTGTCTATTGTGATAAACTGATTTTACGGTGGCGATTAAGGCTATTTAACTTCTTTGTTGTGATGCTCGTTTTGACATTAGGAACGGCAACTGAAAGTCTGAACACTTCAGTCACCAGAAATTAAAGTGCACATGGTCATTTGACTCTCTGATGTACACTTAGTGTTAAACGACATTAGGCTTTGCATGTCTAATGTCTGTCTAGTGACTCATTAGGAGCGCACTTAGTCGACATTAGACATTCAAGACTCATTTTCATAAGGGAAATTGCAAGCACGGAGCTACTTTTAAAAGTAGAAGCCAAAACGCCAATATCACAACGTTCCGAACCTTCGGATACTTAGTGACATTATTTCCACGACACATCAGTATGTAACCACGTAGTTGTACCTATGAAGAACGTAAAATCCAACCTCATAATGACTAAACCCCTGAATGAGCGAACCTGTGTCCTAAACCTCCGAATGGTAGTCGCGCGCCCTGCCATCGATCGTCAATAATCTGATCTGCTGGTGAAACACGTCGGTATTTATACATGCATCATCATACAATGCAGCGTTATCGCTGGTGTTAAGTGAAGTTCTAGAATGTACTGAACCACTCGGATCACACGCAATCTGAATATTCCAATATATTCAGGTGTAGCCTCCACGACTGACGTGCAGCAGCATTAGCCAATTAAAGCCAACCGAAATGGCATGAGAAATGTGCATGTCAAAAATTTGGAGGATGCTTGAGCTTCGCCTTCAAGAGCAAAACGCGATAGTGTAATCGGGCCCCGTGCGCATCGCCTGCTCAACTGCTAGCTTGACATCGGTTCTCGGTGCATGCCTCAACCGCGCCGCAAGGACATGATCGTCTGCGCGCGTAACATAGGCCATTTCAAGCAATCCTAGAATGCTTGCGGGAACTACGGTTGCGCAGTGCCCACTACGTCATAATTCTTCTTTTTGCGAATCAGCGAAGAGCCCACTACGCGTCCGTGAGGCAAAAGGTGAACCTACGCAGCCGCTCACTTCGTTGATGCTTTTGCTGATGATGGTGACGAAATATGCCTGAAGTGTGGGCCTTTAACGAGTGGGCCTTTAAAAAGCCCACTCGTTGCTTAATTCGCACGTTTTGCCGCCTGGCGCGATTCTGCGCTTCTGCCACGCAATACTACATGCGTTAAGGAGACCCCTCCCTTTACATGACATTCATATATTGCTGTTTTAAATACAAAGCATTTTTAGCGAACCTCAGGCACTTTGGACGTTTCTATCTATCTATCTATCTATCTATCTATCTATCTATCTATCTATCTAGCCGACTGCGTCTGGGCGCTCTCCAGGTCGTCTCCATAACATGCAATATACAAAAACTGGCATAGCAGGGGATCAGTGTATGACGAGCACGATCCACTGGTCATGACATGAATAACGCGAAATACCTGTCGCGTACGTCATGAAACCCTTTCTCTCAGTAACGTCTGGCACATACCCGCATACCAGAGTTCATGTTATGCGGGTATGTGCCACAGGTGATAGAGAGTTTCAATCAACGCAGTAACGGCATTGACACGCAAAGAAAGCGATAATAATAATAATTGTGGGGGTTTTATGTCCCAAAACCACAATATGATTATGAGAGACGCCATTGCGAAGGGCTCCGGAAATTTTGGTCATCTGGTATTATTTAACGTGTACCCAGATCGCACAGTACACGGGCATCAAGCATTTTGCCTCCATCGAAATTCGACCGCCGCGGCCGGGATCGAATTCGTGACCTTCGGGTCACCAGCCGAGCACCGTAACCGCTACACCACCACGGCGGACGCAAGGAAAGCGAGGAAGCTAAAGACAGAACAGCCCTGGAAGACGCTCAACTACCATCCACTCATCCACGTGGTCCGCAGCGTGGACCACGTGAATTACGCAAAAACCTGGATCAATGCTGCCTACAATAAATCTGCCGTGAGAACCAGGCCTCTCATCATTATCGGTGACTTCAACTTTGATTTATCAAGACCCAACAACGCCTGGTCCTTATAATGCTTGAAATAGGGCTTGGATGTGGACAGGGCATCAAAATACCTCGCTGCCATGTCCAGGACAGAAGGCATCATAGATCATTTCATCGTACGAGGCATCTTGGATTTTCACCAGCTGTACTATACCTCGCACTTCCCTGCACTTAGAGTCCTCATAGCAGCAATCAAGAACGGATCCGAATAAAAAGTTCGGTCCAGCTGCTGGCGCTCACTGATCACGGTGATAATGACCTTGTTCAAGAACTATCAAGAACCCCTTCCAAACATGCACATGGGTTCATGCGTGCGTACGTACGTGCGTGCGTGCGTTATCCGCCATAACGGACAAGTATAAGCAAAACAACTGTAACAACTGCAACTGTGACTGTAACGTACATGTAGTGCGCCTGCGCGTGCCACTCGGCTGTGTATATATCTAGGGCAGTGCTGCAATGTATCGTGTATCTTAAGATACAAGATACTGCCATAAAAGCACCACCGTGCGAAACAATAAACGTCGACCGGAATTCTGGTTCTCAAGCTGATGTTGCTGCCACTAAGCGACCTGAATAAAACTAACGACAGTGGAACTCTTGTATATTTCCGCCAGAGCGCTCCAGCGACCACAGGTGATGAGGTTTAGGCGTCCCTATTGGTGGAGCAGAGTCACGTGATGGCGCTCGAGCCATCTAGACAAAAACAAGCATGCGAAAGTCTACGCGCAGCCTACCATTTTTTCTGGATATTTCCTTTTTTTTAGTTGTGTTGATATCATGACACTTGTTCATAGCCACTGCACTCTGCTGCATACTCCTATGGGTGCGGCGTCTTTCACACAAATTCTGATGCCGCTATACTGTCGCAATCTAAGTGTGTCTTGCGTGGTGCTTCGTTGCAAAGTCTCAAGAATGCAAGAATGGGGCTGCTTTGCGTCTCGCGGCTTTCACACATCAGCGATTTGAATGATCTCGTGGATATAAGCTTGACCAACATTAGTACGATGAGATCGTCTTACATGCAAAGGCGATTCTAAGTACCGTCCGACTATCGGTGCCGACGTTAGATGGAATAGAACAAGCATTTACGTAGCAGGGAATATTCTGGCGTACTGTGTCATTGTTCTTCCTACTATATTGTTAGAGAAGTTCTTTCGATGATAATTTGATTGTCAGCACAAGTGCTCTCATTGCTGTCCTCCGTTTTTGCATCCCGTACATTACCTAGTCCTCTGCTAGTTTTAAGAGTGAAGGTGTTCTGCAAATCGTTCCTTGTCCGTCGAACCAAAAAAGCTATCGTAATCATAAACGGGTATGTGCCACAGAGATGGGGTAAATTCCCCTACTTAAGACTGGTCCACTAAAAATGAAGAAGACAACAGTTAGCCCAACAAAACGGCATTACTCTCCCTGGGGGCGCCGGCACTGGGTCACTGCAACAGGGACATATGTGAGGTAGTAAGTAACTATATAAACGAATTAAAAAGACTGCCGTGCTAATATTTCTAGTACATACTTATTTTACTTATTTCATTTATTGTTAATTATTTATTTAATGCTTTTCTTTACCTCACTCTTTCTCTTCCTTTTTTTCTATCTCTTTAGCATTCAATTGGGCAACCGCAAACACAAATAATAGTTTCGCTTACCTAAAATTATCCCTTTATAATTATCCTTTTTTTTCCACTCACACATCCTACTGCCGGACGATTCGTGGCCGATCCCCCGTGGTGGGTTGTGCCATTCCTCTGGGATCAATCAATCAATTGCTGCGAAGCGACGGCGGCGAGCCGAAGACCCAGAGTACGTACAACGAGAGAATACCAGGTAGCGGGAAAGGCAACGGCGGCTTCGAGACGACGACCCCGAACCGATGGAAGGCTTACGCCAACGACGATGGAAGGCGCCTAATGCCGCCGGGCTCTTCTACTCGAATGACTAAGGCTGGTCCTTGCCATAAGCTGATCGGTCTCATGCTCCGTAACAGCGAAGTTCATCCCCGCCACAGCCAAGTTAAAGCAAAAGTTCAGTAACGTTACAGCCAAGTTCAAGCCAAATTCAAGCCAAGTTCAAGCCTCGCTACAGCCAAGTTCAACCTCTCTACTGCCAAGTTATGCCTAGATAAAGCAATAAATATGCATGAGACCTATCAGCTTCGCTGTGTATCGAGCTTTGCGCGACTTAGTGCAAGCTTTGAGCCATCTTTTTCGCCCGTCTGCTTATTGTAATATGTCATTTGTAACCTGCTGCTAAAATACGTTCTCTGCTTTATTCTTATTTTTTAACGGTCTGCGAACGTGGTTGTATTTCATATTTCGCGGGCTTTCTTTAAAAGCCCGAAAATATTCACCAAGCAGCATGTACGCTCCGAAAAAAAATGGATCGTTCGTTTTTAAATGCGCTCTACTATGTGTCGAAGCGCAGTTGGCCCGTAAAGTGCATACTAAAGATGTCGCATAATTGCCCTTATTTAATTAACCTGTTAAGCTTGCCATAACGAGCGCCACATGATGGTAAACCAAATACCTTTGGTTTTATTCAGCAGCAATTAACCAATTTGTTTTTACCTTTGGTTCCACTTACGTGAAACACCATGTATACTTATTCACTTTGATTGTTTAGTACGAAACCACCTTGCTGTTTGACCTAAATATATTGGTTTTCCTTTGTCTAGGTCACCTTAAAGCATTCTTATCGTCACAAATCTGTAGGTAGCAGAGTCAGAAGTGGCAATAGTGTGAATAGCAGTGATAACCTGCGGCGCTTTGTGCCTCTATAACACGTCTGAGGCGTCTCTTGGCGGCTCAGGTTCTCTCGAAGAAATGGTAAAAGAGTGCACGTTAGTCAATATGCTCCCAGCGAACGCTTTACGCAAGCAGATAAGTAAAGAATGAAAAATCACTGCAGTTTTATATCCTCAATTAATTGTGAGCGCCGACTGTGTAGTTCATCGTCTTCACACGATGCGTCACAAACAATATCGCTACCAACGTTGTTGCTGTTCTACACCTGTCGATAGATGCGGTATTACGAAAACAAAAATACGATTGCGGACAAGGTAAGACTGCACAGGGTACTTGCGTAATTGTGCGGAGGCTTCTTATTGACGTTCTTGCAAGTAAATGGCAGCCTGCTAGCTGGTCGCCAAGTAGAGCCAAGACACCCATAAATTACAGAAGTGTCACGCTAAAACCACTAACAGCGCAGCGGTTAAAGGGGTGGTGCCATCAAATTTCCAGGCTATAACAAGCCTGTTGTGGGTTTCCTCTGTATGCAAGGACACTCCACACGAAGGGAAGGACACAGCAAACGTTTAGAATATATTTTAATTCACTTCCAAAGTGTACCTAGATGCCCATTCTCCCGATTGAAACCCATCGCTAGCGCACCAACTCTGACGTAGATCTATAGGAGGGGCAATGAAAGTTGTAGTGACGTCGCACCAGATCTCCTGTAGTGACGTGTGTTATCTCCGGACCTCAGCCACCTCCGCAACGTACGTACCGGCTGTAGTGAACTAGAATATATTCTAGTTCACTATAGTACCGGCAAAGCATCGGTTGCTACATCACTCGCCGAGTCTCGATCGCTTCCTGGCTAAGTGCGTCACAGCCTTGTGTGATCACGTGACCAAGCCTCCTACACTTCTACGTCCCTGCCCAACCTCGGCGCCCTGAAACCAAAAGCGAAAGTTACCCACATCAAAATGCGATATTAAATTATTTAGCGAGAATACATGAATCTTGGTTCGTGCATCATGCTTCCTGGAGCTATAGGAAACGCTTACAGCAAAGAACGCGCAAGCCACAAATTTGGTGGCACCACCCCTTTAAAGAACTGTCATGTTAAGCAGCCAAACAAATCCCAATATGTTGCTTAGGAATGAAACTAATATACCTTGAGCAAGAAAGTTTGTATCTTGTGATACAAACAGATATTTTGTCAAATAAACGAAGTTGGTCGCAGTTAAGAAACTTTCAAGTAAACACATTTCTACATAGGTCCTTGCTGCTTCATTATATAGATCTGTAATAGAAAATTTGGAAATGTATTGAAGTATCTTAAGATACAATTGCGAAGTATCATATCGGATACAATTATTCCGGACGTATCTTGTATCTGTATCTCAAATACTCCTTGCCCGAGTATCTTGTATCGTATCGCGATACAATTTCAATGTATCTTTGCCCAGCCCTGATCTAGGGAAACTTTCCTAAATGAATCTTAGTTGCGAGCAACGCCTGTCCTGTGCATCTGTGTTCTTTCTTTGTCTTGTTCGGAGTCGCGCTATCCAGTATTGAAGAATATAAGCACTGCATATCGGCCTACCGCGACTGGTGTTGGTAACAACCATGTTGCTGTTTGCATCGTTACGCAACTGTAAACAACAGTTTAGGTAATACATATGCAACTCTTCAACATATGAGTGTGCGTATACCACTTCCACATTTCTCTAGCGTCATTCCGTAACGTTTCGCTCTATGTGAAAAATTACGCCACAGTCACAATCCCGCGCATGATTCGCATAACATCGTTTCCCACGGTACGTGGGATCCGCAGAATTTTTTTTAGATGTGAAGCATCTTATAGCGGAGTTCAATTCGGTGGTGGTGGTGGTGGTGGTGTGCGGCGTGACCACCCTTACTGCGCATGCGCAACCTTCTCCACTTTCCCTCTCCCCTCCCCCTCTCTCCTCCCCCTCTCCACATCACCTCTCCCCTTCCCTTTTCCCTTCCCATCCCCCTCTCATTTCCCCCTCTCCACTCCTCCTCTCCCCTCCCCGTTCCCCTTTCCCCCTCACCACTCCACCTCTGAAACGCGGGCTCTACATGCCGAAACACTGCTTCGCATCGCCTCATGGACCCCTTTAGCGGGAGATGGTGTGATTTTTACGAAGGTGTTTCAAGCAACGGCGTCGCTTTGAGGTAGAACACCTGCCTGCTACGCAGAACTTAGAAGGCCCAGGTTCCGTTCTCCCTCGAACGGAAGATTTTTATTTTATTCGCATCTTTTTCGATTTTTAGGTCGCCGACAACGCTGACTTTTTGCTGACAACCAACGACGCCGACGCCGGAATTTCTGCGAAACAAGCTCTATAACGCTGTCGCGTTAATAGGCAATTTTCGAATAGGGATCCCAAAGCGCTTTCCATGCGCTGGAAAGCAGCAGCTAAGAGTTTTCGAATAGGATATTGCGCTCAGCGTTTCCGTCTTTCGCTTGCAGCGCCACGACGGCCAGAAAGGCAAACTGCATTGAATAATAATTAAAAGCTTTTACAGCAAATTACCTTCAGTACACATATTCCTTAAAATTTTAATTTGCAAGGCGTAGTGATAATGGGTTCGCTGGTAATCTCCATCAATTCTGTGAACCCATATTCGTGCCGTCATCAACCGAGACAGTCCACTTTCAAGCCACCCTTGTTGCGTCAAGCCGACCAGCTCTCAAATCGACAAATTCTTTAAAAAACGTGGACTATTTTTCGGCAATATTTGTCGTATGCGTCAGGTGTGAGGAAACGATAGCCTACGTCAGCATTTTTTCATTCACAATGTCATCCATTGCTCAGCAATCAGTTCAGTTTGATCTTCTCCCGGAGCCGTCGCTTCAATGGATGCCGCGATGTTTGTTTGACGCAAAGCTTTTGGGACAGGCTTTGGGCTTCCGCTAAATTCGAGAAACAGTGTCCCCAACGCAAAACACAAACGCTGTTATGGTCTCGGCATGAACAGTGGCCTCAACGCTATTTCTTTCGGGCCCCAAAACATTTGGGGCACTTGTTCAAAAACTGCCTAATATACATAGAATGTCCGTGGGCTCGTTTTCCAAGATGTCTTCATCGAGCTCGATGAAGCAGAACCGGCTGAGTATTGGAAACAGGGCAGTGTAATCGAAGGTCTGATATTTCAAATGCTGACACCGAACATATTTTTTCACCCCACGTAATACGCCGCCATGTGCTATTCGCTCGTCATCACTGCCTTAGAAGAGGCTGAAGACTTAGTAAGAATGCTAGTGCATTTACATTTACGCACTAAGTTCACCGAGTCAAAATTCATACAGTAGCTCACTTATGTTTCTACGCTGCGCACTAATCCCTGCAGATTCAACTATATAAGGGCGTGTTCATCGTAAATAGGAAATATAATGTGAGAAAAAGCTGTAGTTTGTAAAAGCAAATCGCTTTCATGAGGTCAATGAAGGATGTTTTTCTTTTTCTTGTTGCCCTTCCGCAACAAACTCGCACCGAGGCTGCACCCAAAAAACTATCGCGGATTATGTGTTATTACGGAAGCATCACAGGACACTTAGTGTGTCATTAACATTAGAATTGAGGTGAAATCTTGTTGAGCTTTGCTGTGCTATTTGTGCGAGTGTAATGCTGCTCCGTATGATGTAACAACAATGCAAGACAAGAACCCAGCCGCTCGCTGCGTTTTTAGCGCAGTAGGACATTTAAATGGTCAACGTTGTTTCGTTACAGCAGCTACAAAAAAAAACTCTGCCGGCGCGTGCTCTCTTCGTCATCTCCATCTTCTTCTTCGCTCCCCCAACATGTTCGCCGCGCTCTCCCGCTTCGCCGATTCGTCCGGCGTGGGATGCAATAATCCGGATGGGCAAGAACACGAGCACAGAGACAAAGAAAGAGACAACCAATGATAAAAACGAAAGAAAGCGAAAAACAAAGAGAGAGAGAGAGGGAAATAGAAAGAAAGGGGAAGCGAAAAATAGAGTGAGAGAAAAAATAAAGAAAAGAAAGTAAAAAACATAGAAAGAGCGAAAAAGAGATTCAAAGAAATGAACAGAGAGAGTCGGCTATTCAGCGGTGATAGACAGAGCGCTTCGGCTATTCAGTGGTGCGTCGGCTCCACTGAATAGCCGAAGCGCCGTCGCTTCCTTGGTTGTCTCACGACAGGTGATTTATCTTATAGGCTGCGCAGAACATCTAACGCTACTGGAAACGAAGCAGGAAACATCTAATGTGGAATATGAATGATTTTTCCTGGTGCACGAACAGCACTTGTCCCTCGGTCCGACTTCAGCTGCCGCTCAATAATGTTACTGGCAGAAACGATCTGGTGTTGCGGTAGTCGTTGGCGCAAACGCACGGAACAAATAGCACGAAGCAGGAAATTGCACCTTAATAACTCATAACGGTATCAACTGACCATGCTTGCAGGCGTCACTACCTGCAGGCGATGTTTGCAAAACCTAAAAGGGAAACAGAGCGTATTTGAACACTACGCACACAACATCGAATCAAGAGCACACAAATATTTGATAATGCGTATACTACGCAAGTCACGCATGTGCGGTGGATGCCTGAATGCGTATGTAAGGGTGTGCAGGTATCAGAAAATCGTAATTTATGCTCACAATCAATTATTTAACATTCACTGGTTTTAAAAGGGTCCTGAACCACACTTCGTAATTGGTGAAAGAACACAAATGTGGCAACAAACGGTCATCTAGCCATTTAGCGCATGCGCTGTTGCTTTAAGCCTTTCTTTAAAAAACAGTAGTGGTATCCAGAAATTCAAATTAAGCAAACATGAAAAATCTCCACGGTTTTATACAGCAGGTTACTGCTATTCGCCAAAAACTGACATAAAACAAGAGCGGCGTTTGAACCAGATGCGTTTTTTGCCACAGGTTGCTATCACGTACCGGCGCCGCGCTCTATAGTGTGCTAAAATTACACAGTAGCAACACTACCGCTCACTGGAATTACACGGAGAGAGAGCGATCGCGTTTCATTACACGCGCTCGAGGTCATGACGCGCGACGACGTAGGTTCTTTTTCCCCTCGTCCTCACTCATGGGGAGCTTCCAGCGCGCTCTCTGAGACGAAAGAAGATTGAAACATCTTAAAGCGCCCTTTAGTTCTTCCAGATTTGAACAATTCAAAAGCAATCTAATTAAAAGCATTAAACTGCAATACTGAAGTCATTCGCTGATTACTTGGACAATTGATTCAGGAGCCTTTAAGAAACCTTTACTAGGCAGTCATTATTGCAGGTCTTTATGAATCGGCGCCGTCAACGTGTGGTGGCCCCTCCTTCGACCTTCCTGCTCTGACATCGGGTAAGCAAATCTGCTTGTCAAGAAGACGCCGCCTGCACCAGTTCTAAGACACGGATCACCTAAACATGCTCTACATTTGAAGTAGTGGAAAGAATTTCGAAAGAAATTTGGACCACGTCACTTAATTTGAATTTCTTGATGTCACTATTAATTAAAATCAAGAGAGAATCACGCCAAGGAAAGTATAGGGGACGTTATTAGTAGTAATTATGTTATAGAGGAGAAGAAATTAAAGTGGACGAAAAGACAACTTGCCCTTGTTTTTTCGTCCATTTATAACATAATTACTATAAATAACGTCCCCTATACTTTCCTTGGCGTGATTGTCTATTGGTTGTGATTAATGCTGTGTCTAACAAAGAAAAATGAGCCCTTAGGCTTCCCTTCTTTCGTTGATATCACTATTGCGTTGCAAAGTAAAGGCTTAACGCAACAGCTCATGCACTATGTGGCTAGACGACCGTTTGTTGTAAGATTTAGATACATTGTTAAAATTCGCCCGTACGCGATAATTTAGGCGGCTGCCTGTTTGACCCAAATACTCTTTCGCACACAACAGGCCAATGCAATAAACCTAACCTTCACGGCATAAGAGAGACTGCTCTCAATATTAAACGCGAAACATTTATTTGCATACTAAAGGCACGCACTTTGGCCGTTTCTATCTATCTATCTATCTATCTATCTATCTATCTATCTATCTATCTATCTATCTATCCGTCTACGACATTGTGCTCTCGTGGACCTCCTTGACTTCGTATATACCGAAATTAGCGTGGGATGATATCAGTGTATCACTAACACGATTAGCGGGTCACTAGGTGAATACCGTGATATGCTTGTCGCGTAAATCATGAAACCCTTTCCCCCGGTCACGTGTGGCACGTACCCGCATACCACGTCCCAAAGAATGCGGGTATGCGCCACAGGTGATTCACAGTTTACACGGTTCTGGCGCACGGCTTTGTCCACCGACGTAGTATATTAGCAGTGGCGGGGTAGAAAAGTCTCAGCGAATAGGCCGCAGACTTTCAACACTTTTCTCTGTGTATTTAGCCAAATATGTCAAATAAATATTTTTCTAAGCTACACACAAGATTTTATGGAGGGCCCAATTTTATGCGCTCTCCTTTTATCCGAAAACATAAAAAGAGACTTCCCTTTCCCATAGGCCCCAAATGCCTATTGGTCCATTGTTTTTAGGTTACCTTCGGACTTCGGCTACAATTACAGCCAAACGCTGCACCTGCGGACATAATAGCGCTTGTAACCTCTCTAGGAATTACTGTTGCTGCCTTATATTTATTGCATGCTCAACATCCCCAGCCTTTCATTGTTGCCGCACTATGCTTCATTTAGCGTTCAGATTACCTGAACGGATGTGTCAGCAAGTAGGCCCTTCATTTGCGCACGTTATGTTCCATGACCGATCACTATGTGACGGCGCTGCAGAAAGACACTTCCAACACGCTCACGCCGGGGCCCTCCAAGGAATTCCCTCCGCGAGCTAACTCAATTCATGTTTGAGGACATATACTAAGGACTGCCTAGTACCTCTTCTAAACGACAATTGATTGTGGACCAGGCCCGTAGCCAGAAGGGGGGGGATCTAAGGGCCCGGCCCTCCCCCCCACCTACCCCCCCACCCGAAATTATGGTGCAGTATGTGTTTTTACCAAAAATAAATATTAAAAATATATTTTTTCTCAAAAACTCTAGGTTTTCAGCAAGTGCCCACCTCCTCCCCCGAAAAAATTCCTGGCTACGGCCTGTTGTGGACTAACCATACCCTTTATTGCCAGCTGCGCTCTCTCGCACAAGTATTGAGACATTCACCGTAGCCGCCATTCGCGTGGCCGATGCTTTTTCAACGCTGTTCCGATTTATCAGACATTCGAAACTGCGCGTTAGGTGTCCCAATATGATCTATCTTTTCATTCAGTTATGTCAAGCACTACATTCCGGTAGCGAGGCTGGCTCACACAGTCCATAGGAGAGCGATACTGGATATGTGAGAGCTTGCCTGCTTCCTGGTGTGGTGGATTCTCAGTGCTTACGTCAGCCACTGTCGCAAGGCTGCCGGTAACATAAATTATGTGCAGCTGAGAGTGCGGGAAGCGCGGTTCGTATACTAAGGAGTCTTTTGCAATTTTCATTCTGCGAGGTGCGCAGCGCGAGGTTTTTTTCGCTTCAGTTTTTTTTAATGAGAGCCCGCACATTGCACTCGTTTTCAAATAAATTACCTGTCATGAGGAAACTGAACAAACGACTCTACTTCGAGGATTCTTGTGTGCCCAAGGGTCCGTGTGTGCAATGTTTGCCGGTTCTCGGAACGAAACAGAACAAATTTCGCCGCTGTATACTTCTCTTCTGGAACCAGTCAGTCTTTTCACGCTGCTCGTGATAGTACCACAAGAAAACCTCCTCGATCCACGATACCTTTTGTATTTTCTGTTAGAGTGCTGTTACAATGAGGTTGTCAAAGCGGAAGCTTTTTGCTCTGCAAGTTATTATTGCTCTCCCAACTATCGTTGTAGGGTTCGAGGGCTGGAATTTCTGCAGTACGTCTCTAAGTAAGTAATAATGTTTCGTATTCCACGTCTTCTTCAGTTTTACTTCACCTGTGGCAGACTCACGTAGAAGAAGGCGCCGCCTAACATCCTGAAAATGCATTAGACGTGCGCGTCTCGGCCCAGAGTTGTCACGGTTCTGCTAATAGCTTTGGAATGACTTCACTGCAGTCAGCAAAGTCTGTTCCCGGAGTAACACCTCAAGAGGTCCCCGAAGCGGTTTTCTGAAATTGCGTTGGCGTTTACGCGACAGCATTATCAAAACATTTACGCCATAATTTAAACGACGCGTATAGCAAAGGCAGCTAAGGCAAATTGGTTGTTTTGGTCCTCCTCGTCCTTAGCACGGCATTTCCTCCTCGACAGGCCGAGAGCACATCCATCGCTGGCGGTGGTTGCGAGTCTCGCAGCCGTCGCTAGCACATAGCTGAGCTGTAAAATATGATCCAATGCCTGTCTGGTGAGCTTGAAAAGTCCTTCGTCTATGGCGGCGTCGCAGCATATTTTACGGAAGCGACAACCCTCATCGGGCCCGAAGCAACCATGTCACGGACTTGTCGCATTAAAGCAGCTGCAGACGACCATACTTGTTCGCACTCTTGTCATAATGAAGGCTTGAACCGGCGGTTGCCGGTAGTAGCAGACAACTGTGGTTGTGGGTGGTAGCTGTGAAAAGGGACGAGGTGTAGGAGTGGCGCCCCACTTCCCTTCATGGAAAGTGCGCCTATAGGCGGCAGGCCATCATATGTGAAAACATGGGCATTTAAAATGGAAATTCCTTCAACTTCTACGGGTGCCATGAGGACTGTAAAAAGGAATGAGAGACACGGTCAGAGGTGAATGTGTTGACATTAGGCGTAACACAACTCGAAGTAAAGACGCCACCTCAGTCTGCAAACAAGCAGAAATGGCGTGGTGGGGTTTTAGAATGGAAAGCACTTTAAGGATTCGCTAACAGAAATGGTCATTGGTAAATTATCGATATTGAAGGTATCGAAAAACAAAAATATAGCAAATATGCGAGGAGCGGTGGTTCGGAAAACTGCAAAACAAAAAACAGTAATAATATGATAGTTAACCTAGCAAGACGCTCATGTTGTCAATGGGAAAACAGTCATATAGTTATTTGGTGGTATAACGTGTCGTCTATCTCTTAGTGATATCGGAATGCTTAATGATGCATGACGTCATTTTCCATCGCTTTATAAATTTTAAAAATACTTGTTCACATAGTACGATCCTACAGGCGTAAAATGGCCATGCTGATTACCTCTCCAGTTTCTTCTTTCGCCGATGCCAAGTACCGACAGTGACACCACGCGACGCAAATCCATTGACCATCCCCTTTAACAACTAGCGCACCAAGAACAATTGGTTCACTTATCGAAACATCGGCCAGCCTCCCTTTGGCACCTACTCGTGTTCACACAAACAGTGTATGACATTGTGTTCCCATCCGTCGGTTCCCTCCTATGCTCTGGACAGCTGTGTGAATCATTGCTGCGTTCTTTCTCCAGATCCATGGGAGGAAGCAATGGCGATGAGACTCGCCACAACACTTGTTTTGTCATGCAAAGATGAATTTCTTCTTCTCAACTTTCCAGGACAGGCTGCCATAAAGGTAC
Source organism: Rhipicephalus sanguineus (assembly GCF_013339695.2). Classification (NCBI taxonomy): domain Eukaryota; kingdom Metazoa; phylum Arthropoda; class Arachnida; order Ixodida; family Ixodidae; genus Rhipicephalus; species Rhipicephalus sanguineus. The sequence continues at coordinate 210,925,116 of NC_051179.1, forward strand.
GCTGCATATATTTTGTCTATGATTGAAATTATCACAACCGCTCTTTGCAACGCAGCATCAACAGGAAACATTTGTATAGTCAAAGCGCTGCGATAGAATTCACGGTTACAGCCAGACATATTGAAAGGCTGCGGCCTTCTCGGCGGCGTGTTTACTATTTCTTCTCTCTTTAGCGCATTGAGAACCCAACTACTTCGAGAGTACGCCATAGCCTAAGGGAGACGTACTCGGAGAAAAGCCAAACCCAAGTACAACGTGATTGAAACCGATTCTCTAGCTCTAGCCGTTGTACTGGGCAAGTTTTGCTGATACTTATGCGGTCGCGCATTCAGCCAAATAGCAAGCAACCACGACTTTTATTGGCATTCAGCGTTAAATGATCCATCCAGATGCCTAGCACACTGGGTGTTTCGAATTCTAGACTACAACATTCGCGTCGTCTATTGCTGGGAGCACAAGCGTTCTGACGCACACTGTTTACAAAGCTGTTCCACCGGCACTGTCCTGCTGACAGGCAGAGGTCCGAAGGGCCATTGTCTGATAAAGTTTGCAAGCCATTGGGAACCCCGTGTAGGGGCTCTACTCATTGAGCATTTTATTAGATGCGAAGTAGCTTTTGCTCGGGGCTGTGTCCGGCGGTGGTGGTGACGTCCGCGCTCCACTGCGCATGCGCCTACTCTCTCTCCCACTCTCCTCCTTTACGCAGGTGTTGGGTCACATTCTCTCCTCTCCTCCCCCGCGCTGCAGCCGCGGCGAAGCCTCTCCTCCTACGTGGTGCAGCCGCGCTGCCAAATACAGCCTGTAACCCACTCTCTCCTTCCGCTCCCCCATTTCATGTTTATATAAGCGCGTGCACTCGGTCGGCTTCCGTCATTCTCGCTTAGCTCCCATTCAGATGAGTTGTAACGTCAACGTCGGCGCCACTCGTTCACTCGGCGCTAACGGAAAGCAACGCACAAACACAACGTAATAATAACACAAACACTAAATACAAACTTCACACACTGACGGAAAAGCCGAGTGAACATAACGGAAGCTTGGTGTACGCCCCCAATGCTGATTCGCATCCCCTCATGGTTCCCTTGAGTGGGAGATGGTGTAACTTTTTTTCATCAATAAAATGTTCCTTTTTCTGACGCCGACGCAATCTCTAGATCACCTCTGCGTCCACACTCTGCCAGCGAAAACACTTGAGCCACCAGAGTTTTACACCTCTATTCAAATCGATTGTCACGGAGACTCACGAATATTCATCCTGTATGAAAGCCGACCGAGAAAGACGGCGACGAGCGTAGCGCTAATGAAGGAATGAGAGCAAGCACGAAGCGCAGCGAAAAATGAAAGGCCGACACACAATACGAAGCGCTCGCACCGGAGCACACCATGTACAAACTACAGCGAGGAATGCGATAATGTCCACAGTACGATGAAAAAAAGATTTCCTAAACAAGAACAACTATAGTCGAATACAACATTAGAAGTCCGCGGCATTTTCTCCTCAAATGCGGATGCATACAAGCCTGCACCAATGGGCGCGCACCCCCGACTGACGTCATGAGCCGGACGACTGGTGACCCTGCCTTCGGAGAACATTGCCGAGTGCATGAGGGGGACTATTCCTTTAGTAGCGGAGGTGGTTCGCTACCGCGCTTCGCTCATCTGGGCGTAGTCTCTCCGGACTTCCTTAAGTTATATCCCACAATAGTCAGTGAGCGCGGCGTGCAGCGGAGAATGCATAACGACGACAGCGAAGAGAACGCGAGGAAAGTGAAGGAAGAGTAAACAGCGGAAGCTTGAGGACGGAGGAGGGGAGTATGCCGAATGAGTGAGGACACGAGACGTCGAATGGTGGAAACAAGCTAGATTAGCATTAGCAGTTTGCGCCGTCACCCAGTTGATTATGACGTCACTGCTAAAGCATGCGGAGTGCGAATGCACCAATATACTATACGAAAACGAAACACATGCGTGCAGACTGGCCTCGCTGCGTATGCTCGAAATCGCGTGAGCTGGCGTTGCTAGAGAATGCGCTCCGTGCGAGCCATGCGGTCCAGCGTTTAATATTTCTTCGCGACCAGTGAGCGACACAACCGGTGCGAGATTGCTTCGTCTGCCGCTGCACTCAGATTTCGCGTTCGCGAAAGTGTTGCACCAAAGCTCTGATGCGAGTTAGTTGGTCTCGAGCATGTGTTTTTCAGCGGATGAAGAAAGGCCGCGAAACAAGGAGACACAGACGAGCGCTTGAACGTTCAAAAATAAGCACTCGGAAACGGCGCTTGTGTGTGTCTCTTTGTTGTTCGGCTTTTCGTCGTCGTCTGTATCACGCTGAAAAAACTTGCTCGAGAGTGTTGTAATCGTCGGTGTCAATGCTTTTACACCAAAAATGACATAAGCGATTATAAGCCTTGGGATGAATATGCAATGCATAAGAAATTGGCAAAGAAACAAATTCATTTGGTGATAACACATCAAGAATGTGCGTTCAAAATTTGTGCGCTTTATTTTTTCTCGATTCTGAGATACTGGTACCGTTGTAAGTTTAACGCGAGATTGGTCTCTTTTTCTCATTTCTTATGGTCCAAAATTCCTGTAGTCCATTTTTACTAAGTTGGACAGGACCATAGGTCGGCAATCTCACTAATGAGTCGACTCACTCAGACTCAGATCGAGCCGTGAGTCTGAATCTGAGTGAGTCCGGGTGAGTAATATTTTGGTAAGCTTGAGTCCGAGTGAATCCGGTTGACAAAAAAGTTTTAGTGAGTCTGAGTGCGAGTGAGTCCGCTTGAGGAAAATTTCGGTGAGTCTGAGTGAGCCCTAAGCGCAAAATATATTTCTTGAGTGAGTCTGAGTGAGCGGCCTATGGTTCTATCTACACAACTTCAACCTTACTATCAGTCTTGTGTCGGCTCACGTTTATACTCACGTCTACTCACACATACTTCAACGCACTAGCGATCATACGCCAGCTCCACGTTTATTGGTCAGAGGCATGAGTTGCGGAGAGGGTGGAAGGGGGAGGGGGAGGAGCGGGTGCCATGACCTTCTCTCCCCGCAAACTCTTTCACAGGAAGTTATCGATAAAAATATCTCGTGTCAGTCATCTATTTCAATAAAAATGTCCTTACTGGATTGCAACCACTGATAACTTATATTTGAAGGTACAAGATCAGAAGGCGTCAAGCAGAGCGCCACTTGTGCGAGATATTGTCATTGACACCATGGTTGGAAATGATAATTAGGTGCTAACGGACTCATGAGTCGACTCACTCAGACTCAGACTCAGAGCGGGCCGTGAGTCTGAGTCTGATTGAGTCCAGGTGAACTATCTTGGTGAGTTTGAGCCCGTGTGAGTCCTACTGAGGAATATTTCAGTGAGTCTGAGTCCGAGTGAGTCCAGTTGACGAAAATTTTCGTGAGTCTGAGTCCGAGTGAGCTCTAAGGGCAAAATATATTCCATGAGTCAGTCTGAGAGAGCTCCACATTTTTTGCCGGCCTATGGGCAGGACCCTATAGAAATTGTAACTTGATTGCAGTGGTTCGAGCTGAATAGATTGTTTGTTTTTTTTTCTTTATATTGTTAAGGTGGTACAGAGCGACGCAGGACAAAAGGCACTGGGGAAAATGCGGGAAGTTTGCACTACGTCGCGCAAAGCTTGGCACAAAGAAGCACGGACCTGTCGCCGCTCGCTAAGCAAGCAATTTCTCTATATTTATCTCTAGAGCTGGGCGGCCTTCACTGTTCCTTTTTAGTTTTGTCTTTCTTTCTTCCTCTCTTTCTACTTCTCTCTCTTTATGCTGTCGTTCCTGTCTCTGCTTATTTCTATTTCTTGCTTTCGCTTTCTCTCTCTCTTTCTATTTCTTTCCTTTTGTTTCTCTTTCTTTCCTATCTCCTGTCGCACTCCCTACGTATTTCTCTCTTGCTTACTCTTTCTTTCGATCTTTTTCTCTCCGTCTATTTCATTCTTTTTCTTCTTTTTCTCTCTCTTTCTTTTTATTTCTGCATTTTTCCTCACTATTCCTCTAGTTCTCATATTTTATATGCTGTGCTATACTTTCCCTTCCCCCTTTCTCTCCCCCTCACCCTCGCTTCCCTTTTGTACCTCCTTGCTATACGATACTATACAAGGGTATGCTAGATTCTGTCAGCGTGCCTGGATAGCCGAGTGGTTAAGACGCTCGCCTTCGGATCGTGGGTACGCGGTTTCAAATCCCTCCGCCTCGTGAAAATGTTCTCGCCAAAATTTTCTCTTTCTTTATATATTTCGTTTTCTCTGTCGCTCTGTATCTTTCTCTCGTTCTTCCTTCGCCCTCCTCCTCACCATCACATATCTCCTACGCTTTGTGCTTCCCCCTCGGTATACGCCGGACAAATCGGCGCTCGTGTTCTGGGAGCGAAGCAGAAGGTGAAGAAGAGAGTGCGCGCCGGTTTATAACGATGATAGTTTTGGCTCCCGACTAGAGGTGTGCATGGGCTCCGGGTAGCCCGAAAGCCCGAGCCCGACCCGGCCCGCGGGCCGGGCTGGGGCCCGGCGCAAAACCCGACTCAAGCCCGAAATATAGAGAATACGCGGGAATTGTTTTCCAGAATGCATACAGCGCCTTTTCCGCGACCGCCCTTTACCGCTTTTCCTTTCGATTCGCTACATTAGACAAAAGTGGAGGAGGTAAAGCACTGCCTCTGTTGCACTCCGACAAACATAGAAGTAACACCACCTGAGCTAGTGACGGCACCACGCGACTGTTCGCGTTAGATTTAAGGCCAAATCCCATATGAGTGAAAATGCACGCGACAGCGACGAGCGACCCGACGTAGATCGCCTTCGTGCAAGCTGACGCCTGCATGGGCAGAAGCGCTGCACTTCGTTGAAGCCGGAATCGTTCGACTGCCTGCTGTTTTTGCACGACAATTTGTAGCCTGTGTAATAGAGACTGTTAGTCGTGTGTTGTTTGATCATATTTGATATGCTCAATAAAATGCCAAATTACCGAAAAACGATGTTTTGTTTTCGCAGCGAACCTTCAAAAACCCGGGCCGGGCAGGGCCCGCGGGATTGTGTTTTCCTGCGTCGGGCCAGGCCGGGCGGGATCGGAGCCCTTTGCCGTCGGGCTCGGGCGGACCTTCGACAAAGTCAGCGGGCCCGGGCCGGGCTCGAGCTCGGAAATACGGCCCGTGCAGAGCCCTAGTCCCGATACGCTAAGCGGAGCGATAACAGCTTCGCTGTTAAAAGAATTCGCGCAGCTTGCACAAAGTCGCACAAGGATGTGTCACAGCAGAGTCGTGGACTAGAAGCACTTCAGGAAGAAGCCAACGAAGAGAGCGCGTGCCAGTTCACGAAGATGATAGTTTTTCTACGCCACACGGCAAACTATGTTTGCTATACTGTACTATACATGGCTGTGCTTTCACTCTTTTTTTCCTACTTTCTGTTTTGTATATGTTGCTTAATATATCTTTCTGTCTGTTTTTTTCTGTCTTTATATCGTTTTCTCTCTTTCTTCCCTTACTTCTCTTTTTTCTCTCTTCCATTTCAGTCTATGTCTTTCTTTCTCTGTATCTTTCTGTGTGTAGTCAGTCTCTTGCCTTCTTTTATTCCGATAGCAATTATATGAACAGTCTCGGCTGAATTTTGCCGTCGCCGTCGCCGTCATGCACCGTATATGTATTAGTATGTATATATATTGTGGGCACTAGTTATGTGCTTCTTTCTCATCTGTGCAATATCATAATCATCATCATCCGTTTGTCTCTGTCCTCATCGTCACCGCGTGTCATTGCCATCATCATCGGGTGTGTGCGCGCTCGGCCCATTCTCTTCCGAGGCCTTGAGTCTAATAAACGTCGCGTCAACCAAGACGTCATACGTGGTGGAGGTGGATTTTCGGTCCTCGGTCCTCTCCCAGCCCGCTCTACCTCCTGGAGCTTCGTTCAGGCCGCCGCTTGCCCCCACTGTCCGGCAGCATGTCGCAGAACGAGCCTGCCGGCGCTGATGCCGTCTCTACCGCTCCGGCGCAAGTCTTGCCTCCTGTTATTATACAAGGCCACCACCGTGACCTCCCGCTCTTCGCTGGTCTTCGTGGAGTAGACGTCGAAGACTGGCTCGATGACTACGACCGCGTGAGTGCCGCTAATCGGTGGGACGAGGCCGCCAAACTGCGTTACGTCCCTTTCTATCTAACCGGCGTCGCGAAGACGTGGTACTTCAACCACGTCGTTGGCTTACCCGACTGGGCGACCTTCCAGCGGCAGCTCCGCCATGTTTTTGGCACACCGGCGATTCGGTCCGCCGTCGCGAAGAGGACCCTCGATACTCGCCAACAACATCCCGGCGAGTTGTACACGTCGTACATCGAGGATGTTCTTGCGCTATGCCGGCGTGTCAATTCGTCCATGCCCGAATCGGACAAAGTTCGCCACATTGTGAAGGGCATAGGGGCTATTGCCTTTCATGCCCTCGCTGCACAGAACCCAACTACCATCGCTGACGTCGTCACGACTTGTCAGCGCCTCGATGCCCTGGACTCGGTTCGTCTACAACCAGACATTGGTTAACACCACTCTACGTCTAATAAACATCTCCGTGACCTCATAAGGGACATAATACGGGAAGAACTACAGTCGATGGGCTTCTCGCCTCCGTCACCGTGTTCTATACTGTCTTCTGGACCGGCCTTGCGCGACATCATCCGGGAGGAACTCACATCCATGACCTCCCCTGCGCATGTACAGCCACCTGCTTCTCGGCCCATACCAACCTACGCCCAAGTTGTCGCCGGTCATTGCTGCTGCGCCCCCGGTCCCCTTCCGTTCGGCGCTGCCTGACCCTTCACCTGCCCACCTGACCGCAATATCTCCAAGTGCTCCGAACGCCTTCTACTCACCACCGCGGCGCACGTCCCGCCCAGCATGCTACTACTGCGGGTATCGCGGCCACATCTCGTTTCTGCCGAAAGCGCCAGCAGGACGAGCGTCGAGGTTACGACATACGTGAACGGGATTTTTCGTCTGGGGCCTCTTATCATGGTCAGCGCTTTGCGATAGGTGGCGAGACACTGGAAGTTGTAAAGGAGTACGTCTACTTAGGACAGGTAGTAACCGCGGAGCCGAACCATGAGAGTGAAATAACTAGAAGAATAAGGATGGGTTGGAGCTCATTCGGCAAGCATTATCAAATCATGAATGGTAATCTACCACTATCCCTCAAGAGGAAGGTATATAACAGCTGCATCTTACCGGTACTTACCTACGGAGCAGAAACCTGGAGACTTACAAAGAGGGTTCAACTTAAATTGAGGACGACGCAGCGAGCGATGGAAAGGAAAATGATAGGTGTAACCTTAAGAGACAGGAAGAGAGCAGAGTGGGTCAGGGAACAAACGGGGGTTAATGACATCATAGTTGAAATCAAGAAGAAGAAATGGATATGGGCCGGGCACGCAGCACGTCGGCAGGATAACCGGTGGTCATTAAGGGTAACTGACTGGATTCCAAGAGATGGCAAACGCGTGAGGGGGAGACAGAAAATTAGGTGGGTAGATGAGATGAAGAAGTTTGCAGGTATTACGTGGCAGCAGAAAGCACAGGACCGGGTTGATTGGCGGAACATGGGAGAGGCCTTTGCCCTGCAGTGGGCGTAGACAGGCTGATGATGATGATGATGATCATGGTCAGCGTTACTCGTCGCCCCCCCACCGGTCTCCATCTCCGCCCGCGTCGAATCCACCACGGAACAGCCGATCCGCACGACGCCGTTCAGCCTCGCCATTTCGCCGCTCCTCTTCTCCACTTCGCCTACCTCATTCGCCACCGATAATCAGTCGGAAAACTAGGTGATGCAGTTTTGGGGGGGAAAACTGCATTCCAAGTCAGGACTGATATTCCTCCATCAGGCCCGTGCAACATGGTCTTTGTCGTAGCGGAAGGAGTGCATGTCGATGCTTTGGTGGACACGGGTGCGACATTTTCTGCTATACGTGCTGATTTGTGTCAACGTTTGAACAAGGTGACGACGCCTTACGATGGACCCACGTTAGTCGCTGCCCAGGGGAACATCATTCGCCCTTCCGCTTTTTGTACCGCTCGTGTTTTTATCGACGGTATCCGTCATCACATCCAGTTTGCTGTCCTGTCCCGTTGCTCTCACAAACTAATCTTAGGGTGCGATTTTCTCTCATCTGCTTCCGCGGATATTTGTTGTGGCCAACGCGTCGTCCACCTCACTGACACCGACTTCATGCTCGACGACTACACCCAGAAGCCACTTCGTCTGATCGCTGCGGAAGACACCGAACTCCCGCCACTCAACGAACAAATTGTCACCATTACGTCCAACGACATCGACCACGGCGACGTGTTGGTCTCCCCTTCATCACTTTGCACTCGTCAAGGCATACTTCTTCCGTCCGGTATCGTTCGTTTTCGCAATGGGTCTGCTCTCATCACCGCCGTAAATTCAACATCGGAGAAGATTCTATTGGCACACAACACTACGGTGGCCCGTGTTGCCGACCACGAGCCTGTATTCGTCACGCCCCTGCAAGCCGTCTCATCTAAAGACCTTTCCATCAGGGAGCGTGCTTCTTCCTCCGCCTTTACCGCGGCCATCAGCAACGACTTGACAGCTTCAAAGACGCAGCAGCTGCTCGCATTGTTACAGAAACACGCAAGTTCTTTCGATGTTTACTCGTCTACGTTGGGCCGCACTACCACTACAGCGCATCGAATTCAGACAGACGGAACATCTATTGTACACCGCCGGCCTTACCGCGTGTCTCTTGCTGAGAGAAAAATTATAGAAGAAAACGTTGCCGACATGCTCAAACGTGAGGTAATACGCCCCTCATCTAGCCCTTGGTCCTCTCCAGTCGTTTTGGTCCGTAAAAAGGATGGCTCTGTGCGCTTTTGCGTGGATTACCGGGCGCTCAATAAGATCACCCGCAAGTACGTGTACCCAATGCCACGCATTGACGACGCCCTCGATTCCCTACAAGGCGCGGAATACTTTTCAAGCCTCGACTTGCGTTCAGGATACTGGCAAATTCCCATGCATGAAGCGACAAAGAGAAAACAGCGTTTGCAACCCCCGACGGGCTATGCGAATTCAACGTGATGCCTTTCGGGCTGTGCAACGCGCCCGCGACTTTTGAGCGCATGATTGACACCGTGCTGCGCGGCCTCAAATGGAAAACTTGCCTTTGCTACCTGGACGACATTGTTATCTTTTCGTCAACGTTTCCTCAGCACCTGCAATGCTTAGATGAAGTGTTGACGTGCCTTGCCGGCGCTGGTCTCCAACCTAACACTAAGAAATGCTGTTTCGCCAGCAAATCTATCAAGGTCTTGGGACACGTCGTTAGCAAACATGGAATTCGTCCAGACCCTGACAAGATTGCTGCGGTTCTTCGCTTTCCGCGCCCGGAAAGACCGAAGGAGTTGCGGAGTTTCCTTGGCTTCGCCTCCTATTTTCGTCGGTTTATTCAGAACTTCGCCTCAATAGCTGCTCCACTACACCAGCTACTTGCTTCCGACGTCCCCTTTCGGTGGTCTGAAGAATGCCAAACAGCTTTCGACCTGCTAAAGGACGCCCTCACGTCCGAACCAGTTCTCTGCCATTTTGACGAAGCCGCACCGACTATCCTTCATACAGACGCCAGCGGCCGCGGTATAGGTGCCGTTCTTCTGCAACGCGACACCTCTTCACAAGAGAGAGTGGTTGCATATGCCAGTCGCGTACTCACCGCTGCCGAAAAGAACTACATGATAACTGAGCAGGAGTGCTTGGCTGTGGTTTGGTCGGTACAGAAGTTCCGTCCCTACCGCCACGGCCGTCACTTCACAATTGTTACGGACCACCACGCCTTATGCTGGCTTTTCACTCTGAAGAACTTGTCCGGACGCTTGGGTCGGTAGATTCTACGCCTGCAGGAGTATGACTTTGACATAATTTACAAGTCTGGTAGAAAACATCAAGACGCCGACGCTCTTTCTCGCTGCCCGCTTCCTACTACCCAGATCGGCGTTGGCGAGACCTCAGCCGTCACTTCTACCGCAGTTCCTACGCTCGCCTCAATAGGCCATCTCTTCTCGGACGACGAGCCAACATTTCGTTCCCGCCAGCTGTGCGTCCATACTGCAGGCGTATTATGGACCACCTTTCGGGAGCCACCCATCCACCTAACGCGCGACTTCGTCGTCAACTGGTGCAATTTAAGCTGGAAAATGGCGTTCTTTACCGCCACATTTACCATCCTGACGGTCAACGCTGGGTTCCTGTGCTACCACGCGCTCTTCGACTTCATGTGCTTCAAGCCTTCCACGATGATTTGACTGCTGGTCATCTTGGTTTTCAAAAAACTCTTGACCGCATTCGGTGTCGTTTCTACTGGCCCGGCCTTTATACTAGCGTAGCGCGGTACGTCGGTTCCTGCTTGCCATGCCAGCGCCGTAAACTCCCATCTGCACCTGCTGGAACTCTACAGCCAATTCCGTGCCCCACACTGCCATTTGAGGTTGTAGGTGTCGACCTTTACGGGCCTCTTCCCGTCACATCTACTGGCAAACGATGGATAGTCACCGCCGTAGACCACTTGACGCGCTACGCCGAGACAACCTCTGTGATTACTGGCTCAGCTGCCGAGGTTGCCGACTTCGTTTTTCACGGCATAATATTGCGTCATGGGGCTCCTCGTATACTGCTTAGCGACCGTGGAAGGGTGTTCCTGTCACAAATGTTAAATGAAGTACTGCGCGCTTTCGGAACTACTCACAAGACAGCTTCAAGCTACCACCCTCAGACCAATGGTCCCACCGAGAGGTTTCATCGTACTCTTGCTGACATGATAGCCGTCTACATCCAACCAGACCACAAGAACTGGGATACCCTGCTACCATTCCTCACTTTCGCCTACAACACGGCCGTTCAGCGAACAACTGGCTACTCGCCGTTCTACCTCATTTACGGTCGTCCCCCTGCTACCTTTCTTGACGTGTCCCTCTGCAATAGCCATGGTAACTCAACTCAGTCTCCCAGCGAAGTCTACATTTCCCGACTGGCCCAGTCCCGCCATCATGCTCGCATCAACACAGACGCGAGACAACAAGAGCGGAAGATCATTTACGACGCATCCCATCGTGTTGTATCTTTTCGACCTGGTGACGAGGTGCTGCTTTTGACACCTATTCGCACACCTGGCCTCTGTGACAAGTTTCAACCAGGCTTCATCGGGCCGTACATAGTTCTAGAACAGACTTCGCCTGTTAATTATCGTGTGACACCACTTGTACTCCCAACAGACCGCTGTTACCGCAGCACCGAGATTGTGCACGTTTCTCGCGTGAAACCCTTCACGCGACGTTCCTCGTCACCTTGACTTGCAGCGGCCAGGATGTCCGCTTACACGTGGGGGAAATTAGTGTGGGCACTAGTTATGTGCTTCTTTCTCATCTGTGCATTATCATAATCATCATCATTCGTTTGTCTCTCTCTGTCCTCATCATCACCGCGTGTCATTGCCATCATCATCGCGTGTGTGCGCGCTCGGCCCATTCTCTTCCGAGGCCTTGAGTCTAATAAACGTCGCGTCAACCAAGACGTCATAATATATATGTATAAAAGCCCCAAAGAAAAATAATTCAGAAAAATGCTTCCAAAGCGCGGAATCGAACCAGGAACCTCTTGCTCCGCAGCGAGTGGCGCTAACCGCTACGCCACGAAACGCAGATCCTCCGCGCAGCTAACGGCGAGCGTTATATACACACCCTTTACCGCTGGAGGGACTCAGAGACGGCCGTCGCTTATAAGCGTTTCTTCATTACCAGCGAGATGGCGCTAGGAGCACGACGGGCGCATTTAAAAGTCGTCGGCGAGCTCGCTCGCTTCTTCTTATATTTGCGCAAGGAGAACCTTGCCCTTCCGCTGTCTGCTCGCGCGGTTTTCTGGTGGTGTGAGAAAGAGGGTTGTTTCAAGGTTTCACCGTGGTGTCCGCGCTGATGTTACGAAAGTCACTCGAGCAAGGAACGCCGCTAAACGAACAAACAGACGATGAGCGCGAACTATCAAGTGTCACAGCTCGACACTTGAAGCACGCTAGTTTCGTTCGCTGCTTCGGCCGCCTTTGCAACAGGAGCGCTGTTCAAACTGAGAGTATCCATTGGCGAGCCTCACTTCGTATAGCATTAGTTTCTTGCTATCGCATTCATTGATTCGCCCTTGCGGCGAAACTGTGACTTTTTTATCTGTTTCTGACACTTGTCATTTTTTTTTCTGTCTATACCTCTCTGTAGTCTGTCACTCGCCTTCTATCTTTCTCTCTCTTCATCTGTTGCTTCATAACTCTTTCTCTCTATGTCTATTTCTTTCTCTGTCTTTTCCTGCCTTTCTTCCCTTTCTTTCTGTCCTCTTTTCTATTTCATTCTGTCTTTCTTCTCTATCTCTCTCTGTGTGGTGGGTTTATCGCCTTCTTTCTTTTTTGTCGGTTTCCTCTCTTTAATATTTCTTTTTCTGTCTCTTACTCTCTCTCTCTCTCTCTCTCTCTGTAGGCGGCCTTCTATCTTGTTCTCTGTTCATTCGCTTTCTATCTTTCTCATTTCTCTGTTCCTATTTATGTCTACCTACCCAGCTCTCTCTCTCTCTCTCTGTACAGGTTCTCTCATCCTCCTTTCCCTCCTCCTAACCCTCACATTTCTCCTCCACACCCTTCCAATTCCCTTTCCTACCACGTTGCTGTGCTATACTATACAAGGCTATTTTCTTAAAATGCAATACTAACTAGCCCGTACCCAAACCTTCCTATTTTCTGCTCTTCCAGCGTGCCTGGATGACCGAGTGGTTAGGACACTCGCATTCGGATCGTGGGTACGCGAGTTCGCATCCCGCCACAGCAGAAATTTTTTTCGCCAAGAATACTCTCTTTCTACTTCTTTCTTTGTCTCTTTCTTTCTCTCTCTCTATACTCATTCTCTTCCCCATCAAGTATTTCATCCCTCGGCGGACTTCCTGGGAACGAAGCAGAGGAGGGTGCCGATGAAGAAAAAGACGAAGATGGCGCGTGCCAGTTCATGATGCTGGTCATTTTCTATCGACGACACACGTCCAACCTCGACCTTAAGCTCTGCTGTAAAACTAGGACAAATGGACACGATGCTCGCCCTCATCTCGCCCGTGTCTCTACATCATGTTTCGCACCGCACCAACTTATCGTCATTTGATGCTGTTGTAGTGGAGCAGATGCACGACCGAGTATGCGCCTGTGAAAGAGGACGAGAAGCGACCCGCGTTCTGATTGCGCGAGAGCCTGTGCCGCCGTTTGCCAGCCTTACACTGTGTCAGCGTACGATCCCTTTTCGTCGCGACTTCATAACACCAATAAACCTCATCACATTTGGTGGAGGTGCTGGGTAGTGACTGCGTCAGTCATGTTGTCCGGTGGTCGCTCGGCCAACTTGCGAGAGCGGAGCTCCAGGTCTGGTTGGGAATCTCAGCAACCTCCACCAAATTTGATGAGGATCCCCAAAGTGCTCACAACGGCGCCCTGAAAACCTACGAAAGGCTGCGTCAGCGATATTACTGGCGAGGAATGTATCGCTTTGTGCAGAAATACGTTCAGTCTTGCCCTACATGCCAACAAAGCAAGACACCTCCGCGACACCTTACTGGCACGTTGCAGCCGCTCCCGTGCCCGGCTCGCCCATTTGACCGCGTGGGTATCGACCTCTACGGCCCCCTCCCGTATAGTGGCTCTGGAAACCGGTGGGTTATTGTCGGCGTCGATCATCTGACGCGCTACGCTGAGACTGCAGCTCTCCCGACAGCGACCGCCCGCGAAGTTGCACTCTTCATTCTTCGCAGCTTCATTCTACGCCACGGTGCTCCGCGGGAACTACTCAGTGATAGGGGTCGCGTGTTCCTGTCGGAGGTCATCCAAGCCCTCCTCGCTGAATGCAACATCATTCACCGGAAATCCACCGCCTACCATTCACAGACAAATGGTCTCACCGAACGATTCAACCGCACACTCGGCGACATGTTGAGGATGTATACATCCTCAGACCATACCAACAGGGACACTGTACTACCTTTTGTTACGTTCGCTTACAACACCGCGACGCAAGCGACTACCGGCTTTTCCCCGTTCTTTCTCTTGTACGGCCGCGAACCTTCCCACCCACTGGACACCATACTCCCGTACCGACCTGATGCCTCTGAGTGCACTCCACTTTCTGAAGTCGCCAGATACGCCGAAGACTGCCGTCAGTTGGCTCGTTCCCTGACAGGTGAAGCACAAGGTCGACAAAAGACGCGACATGACGACGTTCATCACCCAGCCCCTACGTTTTCTCCTGGCTCCCTTGTTTGGCTTTGGGTACCCCCCACGTCCCTGGCCTTTCCTCTAAACTTCTGGCGCGGTACCATGGTCCCTACCGTATCATTCGTGCCACCTCGCCGGTGAACTACCTCGTCGAGCCCCTCACACAATCGCCAGATTTGCGCTGTCGAGGACGCGAGACCGTACACGTCGACCGTCTCAAGCCCTACTACGACCCCCTCATTTTACGTGCTCCCTGAGTCGCCAGGATGGCTACGCTTCACCCCGGGGGTATTGTAGTGGAGCAGATGCACGACCGAGTATGGGCCTGTGAAGGAGGACGAGAAACGACCCGCGTTCTGATTGCGCGAGAGCCTGTGCCGCCGTTTGCCAGCCTTGCACTGTGTCAGCGTACGATCCCTTTTCGTCGCGACTTCATTACACCAATAAACCTCATCACACTGTCATGATCAGCCTAGACCTCTACAGCATCACCAGATGAGCCTATCTATCAGCTCGCCCTCCATTTCAATGATCCAAATCTGTGAAAATGCTCGGCACATCGATTTCCAAGTGGGACGAAGAAGGTTCCGATAATTATCATCATTTACTGTTCCTTCAAGACCCTTTTCAGGGTAATACATAAAAATGGGGAAGGGGATGCAAGAGCATCAATAATAGTATAATCATCATTTTACAATGGTAAAGAAGGTGAGAAAAATGAAATACACCATATATGTTTCAATTCAAAAAGCGAAACACAAAGGTAGTGCAACTGGTTGTACAAGTGCTATTATAAAAGATCACAACAACTGATAGACATAAAATAGCGGTTAGCGCTGGCAGAATAAGGGCTTAAGAGACATGAGAGTAGGTCCTTAAATTTATCGGAATCCTGTAATTCACTATATCCTGGGGTAGCGCGTTCCATAGTTCAATAGCAGTCGGTAAGAAGGATTTGTTGAAGGCTTGTGTCGTGCAAGCGTTGTACACTGAGGTTATTAAATACGTCGCGTGAAGTATGGTTGGGTGGAAGTAAAACAGTGTTTCTGAAACGAGGGAAATTATAACACAGTTTGTGGAAAAGGGAAACTTGTGAAATGATACGACGAAATGTTAGACTAGGTATGCTGAGGGATGATTTAATGTAAGTTATACTTGTTCAACAGATATAGTTTGAAGAGATAAAACATGCCACGCGATTCTGCGCTGCTTCGAGTGAGTTAATAACATAAATCTTGTAAGGGTTCCAAATTGCTGAGGCATACTCAAGTTTTGTCCGAATTAACGTCTCATAGGCGAGCTTGCGTACTGGGATTGGAGACAGAAAAAGCGATCTTTTGAGGAGGCCAAGTGATTTGGAGCAGTCTTTTAAAAGCTTTGTTATGTGCGCAGACCGTGCTCCGGGGTAACGGTAAGAGTCGACTTGGGTGATGGCTGTAGAATTAAGAGAGTACTGGTAGTTCAGAATTTCATAGGTGAAGCTTCAGCACACGCAGAACTATCAGAGTCGAAGGTGTTGGACGGGGTCAGTATGCCTACCACGGTATCGACAATGTTTTCCTAGTTCCAGAGATGCCATTGGCGCATACCGTTGCCAATTTGGAGCCTGTCGCGATCAAGCCGTCGTAGGCACCTTGCCGCCACCTTCTGAACATCGCTCCGAGTAGGCATGTAGAATAGGCATGGAAGATCCTGTCATGGACATGACAGACTGACCAAGAACAGCGCCCTCCGATTGGTGACTCTCATGGTAAATGTTTGACCGTGTTGCAAGCGGGACTTATTTCATCATCATCGTCATCGTCGTCGTCACCCTGTCTACGCCCACTTCAGGGCAAAGGCCTCTCCCATGTTCCGCCAATCAATCCGGTCCTGTGTTTTCTGCTGCCACGTTATGCCTGCAAACTTCTTAATCTCACCTACCCACCTCATTTTCTGTCTCCCCCTCATGCGTTTGCCATCTCTTGGAATCCAGTTACCCTTAATGACCACCGGTTATCCTGTCAACGTGCTACGTGCTACGTGCCCGGCCCATATCCATTTCTTCTTCTTAATTTCAACTATGATATCCCTAACCCCCGTTTGTTCCCTGACCCACTCTGCTCTCTTCCTGTCTCTTAAGGTTACACCTATCATTTTCCTTTCCATCGCTCGCTGCGTCGTCCTCAATTTAAGTTGAACCCTCTTTGTAAGTATCCAGGTTTCTGCTCCGTAGGTAAGTACCGGTAAGATGCAGCTGTTATATACCTTCTCTTGAGGGATAGTGGTGGACTACCATTCATGATTTGATAATGCCCGATTTGATAATGGGACTTATTTAGTACTGCGTAAGTGTGAATACCAGGTCATAGACCTCTGTCACCCCGACAGTATCACAGCTCTATATCATCGCGTCATTATTGATCTCCCTGCTAGAATAAAGTTTAACACGATAGCGTTAAAGAGCTCGTTTCGCAGAAATTCCGGTGCCTGCGTCGTTGGTGTGAGCAAAAAACCAGCGTTGTCCGTAAGCGAAAAATTTGGATAGGTGCAAATAAACAAATAATTTTGGTTCAATGGGTAATCGAACCCAGGCCTTCTGCGTAACACGCAGGTGTTCTACCACAGAGCCACGCATCGTAACAATGCGCGGTAGAAGCGTAAAATTTTACCAGGCGTCAAAACATATGAGTAGCGCAGCGAGTGGGTGGTTGAAAGTTCTACCCATGACAAATCGTTCAGGCATAAATAATTGTCATCATCAGCAACAGTATCAACAAAGTGGCGAGATGTGCAGGTGGGCGTGTTGCCTTACGTACGCGTAGTGGCTGCTTTGCCAGTTGACAAAAGGAAGAATTATGGCGTAATGGGTAATTCGCAACTGTACTCGCAGTAGGCATGCTTAGCGTAGTTTGAAGGGACCTATGTTACGCGCACAGACGTTCTTTTCCTTGTGGTATGGTTCAGGTGTCCACCCAGAAGCGAAGCCAGGCGAGCGATTGAGAATGCGAGGCGAACGGGGTCCGATTACGCTATCGCGCTCTACTCTTGAAGGCGAAGCTCAAGAGTCCCCCAGTTTTTTCGTCGCCTTGTTGGTTCCTACGACTGCCTCTATTTCATTAACCCTGTTCTTACGACCCATACGGAGAATTCCTTAACTGTGCTCGTTGAAAGGCCAAGGGTTTAATTAATGGTTTTGCCGATGAGGATGTTTAGTTTCTACGTCTCGAATTTGGGGAATACCGCGTAAGGCGCTGCATGCACCACCTTGGAGAGAACGCAGGCTTGTTCAAGGCGGTTTTTGTTTACTTTGATGCATTGTTGTCTCGTTACTATCACTCGGTTCATGGTTAAGACTGATATGTCCTTAACCAGATACAGTGGCCTAGCCAGGGGGTGGCATACAGGGCCCGAAATTGTTCTTTGCCATGGTATACAGAGCACAAAATGACCCTCGACCACATTCCGGGCCCCCTTCAGATAAAAAGGGTGCCCCCCACCCCGAAAAAAATTTCTGCCTACGCCCTTGACCAGGTCTAACGCAACTTACCCCTAGACCCTAAGACACTTAGACACTTCGCGAAAGTGTGGCCACGTCACATCGTGCCCCTCCTTTATCCGGACATAGGCACCCTGTCTAACACCAAGGGCGGCCCGAAGGAACAGCCAATGCCGTGGGCAAGCCTTGAGGAGTCATTTACACTAATATGACCACCTACTGTGCCATAACAGGCAACGCCCCCGTGGGTACGTCAAAAACGCAAACTGCTCGTCGGTGCCACTATACCTGATTCAAGGATTGAGGAAGCAGAGAGCCAAGCCATAACATACTCCCTCACAGAAACTAAGGCAACGGCCATTATAACTGAACTACAAAGATGTGTGCAGGAGTATATCGTCGGGCTTGGTACAGCTGACGACTTACCGTTTGCTGACAGCTAAGCTGCCAGGCACAATTGCCGAAAATGTGGACACCCGCTCACGCCTTCCTGATGCACAGCGACTTCGCCCGCCAGAAGCCCGGAGGACCATAGTACACATAGTAACTCACACCACTCTCAACTTATCAGACGATCACTAACACTACACATCCAGTCAGAGAACACTCCCCCACCACACGCACAACTCATGAAGCAGCAAATGAAAACACTAAGAATGTTGCGTTCTAAAAATTTTACACACTCAGCAAGGCTGTTTAGATACTCTGAAAATACGAATTCTGCAAACAGGACATTCTTGCGCATTTTCATTGGGTGTACGAATAATCCAGACTTGCCACCTCTATCCCCTCTAGCGGAAGATGTGGCAGAGGTGCAGTCCAGCTCCTGCGCCTCAAGTCACATTGTCGTAATAGGCGAATGCGATGTTGGGCTAGTTGGTCCATGCTTGATATGTGCTACTGGCGCAGAAGCTACACGAAAAAAAAAAAGACAAAAAAGAGCGCCCCACCTATCGAACCCGTGCTAGTGTCAGTGCACGTAAGGCGCGCCCGCTACTTCTTTGCGCACTTCACGCGCTGAATTTGCATTTTTAAGCGAACAGTCTTTGTCTACTGCTCTGTGATTTGGCGGACCTAGCCGATGCCTTGCCGAGTGATGATCAAAGCGCACTCTAATCAAGGAAGATGTTTATCCATGATGTCCGCCGGCACATGTGTTTATTGTGAAAAATGTCTCGAAACTTACAACAAAAAGCACGGACCTCATTTACCTAAATCAGTCGGGAAACTTTACATGTGTTTTAATATCTTTCAGCTATCAGCACATGCGTAATTCTTAACGAAGAAGAATGTCATATGCTTACTCGGTGAACTAAGTGACAAAAAGAGACGAACACGATGGTCGAGCAACACCTGTTGTATCGAAAAAAATAATGGTATTGGCGACAATAAATACATAAAACAGTAAAATTACAAGGTATGCTCGCAAGGTAGGATTAAGTTAAAGCCACACTACATGTTTCTTGCCGCCATATCTGAAATACATGCGTCGTGACATTCATGCAAATTTTTCGCGCATACCGCCGACCCGACTGCAGCGCCATACTTAATACCTGCATATGAATTTTTTTAAGAGCGGAGATTTTCGAAGCCGAGCGTTAGTCCGTCCGTCATGGATGAAAAGCCTCGCAGAGCGATGATGTTCCATCGCGTTGCCTAGCAAGCCCTGAAGCATCTGTGCATAGCTACGTGCTCGCTTCGCTATCCCGCTATATAGCCTTTGCATGGCAAGGCCGGCTACCTTCCTCGAAAAATCTGGGCGCAGCTTGCACTATTGGCGCAATGCTAGAGACGCGGAGGAGCTGATCGGCACCTAGATGGCCCTGGCCCGAAGCTGCGCACTACTGGACACCACCCGGCAACGCTGCACTCGTCTCTAGTGCGGGGGCACCTATCGAGACTGAAGGCTGGCTTAGAGTGATAGAGCGGGATTTGATGAGTCGGGGCATGACCTCGCAACACATGGCAACCCTTACCAAAAAATTAGCAATGCCTAGCAAAACTCAGTAAAACTTAGCATAACCTCGCAACACTTACAAATTTAGCAAAAACTTAGCAACACTTAGGAAAACCTCCAAAGGTCAGGACCAGCTAGGTCCCGATCAGCAACTCGGTGTGTCTAGCCTTGCGCCACCAGTACAAGCTACGCTCAGTTTTTTGTCTGTCAAGTTAGAGCAGTTCGTCTACAGCTTCCTTTCTTTTTCTTTTTTCAGGAGATGGATAGACTGTGCGCTTGCACAGGGATATGCTATGCTTCTCTAGACGTCCGCAAAAAGGTAAGCATCTGTCGCTTACATGTATTACCGGACATGTGTTTGCTGTCATTATCAGAATTATTGACGTCGTTGCTATCACTGATGTGGAATGTTAAATCATAAATCCTTTCACGCATAAATGAGCATATTTACAACATTGCGTGAATTCCAACCGAATACATGTGGAAGAAACCACAATACGTATCATATTACGTGCATGACTTCAGCTTCCTTTCTACGTGTGTTTCTTTCTATCCTGAGTGTTTTGAATCTTTAATGACCAATGGTAAGGCGACACCCTCAGATGCCTAATCAAATGCGAAAATTGACCGCCGGCGTCGGTGTCAACACGAGTGATGCAAAATCATCACGTGATGACGTCACTATATGACGTCACAAGTCACCATAATATGCAACGTCATCATTACGTCACATGACGTGGCGTCACATGAGGACATCATAACATGATATCATCGCTTGGTAGAAGGTGGACTGATCACGGAGACAGTGGAAAACGAGATGAGGTTCAGAAAGCTTGCGATGCCTCCGATCCTGGAGGCAATGCAAAACCACGTTAAGCGCAGAAAGCTTTCCGAGGGGCTGGAGGAGGATCAGTACGTCGACTCTGAAGAAAATATAGATGATGGATTTCACCTTCGCGTCGTGTTAGACGGCTGCATAAGGACTCTTGAGTTTCTTGCTTGGTCGTTGCAATAACATTCTGGAGACAGCAGGAATGTATTGTAATGTATACGTTTGCAGAATCAGGATATACTCACTGATAGTTGGTTGTGAACATTTTTTCAGGCAGTGCATTTACATTCATGCGCAATCATACGTTCATCACTTCTTCTTCTCGCTCACTTATACCCGCCAACATCAACACCGCTTTTAGCCAGAAAGCGTCCACGGTGCACATCGATGGAGCACATCCGCTTAGCGAGAAAATACTCACGTTTTTTTACGCTCTCTGAAATTCCCCTGTCATTGCGACGTCCTCCATAGATTGCATTCACTCATTTTAATTTGCCTATCTTATCGTACTGCTTCAAAGCACACAGGTATCGTAGGCAAGGTCGCTCTGTCCTTTAAGCCGATGTGCACCAAGTGGGGGAATATGCGTTGGTCAGGCCCTGGCCCCAGTTTTTCAGCTTCTGGAACGCAGTAGACCGTAGACTCTTTTGTTCAACGATCGGCACCCCACTCGCGTGTACTCCTTCTTATTGCAATTAATTTACTTACATATTGCCACAAGTATAATGACAGCTTGTATAACGCGGTGTAGTTGCTAGCAGGCTAATATATGTGCCGCTGTGGACACGAAGATGAGGATAAGCACGCGACAAAGACGATGAGGTCGTCTTGCTATTTCATTTATTACTAATATTTTTATTATTATTGTTCTTCTTATTATTATTCTTATTCTCATTTCTATTCGAGACAATGATTAAAGTGTCTGATCCTAATGTTTGAAAAGCAAGTATTGCACTCTTTCCTTGTTGCGTACTTTTTTATTTATTTATTTATTTATTTATTTATTTATTTATTTATTTATTTATTTAGTTATGTGTTTATTTATTTTTATTGTCAGCAGTACTCAATATTGAAAATACGTTTAATTTTTTTTTCATACTATCAATTCTTGGCCCATCTCCCAGTGTGGGTGTGAGCCATTCGATAGAGGGTACAACAACAAGTTATCAGACTAGCCTGACAATTTGCTGTACCGCCAGCTATAGGTTTCTGTTTACAAATTATCGGTTTCTCTTTACATCACATTTACAATTACCTCCTCCAGGCCGCACGCGATATCTTCGCATGCCTCTTTCACCTTGGTTTTATGCGTTGTCCAATTTTTTCTTTGAACTGAAGAAGAAGAAATCGCAAAACCAGTAACCTTCAAATACGTTGGAATATGGTCACTACCGTCAGTCTCAATATCAGTGAACCATCGTACACTCTAAGAAAAAAAAGAGTATGCGTGACTCTTTTCGGGGAGTTCTGACTTGCCACGTATAGGACTCTCTTTAAATAGTCACGGTGACTCTCTTGGTGGGTCAGGGACGGCTCGCTCTAGGAGAGTCCCCTGACCCTCTAGGAAGAGTGCAAAGACTCTCATCGGGAGGATCACGTTACCACTCATAGTGAGTCAGACGACTCTTGCCGGTAACGCTCCTAGGGGGGTCAGGGGCCCACACCGAAGCATCAAGCGACTCCACAAGTATTTTAAGCTACTCATTTGATCCTTGCTCTACTTTTGCGCGACTACTGTTGAAAATAGTGGAGTATTCATTTTAAGCAAGTCCAATAATACTTGCCGTTCTGCCCAGCGACTGTAAAAAAAGAATAGCTCAGTTTTAGCATTATTTTATAAAACTCGTCAAAACAACACATATTTTCCAACCAAGTTATATAGAAAGCGCGAAAAGATGGTCTGCGATTTCCAATTAAGAAGTTTGGGCATTCCTCGTTTACATGCTTCTATGAGTATAGCCAACTAAAATGTGTGACTGTGATGCGCACATTGTCATATGGTGCTAAATGAACAGCAGAAATCGCTATCATGTTTCCATATTTATTCCTTGTGATTAAGAATAAATCAAAAAGTGTTGACGGCTTGAGGCATCAGACTTGTGGCTTGCTAGGTTGTCGCTCCTGTCCAGCGTGAGCACCATGAAAAACGGTATCTGAAAAGCAGAACGTGATATTATGATGAGAAAATGAAATTGCAGTAAAGGTTTGCAAAACCTACACAGTAAGTGGTTCACACAGACATAATAAAGGCTAACAACAAAACAACAAAGCACATCCTCCGGCAGCCAGGGGCATGCCGTGAGCGGTTATTGACCGCACGTTTTACAAACGTAACCCATCCTTAAATACTCAGATAAACAGATGCGAGTACTAGGGCCCGAACGACACCCAGCGCGTGCGTATGCCGTCAACGTCGAGATCAGTCATGTCATATGCTAGAATTAGCGCACGTAACTCCCACAATCACGTACACTCACTCGATTCTGTTACAGCGCCCAACGTCATCGCAGTGTATGCAAACCACGAAAACAGCAAACAGAAACGAGGGAAAAGAGTGCACGCCGGCGGCCGCAACAACGCGCGCCGTCGAAAGTCTAGAGCTTTTTTCACTTTACCGGCGAGGCGTGTCCAACTAGAATGACTACCGCGTACGTTCTGGAAACCACCGTACTATATCTGCACCTCAAACTACCGTCTTTAAGCCAACAAAAACCATTACATATAGTGCGTCTGAGCGTTCTGTACACAGGCTTTTTTTTTAACGTTCCCTCGCGTGGAAGCACGCCGCACACTCAAGGTCGATGGAAATGTTATTATGAAGTAGACTAAGCGGCATCTCAAAACGACATCTTGCACCTTCAGTAGTGCAGACACGACGTGCGATCAGCAAGAAATGACCCTCGATTATTGTTTGCATCGCTCACTTTATGGGAGCTTGTACAGCAACGCTCATAACGGTGGCAACTCGTTAACCGACAGCTTTAGTTAGGCATCCGCAACAGCCCCGCGGATACAGGCTACTGTTGGAAATGGCTAGCAGATCCCGCAGAGCTGCTGCAGACGCCCAGCTAAAGCTGTATCATTAGTACCTACGAAAGCAGTACACTCACCGTTAACTGGCGCCCGTTGTCGGTGTCCGCAGCTCCATGAATATTCCGCCCTCCAAGCGTCACTTCGTGCACGGAGCCGGCGTCAATACCACCGAAGACGCGCAAACAACTCGTCCACGCAACGCATTCCAATAGACCAGGAGACTGAGACGATGAGACAACTGAGAGAGGAGAGCGGCGCGCCACCCCGGCGCCAACCCCGTCTGCGTCGCCGAGCAAGGCGCCACAACGGCGCCAAAGGGCGAGCGTGCGATATGTATGGCGTATACGGCGGCTCTAAGCCAATCGAAACGCGCTTCAGGAGGGTGCAGAGACTCCTTCCCAAATGCGAACTCTTTTTTTCTGCCTGTACCTTCCAAAAGGGGTCAGATGGACACCCGAAGACAGTCACGGTTCCATGACCCTCTTTTGACTCTCCTTTTTCTTAGAGTGTACTTGTTGAGTGAATCATGGTGATACAAATGTCAGATCCAAGCAACTGCTGTATCTCAAACGACGTAAATATGTTGGGCTGCCGTCGTTCATAATGTTAAGCTCGTGGCGTGAGGCAAATTCAGCAAGTTTCGGGCTCTTGGAATCAATTTCGGTGCTACTCCAAAGCAAGTGATGTGCATTGAAATCACCAATGATAATTCAGGGCCGAGGTGTCGCCGTCAGGATGTCATGCAGTATTTCACTGTCGAACCGACCACATAGTGAGATGTTGGCGCCGATAAGCGTGAAGGCTACCTTCTTCTGCGCAACGCGGAGGCACAAGTACTGATTTCCGTTATGGGGTTGCACCAAATGTTGAATCTCGGAGGTTAGGTCTGTGCGGATATACACAAATACTTTGCTGGGTTCACCACAAGCCGATGAGGTGAAGGCTTCGTAGCCAGAGAGCTGTTTCGCTTTTGACAAGTTCGGTTCACATATGACTAACATAGGAAATCTCTTCCAGAAAACGTACTGGCGAAAACATGAGATCCGTGATTTGACTACTCTGGCATTTCACTGAAAAACTATTGCACTATGTACTGTCGGCCGCAAAAGTTTGCGGGATCTGCAGCGCGTGGCGGAGCGACGAAAAAGTGCATTGCTGCGTCACCTACCGTGACGCGGCGGGTGTCGCGGCTATAGGCCTCGGCGATTAGTGACGGCGCGTTTAGCCGACGTGCCGTTGCCGGATCTAATCGCGGAGGCCACGGCCGATGGCCTCAACTAGAGCACTGCACGGGCCCTGATTCTCGGCCCGGGCCTGGCCCGGGCCCGGAACTCGTTCAAGTTTACCCGCCCGAACCCGGCCCGGTCACTCAAAAGAGAGACCCGGGCCCGGCCCGAGGCCGACAAAAAATTTCGTCTAACCCGGCCCGGGCCGGCCCGACGGCAGATCGGGCCCGACAGGGGCCCGAACCAGTAATCTAGGTGGTGTTGCCCAAACATGAAATCAACAGCATAGTGCTTTAGGTGGAAAATGTCTAGCCTTTGTTGGCGCATCTTTCGCTAACAATTATGCCTTAACCTACGGTAACTTATTTTAAAAAGGTGCTCACGGTGAAACAGTTGCGCGGACGTACTGGGTACAATGAATGTTCGTTCGTTAGAGGTATACTGTACTTATTTTTGCTGCAAATGGAATGGGTATCATCAACAGCGTTTCGTAGCAGATACTGTAGCAAGGATAGTGATTTGCAGCAGTTCAGCTTCGGGGAGACGGAGAACATAATGCTACCTTCACTTCACTTTTATTGTGCTCTCTATTGAAATTTAAACACGCTCTAACGAGAAAACCAGTCGTGCACCCTTCTGGATATGCAGCGCCTGCCTTCAGCATAGCAACACCTTGCCACAGCAAGAGAAATACAGGAAGAAAGTCAAATTTATTACCTTGTTGTAAGTACACTAACCTAGAAAGAAACTAAAACAAACCGCGTGCACCACGTGTACTTTAGAAATACGTATTCTTTTAGCATTCTTTTCATATATCACACCACTGCTACTATACACAGTCCATAAGTTTTTTTGTGGTATATTTCATAGTTTATTTCTTCACATGTCAATGTGCAAAAAATCAAATTATCAAGAGATTTCGGCTTTAAGCACGCCACGCGCTGTTGCATAACATATCCTACCGCGCTAAAGTTTCTCGCGTGGCGTGCGCTAGCCCAAGGGGCGTACATCTGACTTGCGAATTGTGAAGGCATCGGCAGTCGTTTTTAACTTCCACCACTGGAGCAAAGTTAAGATGTCTTTAGGGACCTCTGCGGAATGAACATAGCTGCCCAGCTTATCTCTTCACTTCTCTCCTTCTCAAACGTGGTCCCACTCTTCAACGTCATCTATAAAACTCCTCTTTGAGGGTTTATCCTAGTAGTTTTCAGGAAGTGGGTTATGCAAGGTTTGCACCGTGCTCTTTTTTCCATATCACAATGGTGTGTGCCTTCCTAACGATGTTGTACTGGTAAAAAGTTTTCATTGGATTGCGCGGGTAGGACTGGCAGGACGTGCACCATGAGATTTCGAACTATTTTGGGGTTCGTTCCAGTTTGGTAACAAAATCCTGAAAAAGCTGCTCGTCGCTTACTCATTGCATGCATATGGTTTGACGAAAGGGACATCACCCAGATATTTCGTCAACCAAATATACTTCGCTTCACGCCTTGCTTAATGGACCTACACTATTCCTGTACATTCTAACGCTGTTGCGGCAGTATCATCATGCAGCTCTCGCACTATATAGCGCAGGGGTCTCAAGAACGCGTCCCGTGGCCCGCACATGACTGTATTCGACCCATTTTCTTTTATTTTGTTTAAAAGTGCGTTCCTATGCTACGAAGACATGGCAGGCTTCAAGCATCTTTTTAAAGACGATAGTCTTTCTTGGGGAACTTAAACGCAGAAATTTTGGTCTGTCTGTCTTTCTGTTTGTCGGCACGTCCCTCGATTCAGCCACTCGGCCAAAGTTGAACCACTTGCCCAAGGGTCAGCCGTCTGAACTGGTACGGCTGTTCATACTTGTGAACGTTGTCGATCAAAAAGTAAATATCATGCATATCTAAGGTGCAACATAACTAGGTAAGTATTAGGTGGCGTGTTCCTTTAATAGAAAATGCATACATACGTAATTTTAAGGACCCTAGTTTCTTAAGCTGCGCTGAAAATGCATAAGAATGGAAGCTTGAGCGAGTTGGTATGCGTTCATCTTTGTTGAAACAGCGCTCACTAGGCGACGACGAGGTAAAAGAAGGCACAGGACAGGCAGCGCCTGTCCTGTGCCTTCTTTTACTTCGTCGTCGTCTAGTGAGCGCTGTTTCAACAAAGCTGAAAATGCGACTGCGCTGAAATTTGCCTTCCTCCGTGCCCTTCGCACGAGCTCATTGTTGTGTTTCGGTTTCGGTTCTGTTGCACTGTACGAATGCCATGGGTTGGTGTTGAAAAACTTTAGTTTTGAGAAGGCCAAGAAGGTGAAAAAAATATTTAAAAAATGAAAAAGCAGCGTTGTGGGCGGCCTTCAGGCTGCCGGTTGTGGGCGCCGCTCTGGCGTTCCTGTTTTACCCAGGCGGCGTGTAAATAAAAGAGTGTGTGGAGAGTACTCGTTGAGTGCGGAAGTTTCTCTGCTTCAGAGCTTAGCGCCAAACCGCGTTTTCGGGCTGGCTGGCGTCCCCGCCGGTCGCGTTGGTCACCGCCGGTCTTCGCCTGCTGCTGCGCCGGGACTACCAGCACGCAACACAGCACTCATGTTTCCCGACGTATTGCCAGATGGCGTCCATATCTCACACAGCGCCTCTTCTATCGTCTTTGCACGACATTTGCAGCGAAGCACGCAGATACGCGGCCAATTTTTTGTTAGGCACCCCATGCGGCCAGCATGTGCTGTTTCAAAACCGTGACACAAAACTCTATAATTCAGAATCGGCATCCATATTTTAGTCATTTTGGAGATAGGTATCGATATGTGGTTGGTATCCTGCCGCCAAATACCCTTCAGAAATGACCAATATATATGATATACGAAAGGTCTTCTTTGAAATGGCAACGTTAGCTGACATTTAATTGTGGGTATAAATTTATTATATTACATTTATGACTGCTACTACAATATAACATTTGGGATATAAAATAATAACGAATGCAAACAAAGCAAAAGATAGCGAGATGGTAACTATATTGGCGCCTGGTCTATTTACTTTTAACTCGCCCGTTTCAGATAAATCAAGTAGCCCCATATG
The DNA here is from genome assembly GCF_013339695.2 of Rhipicephalus sanguineus. NCBI lineage: Eukaryota > Metazoa > Arthropoda > Arachnida > Ixodida > Ixodidae > Rhipicephalus > Rhipicephalus sanguineus. Next base: position 210,953,005 of record NC_051179.1, read on the forward strand.
CAAGAAGCAAAAGAGGTTCAGTACTTGCCCTTCATGAATCTTCTCCAAATAAGTTAAAAAGCGCTTTTTTTCATGATAAAAAGTGAAACATATATGTATGCACAACGTATGTGAACAAACTTTCAGGGGTACGAAACAGAAAAATGATTTTTCTATTATTAGTAAATTACTGTTTTACAATTCCAAAATCGCCACGCTCGCTGCGACAAGACTCTTTTTAAGCGCGAAAACGCGCTAAAAGCAAATGCGGGTGGCGACGCCATCTTGAAATTGGTGCAGCAGACGCCATGGCTTCGTAGATTCTGACGGCGTCTACTGGGGCCTGCGTAGTTCCCAGTCGGTAAAAATGAAGTACACTGACGTCTGAGGAAGCCATAGACTTAACATACCAAGTTTCAGGAAATTTCGTACAGCTAATGTCCCCAAAATACGATAAATGCAGTTTGAAATCCGTAACCTCACGCGTGGAGATTTTAGCGAGGAAATTAAAAACGGAACTTTGCCCTTGATTTCCCCCTCTATTCATAAAATTATGATGGTGAAATGAATGATATTCGAATTCTCAGAGTACACTTTATCAGTCTAAACCGATTCATTGTTTCAATTTAGTGTCCCTTTAAGAACTGAGCAATGTCGAAGCCCGGCCCGACCCGAGCCCGCCACTTCAAACCCAGGCCCGGCCCTAAGACCGGAGCTTCAGGCCCGAGCCCGGCCCGAGCCCGGCCTGGGCCCGCCATGGAAACTACTTTACCCGGGCCGGGCCCAGATTTTCGGGTAGGCCCGAGCCCGTGCAGTGCTCTAACGTCAACCCCCGCCGCGTCACGGTAGGTAACGCAGCAATGCAGTTTTCCGTCGCTCCGCCACGCGCTGCAGATCCCGCAAACTTTTGCGGCCGACTGTGCGTCATCACGGAATGAAGGCAACGAACGAGCCATTGTGGCTACGCAAAGTTGGCAAGCACTGGGCTCAGCGCATCCAATACTTGCACTGCGCATCGTGCTGTAGGCGTGTTCGTATTACCTACAAGAGTGCGAATAGCACCGATGAGAGACTTGATCATTGTCAAAATGTCACGGTCATGCTCTGTCAGTTCATCTGGGCGAAATGCAGAGTGTGAGCGTCGTGCTAATGGTGCGCTTTCCAGTTTATCCGCAGCAGTTATCCTTGGAAATGATGGTCATGCTTCTTCCACAGCCTCCATTTCCGGTACAGCATTCTCAGTACGCGTGTTCCTTGTGTTCGGCGGTGGTTATAAGTCAACCGAAAGAGGCTTTCCAGTAGGCATGCTCCTGTGTTAGCCCCTAGGGGGATGTGTCATATGGGCTGAGGCTGTTGAAAAGGCTGATATCATTGTTCAATAAACTCAGTTGTTAGCCTGCGCTTGTTTGTCTTGCCTTTCTCTTCGTGTCTCGTCCCGCTGTGCAGTTTGACCAGAATGTTATTATTTCGGTGGTTTAGGCACTAGAGGCGTTAATGAAGGAGAACTTGTCTACTTTTTTAACCCGGTTTCTGCGGTCAAAAACGACGACAGGGGTGCTATGCAGGTTGGCCCGAGTTTGGCGAAACTCGGAACCTTTCCGAGTTCTGGCGACACCCCCTTTTGAACGAGCTAACAGTACGAAATAGTCAAATCCATCCCTGAGCGCGCGCTGAACTTCATTGGTTACGATGAAACGCGGCGTCATGTGAAGGGCGGTCGACAAACTTGGGTGGTGTCTTCAAACCAGAGGCATCTTCTTTCACTTGTTTGTCGTTCCACTGAGGGCAGAAGTGCATCGGTGCAAAAAAGTGTCAGAAACTTTTACTAACGATATTTTTCAGAGGTACGGGCTGTTTAAATCCCTTTTCGGGCGTTTAATGTTTTCATTAAATATCATTTAGAATAATCAGCACCGTGACCTCTGAGATAAGCTCCGGCCGAGTGCTTACAACGCCGCGGCCGGAGCTAATCGCCGAGGCCACGTGTATAATCATCATCGTCGGCCTATACGTTCTAGCGCGTTGCTCGGTACCAGGGTTGCCAATGGTGGCTACTTTTCGCCAAATTGGCGAATTTGAGAGGCTCGTGGCGACCTAAAATTATGAATGGCGACACGGCGAATTTTTGGCGATTTTCGGCTTAGGTTTCCACTGAGTTATGCATCCTAAGCTCAGTGTCTTGCCAACGAATGAGCAGCAACATTCTCTGTATTTTTCTTGGTTTTAGACCCACGAGTTGAATGTGCACATTACGCGTCATTCGGTGTGTATCTCCTCAATTCTTCTAGATACAGGAGGTACTGCAGCGGCCCCAAGCGACATTCTGTCAACATGTAAGTCAGGAGACTGCCTTGCATACCACAAGGCGGCAGTGTTTTACTATAAGTTTAAGGCTTTCGGTGCCTTAAGCTTCTCTAAAGTTTCGCTTCTGAAAGGGCTAGACGACAGGTTGGCCGCGTCTTCCGACCATTTGTTCCGCCAGAGCTCCAACTGTTCTGAATAGCTTGGCGACTTATTCACTGTTTCAGTTCCCCCAATTCAGCTCGTAAAGACTGTTTTGGAATAGCGAAGACAGGCGGATACGCGGCTATTTGTGCAATAAAAATATATTTATTGAGGCATTTTCCACTGTTCTCGGTGAGCGTTTGCAATGAAAACAATTAATATATAACATTTTACCTTATCTACTTGTTCATTAATAACGCATCGGATTAACGCGTGTAGATATAAGTGACTATAAGAAAGGGTCGGTGGCGACCGGTATCATATTAGTTCACACTGAAAAGGTGTAAGACTCACTAATGATCGGTTCCTGTAAGAATTCTGTCGTGTTACCTCCAATAAATCTTTTAATCCTTTTAATTCGTATAAGGGTACGTAAAGCTGTCTACAAAGAACGATTTCACAGTTTTCGCCCAAGGTTTACCATACTTTTACCTTTGAAACAGTCGGATAGGGATGGAAGGATATCATGAGCGTTTCATTCATTCACCCTTTCGCCACCATGGACATCTTGCGGCTAGTCGGAGAAGCAGCGCCATGTACTCCCATGGTGAAGCGGGTGATACGACTGGCATTGAGAAACGTCCATATAATTTAAGGGTCTAGGATGGTACTGTATTCTGCGGGGCTATACATGAGTGGAAATTTTTATTACTATAGGTATGCCGCACATATCTATAGAATGGCGACATTTTTGGCGAAATTTGTGAAAAAATGGCGACTTTTGGCGACTTTTTGCTCATCGTTTGGCGACATTTAGTCGAAAGTCAGTGGCAACCCTGCTCGGTACGGCGCGCGCCCTCTTCGCCCTCTTACTCATCCTCTGCTCGCTCCCCGAGCACGTGCGCCCGGCTGATTAGCTAATTGACTGGGCTCTATACCTAGCTAATTAAGTGAGTACATGCTATAATGAACCTAATTAATCCATTTCATACTAAGACCGAGCTAATAAGCCACCTCTTACTAAGGCCATGCTTATGAAGCCGTGTAGAGCTAAGACTGAGCTCATCAGAACCATGTTAATTAACGCGACGCTAATTAGGGGTGCGCTAACTAAAACCGAGCTAATTAGGACCTTGCTCACTGAAACCACGCTAACTACGATCGCGCTAATTAGGGTTATGCTAATTAGCTTCATACTAAATAAAACCTTGCCAAATAAACCTGAGTAATTAATGACGTGTAAATAAAACATTACCAATAAGACATACACACAGCGTCCGTCGAACTCACACTCATGGTGTCTCGCGCTCGCATATGCGCAACCGCGCCGTCACACGAACGCGCACATTCTCCGGAGACAATCCCACCACCAGGCTAGTCTCAAGCCACACCGCTGATCATAGCGCACAGGATCGGCGGCGCTAGCTACCCGCTAATAAAAATAGCTAACACTCGGCCGTCCTGAAGCCTTAACGTCCTCGTTAAGCTGGTTGCAAAAAAATGATAGCTGTTTTACATCACACAGTCGCGTAGCCTGGCAGGCACTATCCGTTGCCTGCGAGGGCCACTAATTGCCAAGGGCTCGTCGCACTGATCCTGGTCCGTCGCACTGATCCTGGAGCCCTTCCGTTTTCCCACCAGGGGCTTTGTTCAAGATGCATTCAAAGCACTGTGAGATGTGCTTTCGCACGTAGTCGCGCATCCGAGGGAACCAGAAAGTCTCCTAGATCTTTGCCGGAGTTTGGTCCACAGAAAAATGACCAAACAGATCACGACATCGAACCACAACTGCTTTCCTCATGCACTTCGGTAGAACAAACTTCATTACCGTCTCTTTGTCAGAGTCGATGATCCGCATGAGTCGATCATCCTTGAGCACATAGTCCTTTGTACTGTCCTTGTCTTCTCTCGGGTGGTCACGTTCCGGCTGTTCAAGTATTCCTATAATTTCTCGTAACTCTTCGTCTCCTCTTTCAGTGGCAACTATCTGGTCTTCCAGACTGCAGGTCAGGCACACCTCAACGCGTCTCTCCAAAAGATCATCCATGGTATCAGTCGGACACTCCACTGGTTCTCGACTCAAAGAGTCGACATGCTCCATCCGTGTACCCGGCCGATGCCTTACTGTGAAGTCAAATTCCGGAATGAGGTCATACCATCGTGCAATCTGTGGTTTCTGTGTTCCCTGTGCATTCAAATAGATGAGGGCCTGGCAGTCTGTGACCACCGTGAAATGTATGGCCAAGAATAGGAACCGCAGTCGATCAACACACCACACAATGGCCATCAGTTCCAATCTCGTGGAATGATGTCTGCTTTCTGATTCAGTTGTCTTCTTGCTTACACAGTACACAAGGTGCCAATTCTCACCTTTCTTTTGGAGCAACATTCCTGCTAACCCCTTGGAACTGGCGTCAGTGTGCAATTCGGTTTCCGCCTTTGGAGGAAACAGCTGCAACACTGGCTTGACGTAAGCTTTTCCTTCAGATCATGAAAACTGCTCTCTTGGTCCGACTTCGATTCAAATACTGCGTCTTTCTTGGTTAGTCTTGGGAGTGGTTCAGCAACCAAGGCGTACTTGTGAATGAACTTCCTGAAGAATCCACTCGATCCGAGGAAACGCCTCACCTCATTCACATTCCTTGGCCTTGGGAGCTCAGATATTGCCTTTGTTTTGACCTCGCCTGGCTGCTGTACTAGTCCTCTCATCAGACGGAAACCCAGGAAGTCCACACGGTCGTTTGCAAATGAGCACTTTTTGAGTCTCAGTGCCAAACCTGCATCTCTGAAAGCCTGCAGGACTTGACGCAATCGCACGACCATTTCACTGCAATCTTTTGCCGGTATGACGATGTCGTCTAGGTAGCACCGAACGACTTCACCCTTAGTGGTCCGAGCACTCGATTCATAAGCCGTTGGAACAAGGCAGGCGCATTTGTAAGACGAACAATCATTCTTTCGAACTTGGTTTCTTCTGTCAAGGGCACTTGTAAGTAGCCTTGAGCCAAACACAGAACTGTGTAGTAGGTAGCTCCCGCGAGGCCTTGGAACTGATCATCTATGTTAAGAAGGGGATACTTCTCCTTCACGGTTTGCGCGTTAAGCCTTCGGTAGTCGATAACAAGGCGCTTTTCCGCATTCTTTTTGTCTACTACGAGCACAGGGCTGGCATAATCGGAGTTCGTCTCGGTCACTATGCCTTCCATTCCTTGACAATTCTTCGGATTATTTCTCGCCCTTCGGCGTTTGTTAGATGTGGACGCAGTGCAGCAGGGGTGCTACCCGGCACTTCTACAATGACCATCTTCAGCACACTTGTGCAGTCCAATTCTGCTAGGGTCATTGCAAAGCATTCTTGGAATTCGTTCAAAACATCCACGAGTTCTGAATACTGGGACTCTGTCACAGATGGTCCAACGTTCACGTCACAGCGTCCTATCGGCTGTCGTTCAGTTGGCGCAGGCACCTCTTTCACCGCTATCTTTCCCTGCTCCGCGTCATCCAAAATGGACCTTCGTGCAGAAACCTGTAGTACCTCTACTTGTGTAGCTCGTCCAAGCGGTTGACTCTTGTATGAAGGCCTGTCCGTCACCTACTGGGTGCATAGGAACAGTAACTTCTCCAAGCGTCATGTCGAGCAGGACATCTTGACCACAGTGTCTGTATACGACGGCAGTGGTGACCCTTTGCTCCGTGCAAAATGTAACCCAGTTTACGGTGTCCCTCTGGAGTATGCATTCCTCCTTGGCTCTCAATTGCAGACTTTGGTGACTTTCATCTGGCTCCAGATGAGCAAACGGACAGTCCCTACAATGCCAAAACTGCAGAGAACCTCCCATTCTGGCATACGTGATGTAAGCCAACTCTGTAAGTGCCCTTCCGACCAATAAATCGACATATTGAGCTTCATCTGGGACTACGAGAATAAATATGTCCTTAGCCAAAACACCATTGACGCATAACCCGGCCTTGCATCTTCCAATGCTTTTTGCCGCAGACACGGTACTATTTCCAAAACTATACAGGGCTGTCACATTTCTAAGTCACATCGCTCTGCTGGGGAGGCACGCAGGAGACAGCCAGAACTGCCTGTGTCAATGAGCCCAACGACAGTGAACCTTCCATTCATAGTGACTTCCTTCAGCGACACGCTTGGGCTCTTGATTTCACATACTGGCTCAGTTACAGTGTTTGCTTCATTGCGGTGCAGTACCACCTTGCAGTGACGCTGTGTGTGGTCTGTTCCATTGCAGCGAAGACACTTCATCGGCCGTTTTGGTTGCGGACAGTCTCTCGCTATGTGGTCGTATGGTCGTTTCAGATACTACACCGCATTGATGGCTTTCACTTATTGGGCTTATCCTGTATTCGTTATAAACACACCTATTGTCATTGACCGTGCCACTAATTGTCATTGACCACCTATTACCATCGACCACCTATTGGCCACCTATTGTCATTGATGACACCTATTGTCATTGACCATGCCAAGTTGTACTCTTTAAATTATTTTATTGGGCTTTTTTCTTTATGACAGAACATTGGTCAACCAAACAGGTCTGTTCCTTTGCAGCGAAGACACTTCATCGGCCGTTTTGGTTGCGGACAGTCTCTCGCTATATGGTCGTACTGGCCACAGTTGTAGCACTTTCGTTCTCCCTTTTCATTAGACACAGGGGGTCGCCTGTCCTTGGTACTTCCCTCGCCGACTGATTTTCTTGCATGCAGCACGCTGGCATTCTCAGCACGTGTTTCGCCACTCGCCACTTTACGGTCACGTGTTGAACCGAAAAACTCTTGCCTTTCACGCTCAATCCTTTCGAATTCTTGAATGTCGTCGTCGTCTTCATGACTTCTTCCGAGCAACATCGTGCTACGTTGTTTCCAACATAGTCGAGTGATTATCTGCTCACGGGTGTCTCAGAAATCCAAGTTCGCCTCCTTGCACAACCGCACCTTGGCGTGTAAATAGACCACAGAGCTTTCGTTGCGCTGTTGCACGCGCTCGTGCATTTTGCGCCAGCGTTCAGCTGCGCGCGTCTGGCTCACAAAGGTACGCCGAAAACGCTCTTCAAAATCTCTCGAAGTTTTGATTTCGGACCTCCTCAAACGCAGCCAGTCTCTTGCCGGTCCGGTCAAACCAGACTTGGCGGTCTCAATCATAAAAGACACAGGCCAGCTGAGTGCCACGGAGAGAGAATAAAACGTATATTTGATGTTCTGTGAGAAGATAGGTGAGTGGGATCCCATTGGCGCGGGCCGTTGTCCTCGCACATTTCGCGAGGGCCTCTTGGACCTTCTGATCCGAGCTGCACAGAGCTGTCTCCCACCCTTTCATGTTTAGTTGCGTCCTGGGTTGCATGGGTGGATTGTGTGGACGTTCCCATACCATGTGGTAATGTCCTTTCATGGGATGGTGGCGCCCTCTCTCAGCCTAGCGGCGAAGCTCGGTGGCTGTTTCACTTCGAAATGCGTGACCACGGATGGACGCCATTTGCCTTCGGTCAATACGTGCATTGCACTTAAAAGCCAAATTCTGGGGCATGCGCACCAAGGCTACGAGAATACTACGAGGCATGCCATAGCGGGGACTTGCGATTAATTTTGAGCACCTCGGATGCTTTGATGTGCAACCTAATCTGAGTACATGGATGTATTTCTTACCTCCGCAATTACGGCGAGTTAACTCTAAGAGGGAACGCTTCCGTGCGTCTTTGAGACCTTCAGCGTCAAATTGCATGGTACGTTGTAGTGCTCAGCCCAGCAGGCAAGGAGTTACGGTAGCACACCGGAGCCGGAGCACATAACGTATAATCAAACATTTACTGTAAATACGCCGTCTCTATGAGGTCACGTCTTGGGCTGATACAAGCAGACAAAATGCAAAACAAATGTCTTCACGGAGAGCTCGCTGCCGAGTGTACTTCTTCTGGCAATGGTTTAGAATGTTATGACCATTTTGTCACTTTTGTTGCTCCATAGAGCGGTTCCTGTTATATTTAGAAGCTGCCTATTGCAGCTTTCAACTCATGATTTCATCAAAGTGTTTCTCGAAAATAGCCTAAGTTGATTGATGGACAGCTGGTTGCGTGACGCTATGCTCTCTCCTCGGTTTATTTCTTTCTGTGTAACTGCATCCGGCTGCGGGCAGCGTGTGCTCTGTAGACGAGGACAGGGGAAGCGCTCCACTCGGGATCACTCGGAAGAACGTTCCGCGTTTCCTTTCAACAGCCGTAGCCACACAGTCACTGTCGATGCTCTGCCATTCTACTACAATTTTAAATGTCTCGCACCATTGCACTGCCTTGAAAGCCCTTCATTGACCATATTGACAAATTTATGCCGGATATCTGAAAGCTCGGCATCGATGAAAAGTAAGCCTTTTGCGGAATGCTGCTCATTCATTCATTGTTCATCAATATTTTCAGCCCTACGGCGAAAATAGCCAGGGTATTCTCGCGAAGAATATTTCTTGATATATCGCGATATATATTTATTATGGCCATATCAAACCATTGTCTAACATGAGCATAGAATACAAAAGGCAAATATCAGCCAGAAAATTTTTAGGAATTGATTTTTCTCCCAGGTTACGCAGACCACTATGAAGCCAAACAACGGAGCTTGAGTGCAGTGTTTGTCGGTTCTTGGCAATCCACACAATTTATTCACTCACAGGCATGCATCGCTCTCTAATATCACCTGCAAAAACCTACAGCCATAATTTCGAGCTACTATGAGCAACTGTTTTTCTGCTAATCAAAATAGGTTCACGCAGACGGTCCAAACTCAACAATTTTCAGATAGTACACCGCATTGATGAATTTCACTTATTGGGCTTATCCTGTATTCGTTATAAACACACCTATTGTCATTGACCGTGCCACTAATTGTCATTGACCACCTATTACCATCGACCACCTATTGGCCACCTATTGTCATTGATGACACCTATTGTCATTGACCATGCCAAGTTGTACTCTTTAAATTATTTTATTGGGCTTTTTTCTTTATGACAGAACATTGGTCACCCAAACAGCACATATTCATTCGGTAAACACTGCTCTAAATAGAGACAAAGAAGAACACTGGAATAACTACTAGCTCTTACTAGCTCGCATTCAGGCCATATTAGGTTTCCTTACCACATATCATGGTCGGCTGTCCTTTGGTTAGACCCTCCCTAACGAGTGCGCACTAACCGCCAAAGTTACAAAGCAATTACTACAGCAAACTCATCTACAAAACTTTTTAACAGCAGAGTTGTTTAAGCCGAGCGTTAGTACGTCCCTCGCGGCCAAAAAAAAAACCTCGCGTAACGATGACGCCACGTCGCGTTGCCTAGCAGCCCCTGGCACATCAGTGCTTAGCTTCGCACTCGCTTCCCTAGCTCGCTATCTAGCCCTTGCATGGAACGGCCGGCGACTTGTCTCAAAGCTGGGCGCAGCTTGCTCTAGTGGCGCAAGGCTAGAGTCACAGCGGAGCTGATCGGCACCTAGGTGGCCCTCGCCCAAATCTGAGCACTACTGGCTGCCACCCGACAACACTGCACTCGTCTCTGATGCGGGGACACCAACCGAGCCTGCAGGCTGGCTTAGGGACTATACACGCGCTATCCGCAAACCCGCTCCGCACGTGGCGGGACACTTGCCGCCCGCAAAGGGAGGAGGAAAAACCAGAAAGACGCCAATCATCGCACACGGGGTACCGGTTTTTCCTCCTCCGTTTGCGGGCGGCAGGTGACCGACCACGTGCGGAGCGGGTGTGCGGATAGCGCGTGCATAGTCCCTTAGAGTGATAGAGCTGGACTTGGCGAGTCTAGGCATCGCCTCACAACACTTGGCAAAGCAGCAAAACTTGACAATGCCTAGCAAAAATTACCATTATCTCGCAAAACGTAACCCAAACTAGCCTAAACTCGCAAACCTTAGCAAAAGTCACAGTTTCGCCGCAAGGGCGAAGGAATGAATGCGATAGCAAGAAACTGTAATGCTATACGAAGTGAGGCTCTCCAATGGATACTCTCAGTTTCAACAGAGCTCCTGTTCCAAAGGCGGCCGAAACAGCGAAGGAAGTGTTGAAAGGCGGGCAAGTTGGTATAGATTCATACTGAAAATTGGCAGCGCAAACAAACGGGATACAGAAGAGGAACACAAACAGGCGCAGACTGAAACTTGGATTTATTCACAGAAGATAATATATACCAGAAAAAACATGAAGGGAAAGGGAAATACATGAGGGAAGGATCCACCATAATCAGGTGTCGTCCATAAAGGAGATTTCACAATCTAAAAGCGATATAGAAGGTGAGCTGACACAACTATCGATATTCTTTTTAATGAAAAAGGCTTCCGCAATCTCCCTAGTTTTAGTGTCACGATGGGCATATAAAACAGACGTGCGCGAAAATTCAGGTACGCAACCACACTTTGTGCAATGGGCGGACAAATGTAAACCCGGGGCAGACTTAAGCGCATTGTGGTGTTCTCGCAAGCGCACATTCAGGCAGCGCCCTGTCTGCCCGATATACACCCTGTCACAAGACAACGGGATGCAATAAACCACTTTTGACCGACACTTAGTGAAACAATTGACATGTTTAACACCACAACCTTCCTTCACAGGGCCTGCTTTCAATTTGCATTTTCTGTCAATTTTGGAACACACCTGCTGCAATTTTTCACTGGCGGAAAAAACAACGTCAAGGTTAAATTTTTTTTGCACATTTTTTTATCCTATGCGAAAATCCGTGCACATACGGGACAACCGCAAACTTCTGTCGCTTTTTTACATCATTTGTAGGGCATCCTTTTCCTTTCTTCAATCTCAAAACCTTCTGAGCGGCGAACACCAAAACACTGGACGGAAAGCCTGCTTCTTGTAGCCTAGTTATTTGTTTTGAAAAAACACATGCCATTGTGTGGAAACATTATTTCGTAACCGCTGAATTCAGAAGGTTAACCGCAATACCTGATTTTACAACTTTAGAATGCGAAGAAGAATAGTCTAAAATTGGTTTCTTTGAACGGGGAGAGAAAGACCAGCATAAGTGGTTTGCATGAAAAGATAGCTCAAGATCAAGAAACTGTAATAAATTATCTTGCGGAACCTCGTGCGTGAAACGCAACCCATGCCCTTTTTGCTCGAAGATTTCTATAATCTTATCCCGGTTCTGTTCCATGGAAGCAGAATCGACAAGCACAAGGTAATCGTCCACATACCTGAAGACATTAATTACAAGGCTGCTCAGCGCAGTTTTCAAAGCCCTATCAAAATAACTTAGGAATATATCACACAGGACAGGTGCAACCCGAGAGCCGATACAAATGCCAGATTTCTGAACGTAAAACTTGTCGCCCCAAATTACAAGAGTAGAATTCAAGTAAAAAAGTGGTAGTTCCATAAAGCTATCAACAGACATCATGCATTTGTTGATAAATGTAAGTTCGTCATTTTCCTGCGTGATGCATTCTTTTACACACTTCATAAGTTCAGGATGTGGTACAGAGGAAAACAAATCGACTACATCAATGCTAAAACCACTGCAAATAGGCATTTTTTTGTTTGCCAAGAATTCGACAACCTGATTAGATCCTTTTACGAGAAAAGGGTCCTGAAAATTCAAGGCAGACAAGTGGTACTGCAGGAACGTTGAAACTTCATGTTGCCAAGTGCCTCGTTCTGTGATTATCGTTCGAAAAGGAATGTCCTGTTTATGTGTTTTTGCTGAAAAAAATGGTTCCAGTGCGGTTTTTTTCGCTCTTTTCACTGAAGATACTAGTCGACACACGTTGCTAGCTTCCAGCAAAGCAATGGCTCGTTTCTTAACCTCAGCTGCCCTTTTTGAAACTTCTTTAAAGTTCTTCCCGATAGCTGAGGACGCCTTTGAAACGTATTGTTCTTCTGACAGAACAACGAAACACCCATCTTTATCAGCGGTAACAAGCCTCAGCCTGTTAGAAACAAAGAAATCAACAATCGGGCCCACTTTGCTACGAACACCCACACTCACGTTTCCTTTAGAAAAAGTTGATACACAGTCCTTAACACAATGCAGACTGTCCGCTTCATGAACTTTTTGTGCCACTGACCGTGTCATGGCGAGCTTCTCGAATCCGTCAGGGGTAGATGCCGGACAGAACTTGGGTCCCATTCTTAGAACACGAAGGTGCTCCTCGTGTACCTGGCAGTCGGCCAGCACCACAATGTCCCGCTTATCTGTAGGCATCTTCTTCCTTGTCGCCAGGGTTGGCCTTGCCGCGTTCCAAAGTGTCTCAGCGTAGGTTTCAGCCAAGTTAATCCAGGAGGAAAATCTTTCACCACGCGCACAGCACTGCTCTCGGAGGCAGTCTTTAAACACATTGGCCTGGTGATACCACTCCGAGCGAATTATCCTGGAAAGACGTCGAGCGTGGGAGGGAGATGGCTGGAGCCACCCACACATGGCCTGAAGCTCCGTCGGGCACATTCGCTGCCTTGAATGCCAGGAAGCACATCTGGCCCGGCATACGCACACCGCTATCAAGGCCGTCAATACAGAGGGATTAGATAGATCTAGGTTAGAACACATAACAGAGCCCGTGGACGAAGTGATGAATTGCAGAAGTGTTGAAAGGCGGGCAAGTTGGTATAGATTCATACTGAAAATTGGCAGCGCAAACAAACGGGACACAGAAGAGGAACACAAACAGGCGCAGACTGAAACTTGGATTTATTCACAGAAGATAATATATACCAGAAAAAACATGAAGGGAAAGGGAAATACATGAGGGAAGGATCCACCATAATCAGGGGTCGTCCATAAAGGAGATTTCACAATCTAAAAGCGATATAGAAGGTGAGCTGACACAACTATCGATATTCTTTTTAATGAAAAAGGCGAATTCTTGGCAAACAAAAAAATGCCTATTTGCAGTGGTTTTAGCATTGATGTAGTCGATTTGTTTTACTCTGTACCACATCCTGAACTTATGAAGTGTGTAAAAGAATGCATCACGCAGGAAAATGACGAACTTACATTTATCAACAAATGCATGATGTCTGTTGATAGCTTTATGGAACTACTACTTTTTTACTTGAATTCTACTCTTGTAATTTGGGGCGACAAGTTTTACGTTCAGAAATCTGGCATTTGTATCGGCTCTCGGGTTGCACCTGTCCTGTGTGATATATTCCTAAGTTATTTTGATAGGGCTTTGAAAACTGCGCTGAGCAGCCTTGTAATTAATGTCTTCAGGTATGTGGACGATTACCTTGTGCTTGTCGATTCTGCTTCCATGGAACAGAACCGGGATAAGATTATAGAAATCTTCGAGCAAAAAGGGCATGGGTTGCGTTTCACGCACGAGGTTCCGCAAGATAATTTATTACAGTTTCTTGATCTTGAGCTATCTTTTCATGCAAACCACTTATGCTGGTCTTTCTCTCCCCGTTCAAAGAAACCAATTTTAGACTATTCTTCTTCGCATTCTAAAGTTGTAAAATCAGGTATTGCGGTTAACCTTCTGAATTCAGCGGTTACGAAATCATGTTTCCACAAAATGGCATGTGTTTTTTCAAAACAAATAACTAGGCTACAAGAAGCAGGCTTTCCGTCCAGTGTTTTGGTGTTCGCCGCTCAGAAGGTTTTGAGATTGAAGAAAGGAAAAGGATGCCCTACAAATGATGTAAAAAAGCGACAGAAGTTTGCGGTTGTCCCGTATGTGCACGGATTTTCGCATAGGATAAAAAAATGTGCAAAAAAATTTAACCTTGACGTTGTTTTTTCCGCCAGTGAAAAATTGCAGCAGTTGTGTTCCAAAATTGACAGAAAATGCAAATTGAAAGCAGGCCCTGTGAAGGAAGGTTGTGGTGTTAAACATGTCAATTGTTTCACTAAGTGTCGGTCAAAAGTGGTTTATTGCATCCCGTTGTCTTGTGACAGGGTGTATATCGGGCAGACAGGGCGCTGCCTGAATGTGCGCTTGCGAGAACACCACAATGCGCTTAAGTCTGCCCCGGGTTTACATTTGTCCGCCCATTGCACAAAGTGTGGTTGCGTACCTGAATTTTCGCGCACGTCTGTTTTATATGCCCATCGTGACACTAAAACTAGGGAGATTGCGGAAGCCTTTTTCATTAAAAAGAATATCGATAGTTGTGTCAGCTCACCTTCTATATCGCTTTTAGATTGTGAAATCTCCTTTATGGACGACACCTGATTATGGTGGATCCTTCCCTCATGTATTTCCCTTTCCCTTCATGTTTTTTCTGGTATATATTATCTTCTGTGAATAAATCCAAGTTTCAGTCTGCGCCTGTTTGTGTTCCTCTTCTGTGTCCCGTTTGTTTGCGCTGCCAATTTTCAGTATGAACAGCGAAGGAAACTAGTGTGCTTCAAGTGTCGAGCTGTGACACTTGATAGTTCGCGCTCATCTTCTGTTTGTTCGTTCGTTTAGCGGCGTCCCTTGAGCTCGAGTGACTTTCGTACGCTCCGTAACATCAGCGCGGACATCACGGTGAAAGCTCGAAACATCCCTCCTCCCCTCACCACGAGATAACCGCGCGAGCAGACAGCGGAAGGGCAAGGTTCTCCCTGCGCAAATATTAGTAGAAGCGAGCGAGCTGGCCGACGACTTTTAAATGCGCCCGTTGGGCTCCTCGCGTCATCTCGCTGGTAATGAAGAAACGCTTATAAGCGCCTGCTGTCTCCGAGTACTGCTAGCGGTAAAGGGTGCGTACATAACGTTCGCCCTTAGCTACCTGGACGACCTGCGTTTTGTGGCGTAGTGTTTATCGCCAAGCGCTGCGGAGCGAGAGGTCGCTGGTTCGATTCCGCGCTTCGGAATTATTTTTTCTTTGGGACTTCTATATATATACACATAGTTATACATATATGGTTCATGACGCCGGCGACGGCGGCGGCAAAAACCAGCCGAGACTGTCCATATAATTACTATGGCAATAAAAACTTGGTAAACACCTTGAAAGGCCAGGGCCAGCTAGGTGCCGATCAGCTCCGCAGAATCTCTAGCCTTCAGCCACTAGCGCATGTTACGCCCAGTTTTTATCACTCTGTTTGTTTTGACGAGGGTTCTCATGACCGTTGTGCGTACCCTCACTGACTACGCCCTTTAATGAGGAAATGACCCGGCGGGTGTACTTTGCAATCCTATGACGCAGGGGGCCGCTCCATACCAAGAACAACTCTACAAGTGTATGAAATATCTCGGGGATTCCATTATGCTCATTTACCCAGTGAGTATTTCATTGATCGTTTAATTACCACTTCAATGGCGCCAGATACTCTTCTAGCCATGTAACGCGACCGGCGACTGTGAAGAAACAAACAGTAAAACAAATAATAGGTACAGCGAAAGAAAACTAGTATGTTGAACCGAAATGTGATAAATTAAGAGGTATAGGTCAAGTAATAAATGTCTTCACTAGTGCGCAAAAGGTTTTCTCACACACCCGGTAATAAGCAGAGCTCTCGAGCTAACATTTTGACAAAAGGTGCATAACATAAGAAGTAATTATTCACAGCGATATGAAACGGAAATCAGCTACATTAAGTTTGCGACTTGGTTCTGCATGACGACGATGGGAATTCGCTTCGAACAAGACGCCCACAGAAAGGAGACAAGACGCACACAGCGCACGCTAATGCGCGTGACGCTTCGGCTGCGTTCTGCCATTACTGGGCATGCGAGAACTGAAAGTCCTTGTTGAATAACATCGGGGCGGCTACAGTGACACAAGCTCCTGTTCGCTGACAAACAATCTTGTTTCGATGGTAAGCCTCGCCGATTGATTACGGCGGCGGGATATCACGGCCCAATAATCAAATTGTGGGGTACACGCGAAGTGAGTGGTCAGATGGCCGTCAGTTTTGTTCTTTACATTGCTGCAGCGTCGCCTTAGCAAGCTCAGCACTGTCGAAATTTGGGCTTGTTGGTGCATTGTGACAACTCAAAAATATCGCTAAGAAACGGGGACACAAGAAGAGGACACACGACACAGGCGCTAACTTCCGACATAATGTTTATTACCACCGCACACTCGCCTATATCACCAAAAGAATAACATCACATGACATGTATGAAGCGCACAAAAATTAATTTCTTAGAAAATACAATTCCTTATCACTGAGCGTAAGCGAGGGAGTGCTGACGCACATAGGCGAGCGTGCGGTGGTAATAAACATTATGTTGGAAGTTAGCGCCTGTGTCGTGTGTCCTCTTCTTGTGTCCCCGTTTCCTAGCGCTATTTTCAGTCGTCACTTATCAAGCTCATATAGGCATCTAACGGTTGCCTAAACAAGTTGAAAATCCACTAAACAAGTTCAAATCACAAGTTGAAAGTTCCTGTGTGTGTGCCTCCTCTCTCCGCGTCTTCGAAGCACGTTGCCATCGTCGTTAATAAGCTGCCAGCAATATCAAAAGATATACGTGATTAGTCGCTGAGGTACCTGAAGCACAAATTCAGGGCGAGTGAAATAGTCAATAATGCAGGCGGTGACAAGCTAGCTCTAAACATTGCAAGACTTTGGATGCTAGTGGTTTTTGTTTCCTCTCCCTCGATTTTTATATAAGGTGTAATTGTATTCTCATAACTACTTGCTTTTTTTCCCTGCTTTTTGCAATTTTCATTATATATATATATTGTCACAACGTCAAGAGAGAGGTCGTAACGCCAAGATCGAGAGAACAGCAGGTCGGTCTTTTTAATACCGCGCGCAAGCGAGTTCCTCTTCTTTCTTCATTCTGGCTCCTGTAAAACGCGTATGAGCCTTTTCGCTGTCGTCTTCGTCTTTCTCATAGCACGCACGCTGCATTTGCCTCCCTCCGAAAGACGCATCGTCCCGATGCGCAGCCCAGGCGCTCTACTTCGAAAAGCGCGCACATATGCACTGAAACCCAACCAGAGTTAGCTGGACAGGTACGGTTTCATCCGCACGACATGCACGACTTCGGGTGAATGCTTCCGGCGACTGGAACAGCAATCACTGTCGGGAACGACCTCGTAGTTCACGTCGTTCAAGCGTCGGATGACTCTGTAGGGACCAAAGTATCGTCTCAGCAGTTTTTCAGAAAGTCCGCGTCGACGTATTGGGATCCAGACCCATACCTTGTCGCCTGGTGTGTAAGTAACGAATTTGTGTCGCAGGTCGTACCGTTTCGCATCTTTATGTTGCTGATGACAGATGCGTACGCGGGCAAACTGTCTGGCTTCCTCGGCGCGCTGAGTAAATTCTTCGGCGTCGGTATCAATGTCGTCACCCTCGTGCGGCAGCATAGCGTCCAACGTTGTCGTGACCTCGCGACCATGGATTAAACTGAACGGTGTCATTCCAGTAGTTTCCTGTCGAGCGGTATTATAGGCGAAGGTCACGTAAGGCAAGATTTCGTCCCAGGTTTTATGTTCCGTGTCGATGTACATAGAGAGCATGTCTGCGAGGGTCTTATTAAGGCGCTTCGTTAGTCCGTTTGTTTGGGGATGGTGCGCAGTCGTTCTCCGGTGAGCTGTACCGCTGAGCCTGAGAACCGACTCCAAAAGTTCCGCCGTGAAGGCAGTTCCTCTGTCGGTGATGACCACTCTCGGGGCGCCGTGCCGAAGGACGACGTTTTCGATGAAGAAGTGAGCCGCTTCTGCTGCTGTGCCCTTCTGCATAGCTTTAGTCTCCGCGTAGCGAGAAAGGTAATCAGTGGCGACAATGATCCATCGGTTCCCTGCAGTAGAAGTTGGGAATGAGCCCAGGAAATCCATTCCAATTTGGGCGAATGGCCGTGCTTGCACTTCTACAGAACGTAATAGGCCCGCTGGCTTACCGGGGGGCGCTTTGCGTCTTTGGCAGTCAGCACAAGTCTGAACGTGATGTTTTACAGCAGCAGGTAGTTTTGGCCAGTAGTACTTTCGTCGCAGTCGGGACAACGTTCGGGTGTAGCCTCGGTGACCGGAAGTGGCCTCCTCATGGCAAGCTTCTAAAATTTCTTTTCGCAGTGATGAAGGCACGACGAGCAAGTACGCGCTGCCGCTTGGAGAAAAGTTCTTCTTGTAGAGAACGTCGTTCCGTAAACAAAAAGATGGCAGTCCTCTGGCAAAAATTCGCGGCACGTCTTTACGTCGTCCTTCCAAGAAATCGATGAGCGGAAGCAGCTCTGGGTCGCCGCGCTGCTCTTGTGACATAGTGGCCGTGTTGACGACTCCCAAGAATGCGGCGTCCACGGATTCGTCATCAATGGCGGCAGGCTCGACGGGCGACCGCGAGAGGCAGTCGGCGTCAGTATGCCTCTTTCCGGATTTATAAGTTATGCTCATATCAAATTCTTGAAGCCGAAGGCTCCAGCGTGCCAAACGGCCAGATGGGTCTTTCAGGTTAGTGAGCCAGCAGAGCGAATGGTGATCGTTGACGACCTTGAATGAACGCCCGTACAAATATGGACGAAATTTGATTACTGCCCACACCACAGCGAGACATTCCTTCTCGGTAGTCGAGTAGTTCTCCTCGGTGCGAGAGAGAGCTCGGCTGGCATAGGCTATCACTTTTTCAGTGCCGTCTTGCCACTGTACCAGTACGGCGCCCAGGCCTACATTGCTGGCGTCGGTGTGAAGTGCTGTTGGCGCATCCTGGTCAAAGTGCGCAAGAACTGGAGGTGTTTGGAGGCGTTGACGTAAGTCGGTAAATGCCATTTGTTCCTTTGCGCCCCAAAGAAAGGGAACATCCTCTCGTGTGAGTCGGGTCAAAGGTGCCGCAATAGACGAAAAGTCCGCGATGAATCGTCGGTAATAGGCACATAGTCCTAAGAAGCGCCTGACTGCTTTTTTTTTTTGTTGTGTGGTGCAGGAAAGTTTGCAACAGCGTCTATTTTGGCTGGGTCAGGTCTAACACCCTCGTGACTTACGACGTGGCCGAGGAAGGAAAGCTCACTGAAGCCAAAATGACATTTTTCTGGTTTTAACGTCAGGCCAGCCGATCGTATAGCTTGGAGAACTGTGAATAACCGGTTTAGATGTTCTTCAAATGTAGCTGAGAAGACAATAACGTTGTCTAGATATACCAAGCATGTTTGCCATTTCAGGCCTGATAGCACGGTGTCCATCAAACGCTGAAAAGTGGCTGGCGCTGAACATAACCCGAATGGACTGACTTTAATTTCATAAAGACCGTCGGGCGTCACGAAAGCAGTTTTCTCACGATCGCGCTCATCGACCTCTATCTGCCAATAGCCGCTTCGTAGGTCCATTGATGAGAAATAGCGTGCATGCCGCAGTCTATCCAGAGAATCGTCTATGCGTGGCAGTGGGTAGACGTCTTTCTTCGTGACTTGGTTTAACTTGCGGTAATCTATACAGAAGCGCAAGCTGCCGTCTTTCTTTTTAACCAATACCACGCGAGATGCCCAAGGACTTTTTGAGGGCTGTATGACGTCATCCTGGAGCATCTTCTGCACTTGCTTCTGAATCTCCTCGCGTTCTTTCGGAGCCACACGGTAGGGATTTTGTCGGATCGGTCTCGTGCTATCTTCAACAACGATTCGGTGCTTGGTCAATGGTGTTTGCCTGACCTTTGATGTACACGAAAAAAATGCCCCCACCTCCCCGAAGGGAATCGTGAGGAAATGCGAATGCATTTCTTGCGCCGAGAGTACACGGCGCAGTAATTTTAATGGCGTAAATTAATGACGAGACGTGGATTTGTACCGTAACCATTTATTTACACATTCATCAGCACCTGTTTGTGTTGTCATTGTACCTGACGGCCATAATCTCAGCCTTGTGGTCGCCGTTGGCGTTTCACAGCGGCGTCTCGAGCACACATTTCGAGAGGCGCCCAGCCAGCGGACGGGAGAGTGGGGCGCAGGGAGGAGAGAGAGCGAACGGCGAGAGAAGGAGCGGCGAAGCACTGCACCCAATGCCACCTAGAAGAGCGGTGTGGAGCCGGCGCGCGCCCGCGCAAACCGCGTGGAGGAGGCGGAGCGCGCGCAGTCACGTGGGGTGTGACGTCGCTGCGCCGTTGCTACAGACGCTCCTCTCCTTTCCTCGCGCCGTTGCTATGGGACGGCGGATTCAGGGTCGCTTATAAAGTGCATTCGCACTTAAAACAATCTTCGAACTGGTGTATCAGTTCCAGTAGGCGCTGCCTATCAGAGGGTGACAGAGTAGAACTGACGTCGACAGACAAAGGAGTCGAGGGAGGCGTGGTCGCGTCATGAGGTTGCAAAGCGAAACAATCCCTCGTTTGGTCGATGTCGTCGTAGTAGGCAATCGCGGTACCCTTCTGGATGTCACGGCGCTCGTTGCTGAAGTTGGTGAGGAGTACTTCTGCCTGCCCACCAGCTAGTGCCAGAATGCCTCTCGCGACGGAAACACCTTGCGTAAGCAATAGCGTAGCTATTTGCTCCGCTGTCACATCCTTGTGACACGGCCGCTCACATGATACAGACACAAGGCAGCAGGATCTCGGCGGGAGCGTCACATCGTCGGCAACTCGCAAACGCTCGTGTCGGTCGTCAGTGGTGGTCGTGGTGGTGTCGACATACGGATGTGCGGAAAACGTCACCATACGGTCCGGAATGTTGATGACAGCGTCGTACTCTCGCAGAAAATCCATACCCAAAATGAGCTCTTTACAACATTCTGGTAGAAGGACAAAAGTGGCGACGAAGCTGGAATCGCCGATTACAAGCCGAGCGGCGCATTTACCCGTTGGAGTCATTAGCTGACCACCAGCACTTCTTATGTGCGGCCCTGTCCACGGCGTCTTGACCTTCCGAAGGCGGTCGGCGAGCTCTTGCTGCATAATCGAGAAGTCAGCGCCTGTGTCAACCAGTGCTGTCACGCGGTGTCCGTCTATGAGAACACTGAGATCGGCCCGTACGACGTCGTCGGCATTAGTATTCGTCGTCGTCGTCATATCGTCTTTTTGCGGCGGTAGGGGGGACTTTTCGGCGTCTCGACGATTGGCAACCTTGCCCCCGGAGGTCGCAGCAGTTAGTTTCCCCGGCGCGGGCTCGGGGAACGCCCTCTGGTAACGTCAGCGTAGCTCTGGCGGTTCGGGGAAGTGTGACGCACAGGTTACGGAGATTGCCAACGACGACTTGGTGAAGGTACGTGGCTGGTCGACAAGCGGTCACCATCGTGGGCGCGACGGTCTTCAAAGCGAAAAGAAGCTGGACGTGAAAAGTTGCCAAACCCAGCATCTCGATGACGGCAGTAGCGGGAAATGTGGCCTGGTTCCCCGCAGTGGAAGCAAAGGGGTCGACGGTCAGCCGTGCGCCACAGGTCTGTTCTTCGAACTGGTGGTCGTCTCGCAGAATCCCGTTGCCACCAAGGCACGAGAGCGGGCGGTGGCTGGAAGGGCGCTGCCTCAGGCGAAGGTGGAGGACGACGGACCACTTCAGCATAGTTGAGCGAACGCTGCTCAGGACATGGCGCGGGCGATGTGAAGGCTTGCCGCAACTCCTGGCGCACGATTTCAGCGACAGACGCAACTGGCGGCTCGGTAGAAGGAACGCCGAGGGCCCGAAGTTCCTCACGCAGTATTTCCCGGATCATTTGTCGCAGGGAACTTTCGCCAACGGCAGCGTTCTGAGCCGCAGCACTTATTGGCGTGTGGTTGGGGAGGCGGTCCAAGTGGCGGCATCGTTGCTGCAGTTCCCGCTCAATAACAGTCGCCTCCTTTATAAATTCGTCGACTGTTGTCGGCGGATTTCGTACGAGGCCCGCGAACAGCGGTTCCTTGACGCCCCGCATCAGATGACGCACCTTCTTCGACTCGGGCATGTCAGGGTCAGCTCGGCGAAACAGACGAGTCATGTCCTCTGCGAACATGGCAACGGTTTCGTTGGGCTTTTGCACGCGGGCTTCAATCAGTTGCTGTGCGTGATCCCGCCGATCCGAGCTCTGGAATGTTTCGAGGAGCTTGTGGCGAAAATTGGCCCAAGTTTGGAAAGTGGGCTCCCGGTTCTCGTACCATGTGCGAGCGCTATTTTCCATCGCGAAATAGGCACGGCCAAGCTTCTGTTGTTCGTTCCAGCGATTCACCACAGCGACCCGTTCGAACTGTTCGAGCCAGTCCTCGACATCCTCATACGCTTCCCCACGGAAGATTTCAGGCACGTGAGGGTGCTCAAGAGTCACCTGGGAAGGAAGGAGATCCGCTGATGTTGTAGGAGCGGCCATGCTGGGAAGAGGAGGAACAGTCGAGAACTCCGGACTTAGGCCTAGGAGACGCCGGCTGAATCGGTGGACTGGAGTCGGGACGGGAGGCTGAGTCTCCGGACTGGGGGTACGTGTCCGAATAAGGCTTTCCTGCATCAGGTTGCAGGCTCCAGCACCTCCACCAGTGTCACGACGTCAAGAGAGAGGTCGTAACGCCAAGATCGAGAGAACAGCAGGTCGGTCTTTTTAATACCGCGCGCAAGCGAGTTCCTCTTCTTTCTTCATTCTGACTCCTGTAAAACGCGTATGAGCCTTTGTTTGTTTGTTTGTTTGTTTGTTTGTTTGTTTGTTTGTTTGTTTGTTTGTTTGTTTGTTTGTTTGTTTGTTTGTTTGTAGCCTTTGCATATTGGCACATACCCACTCGGGGGGATTGGCCAAGAAAACATGTTGTGGCCTATTAATGATAATTATAAAATGTCCACCTTCCTATCATTGAAGTAGAAAAAAAAATACCTAAGATAAAGAGCAATAAATCAAGAGAGGGAAAAAAGGAAGGGAAAAAATTCTTTCTCAATAGCGGAAGTCCAAAATTTTGATCCGACCAGACAGCTGAGTTTTCCAGACCCGATCAAATTCGACTGTATTTCTTACAGTAGGCATTATATTGTAATACGTTTAGTGGCAAGAATGAAATTACACACTGCATTGAAAACTTCTCTGTGACACTGTCTCAAAACTGAGGTACCGAAATTTAGAACATTTTATGCAGTTAAATTTAAACCAATCTTCAAAAGCGGAATAATCAAAAGTCTTTTCCTAATTATTGAGTAGTTGCGACATGATATGAAGTAATGTTCAATAGTTTCTGTTTCGTCGCAAAATAGGCAAAGAGGGGATATCGCAAGACCAGCTCTGTGTAAATAAAAGTTTAATGGGGGGACACGGCATCGAAATTTGGTAATAATCACTTCAAACTTTCTCGATTGACTCCACTGAGTTTTCCATGGAAATTTAAGGTGCTGAAATTCTGTCCATTTTGTTATAGTTTCCATCATATCTGTACAAATTGCGAATTTGCGATATCTGATCGCTGCTATGTTTTCTACTTCTGGGAGAACTGAAAGTATTGGTCCATCAAGGGAAGCCCGGGCTAAAGAATCGGCCAATTCATTTAATTGTAGCCCGCAGTGACCTGGGACCCACAATAATTTCAGGAGTTTCAGCTGTGGTGGTACTAATGTGCGCAAAGTCATTAGGGCTCGTGATTGTTCTGAAGCTGTAAGTGCTGTACATACCGAAAGCGAATCTGTTATGATGATTGCACTCATTTCGGTTGAAGGCAGTTTTCGAAGCGCCAAAATAATTGCCATGAGCTCGGCTTCAAAAACAGGAGTAAAATCTGGCAGCCTCACTGAGAATGACCAGCCAAGTAAATCGGAAGCAATTCCTACGCCTGCCTTTTGATTATTCACTGAAGCATCTGTGGCTATTATGTTTTTTTGTTCCTGCATGTACCAAGTAATCTTTTAACCTGTTATTCAAAAATTTGAGAGATTGGAATTTAGGTTTCGGGGGGAAAATTTCATCATATTCTATTGTAATATTACTATGTGAGCCAATCGTTTCAGTTACCGTCCTTATGTCCACCTTAATGCTGTCTAGTTTCTTTTGAACAAAAATGATTTGGGGTGTATGAAATCGTGGCCAATGAGCAAAAAAGAAGGAGTCGTGGTCTCTGATAAAGGCGTATTCTGATCTTCTAGTCGGGAAGCTGTAGAATTTTAAAAAAGTTTGCACTGTTAAGATGCAGAATCGACAAAGAAGTGTTGGAAGGCGTGCTTCTTGGTATATAACATTAATGGCCACAAACTTTGGGAGTCCCAGACACATTCGCAGCGCTTCACGCTCCAATAGAACTAAAGGTTTTGTTTTATAAGCAGGGCCACCCGAAAATAATATGCACCCAAATTTCAATATTGGGCGCATGTACATTTTGTACAACATTAATAAAGTGTGTCTACGTAACCCGTATTTTCGGTTGCTCAGTCTACGCAATAAGCCTAACGCCTGTTGTGCCTTTGCTGTTATATATTCTATGTGCGGACTCCAATTTAGTCTTTCATTATAAATCATGCCCAAATATTTGATAGAATCCACTTGTGGAATGGGTTCCTGCTTATACAATACGGAAATTGAAATTGAATCTGCTAGTCGGGAAGCTGTAGAATTTTAAAAAAGTTTGCACTGTTAAGATGCAGAATCGACAAAGAAGTGTTGGAAGGCGTGCTTCTTGGTATATAACATTAATGGCCACAAACTTTGGGAGTCCCAGACACATTCGCAGCGCTTCACGCTCCAATAGAACTAAAGGTTTTGTTTTATAAGCAGGGCCACCCGAAAATAATATGCACCCAAATTTCAGTATTGGGCGCATGTACATTTTGTACAACATTAATAAAGTGTGTCTACGTAACCCGTATTTTCGGTTGCTCAGTCTACGCAATAAGCCTAACGCCTGTTGTGCCTTTGCTGTTATATATTCTATGTGCGGACTCCAATTTAGTCTTTCATTATAAATCATGCCCAAATATTTGATAGAATCCACTTGTGGAATGGGTTCCTGCTTATACAATACGGAAATTGAAATTGAATCTGCTAGCGGAAACACCAAGATCGCACTTTTACTGATGTTTAAAGACAATGAAATCGACTGGAGCCAAATTTCTAGGGTATTAATATATCTCTGCAATTTTTGGTGTAATGTGTAAATGTCACTGTCTGCCGCGAAAAACCCGATATCGTCTGCATAAATGTAGACATTGACATCCTGGTCATTTGGAATAGAGCTCATCAGTACATTGAATAATACCGGGGATAGGACTGCCCCTTGAGGAACTCCGCGTTTCTGTTTGAACTTAGATGAGCAACATCCCTCCTTAACACAATAAAATTCCCTTGATTTTAAAAATTCTGCTACCCACTCAATAATATATTGTGGAAAATTTAAGCTCTGTAGTGTATTCAGTAAAATGGGGTGCTCTACGCTATCATAAGCATGTCAAGGGTGACAAGAGCAGCGTAATGTCTTCTTTTTCTGGCAAGCCGTATTCGACTCTCTAAATCAGCATGAGCACACCAAATTGAACACTCATTACGGAAACCAATTTGATTTGGTTTTAATATTGGCTTGTCTGCCATCCAGATATTTATTCTGTCATTGAGGACTCTCTCTATAATTTTGATCATATTAGATGTTAGAGAGATGGGTCTGATATTTTCTATATTAAAACCTAACCCTTGCTTTTTTAATATGGGAATGACCTTGGCTATTTTCCAGTCACGTGGTATCCAGGCGTTATTTAAAGAATAGTTTATCATATTGAGGACATCCTCAGGTGATAACTTGTATAAAATTTTGATCATAGGCACTGTAATTCCATCTGGACCAGGAGCTGACGAAGGTAAATATCTAATCACATTTGACACTTCGGACAGTGTCACTTTTTCAAAGTTAGTCGTTTTGGTAGATTTTTGCCAGTTGTTCGGCAAAGTCGAAGAGAATCTACTTTCTAGACCTTTGCCAATTGACTCTAAAGATTTTGTCATTTCTTGCGCCGATAGACTTTCATAATCTGTATTTACTGGAGACGGCAGGATTTTGCGAGATCTCATATAACGAAATAACGCTTTTTTACTTTTAGGTTTAGAGAGAAAATCGAAATGTCTTTTGTCATATTCTTCTTTCGCTTGGGCCACCGTACGTTTAAATCCAGCAGCAATAAATTTGTAGTCTGACCAATTTTGGGGGACTGATTATGAATTAGCTGTTTCCAAGCTGCCTGTCGTCGTCTGTGCTCACGTGAGCAATCTGAATTCCACTATGGACTATAAGGCACCCTCTTGGCCGATTCAACAGTAAACTCTGCTTTTTAGTATGTTCTTTTAATAACTGCGCTCAATTTCATAGCTTTAGTTTCATCGCTGTCTTCAGAGGGATATGCTAAAGCTGCTTTTAGGTCATTTTTAAATTTTGAATAATTAATAAAAACTCGGACGTGAGAACATGATGGTATTATGGGGTAAATGATCTCAAACATTATGGGCAGGTGGTCACTATTGGTGGCACAATCCAGGGCTGTCCACGAAGTGCTAGAAATTGTCGAGCTTACAAAACTCAAATCTAAGGCAGAGCGAGATCGATCTCGGATAAATGTTGGAGTTCTAGCGTTGAGGCGCGATAAATTGTTGTCTATAGCCCAGTCCCACAATCGTTGGCCACATTGGTCTGTTCTAAAACCCCAACAGGTGTGGTGGGAATTAAAATCTCCAACCAGAATTTTTTCTTTACACCATAAATGGACTGCCACATCTAAATTTCGCGTGTCTTGTACGCCCACAGGAAAGTAGACGTTTACTAAAGAGAATGGTGAGCATCCTGGCAAGGTGATGCCTAAGGCAAAAATTTCGCATTCTGGGGACATACTCTTGTACGAAATTTTGGCCTTTAAACTAATTTTATTACTGATAAAGAATGCTAAGCCTCCGCCTTTAGCTGGACGGTCTAGTCGAAACGATATGAAGTTGGTTAAGTGAAACGAATGATGTGCGGAAAGCCACGTTTCTTGCACTGCAATAATGTCTGGATTGAATTTAGAAGACAAATACAACAAATCTGTTATAGCTGAGTGAATAGATCGGCAGTTCCAATGCAGAATTTTCAGGGACCCTATGGTTTCGACAGAATAGAGTCGGCGACAGCCTTATCTAGAATATTCTCCTTTAGAAAATCGCTTTTCGAGAGGGTGTCCTGGTATTTTTTTGCTTTTCGAATGTTTTGGTGATCCAGATTTTTTAGAGATAGGGGATCTCGAACGCTTTAGAGATTTGAGGTCCATGTCCATTTCGTCTGATTCCTGACCATCTTCCGGTATGACATCACTTTGCCTGTGGATGCCTCTCCGAGAGGACCCTGCAGGCTGTGTATTCGAAGCAGTTATTTCCGAATCTGCTTCCCTTATTATATGTGGAATGTCAGCATTTTGTGAAGCTGTGCCCATATTCCTCGACGTGTCGCATACCTGCGCCATCTGGTTGGCTACAATATGAGACACGGACTCACAAAGAGTGGTAGCGAGGCGTTGCATAGCTTTTTCCATAGCCTTTTCGATCATGTCTGCAATGGACAGGGAAAGAGATGCTTCCAATGCTACGTTATGGCGGGCTGCAGCACCAGCGTACCCCTGTGTTCTAGCCTGTATTTCAGCAATGGCGTCTTTTCGAGAACGTCGCCTTCGGTCAACAATTTCAAGAATTTGAATTTCCCGTGCTTTGGCCGAGCAATCTGGGTTATCAGCGCAATGCGCTTCATGGCAAAGACAGCACTTTTCTTCATTACTTTTACATTCATGTGAATTATGCGCCTCACCGCAAATTCGGCATCTAGGAGCTGATCTGCATCCTTTGATTGTGTGACCGTAGCGCCAGCACTTTAGACACTGTAGGGGACGAGGCGACAGCGGTTCCACTCTGTATATTAGAGGCCACGCCTTGATTTCCGTTGGGCGACTCGACCCGGCAAATGTAACGATCACGGACTCAGTAGGGATCTTATTCTTATCTACAACTCGTCCACACCTAAAAACTGCAATCGCACCTGCCTCGGAAAACATCTCGAGTACCTCAGCTGGAGTCATGTTGATATCGACGCCCCGAACTAGTCCTTTCACGCATGCTAGGTGGGGTGGAATAAAGGCGCTTACCGGATTGGTAGCGAACACCGAACATTTGAGCAAATCTCGAACACAGAGCTGGTCAGACGAGAAGCATAGTATGCCACCCTTGCCGAATTGTCGGACCTCTGTGATGCTGTGGAAGTGAGCTGTAGCTGATCTCAGTTCCGCCTGAATGACTTTTGGGTTCTTCATTCGTATGACCCCTTCGTTGTTTGGGACAAGGGCCACAGGCACAGATGTGATTCCATTGCTTAGAAAGAGGTCTACTGGTAACTCCTGCGGAGGAAGAGAAGCAGACCAGAGGAAGGCCCCTGGTCCAGGTGAGGAAAACCGCATCTGTCTGATCCACGATCAGAAAGGAGCTTATTTGGCTTCTCTGCAGCGAAGACAGTGGTGACGCACGAAATGTATGCGTGACACGTTTCATTTTTGTGGGGAAACGCCCAGACATACCGCGTAGCGTTGTCTATCGCCAAGTGAATAAACTTCTTCGCAGAGTCGTATCCAGAAAAACCACCTGTAGTGTCCATCGCCAAAAGATCGAATGGCTGTTCCGCCCTTTGACTGTTTGGTAGCGACTCGAGCGATCCGAATCTTTTGGTTTTAGGTTTCTTGCATCGCTGGTATATGTCGCAGTGTCGGACGTGCGATGAAACGTCTCTGATGATTTCCGGATAATAATAGCGAGGTGACAACAACGCCAGATTTTTCTTTACTCCGACATGTCCGAACTGGTGGTGTGCTTTCTGCAGAAGTTCCAGTCTAAGCTTGTGAGGAACGTACACTTTGCGAATTCCTTTACGTGTCACGATAGTGACCCCGTTTGCAGTAGTGTACTTGCAGCGAGGGTGATCATCCTGGTAACCATGGAATTATGGTAACGAAAGGAGTTGAACCACAGGACTCCGAGAAAATGCATTTGCCTCAACGCTTTCGCTGCCTTTTGGGTGTCGTATGTTAACGTCATACATAGACAGCTGCAGAGACCATCGAAAGAGACGGCCCTGGGGATTTTTTATATTTTTGAGCCATTGTAGGGCAGCGTGATCGGTGACAACAGTGAATGGTCTTCCACGGAGATAGCAGTGCCACTTCTCAACAGCGTCGACTATAGCTAGGCATTCAAGCTCTATTATGGCATAGTTTAATTCGTGCGTTAGTAGCTTGCGCGAGTGATAAACGACAGGGTGTTCTTTGCCATCATCATCAGGTTGCTTCAAG
This sequence comes from Rhipicephalus sanguineus, assembly GCF_013339695.2. Classification (NCBI taxonomy): domain Eukaryota; kingdom Metazoa; phylum Arthropoda; class Arachnida; order Ixodida; family Ixodidae; genus Rhipicephalus; species Rhipicephalus sanguineus. Next base: position 210,982,524 of record NC_051179.1, read on the forward strand.
ACTGCACCGATAGCGACGTTAGATGTGTAGCAATAAAGTATGCATGGTTTCTAGCAAGGAAGTCTTCTTAAAATTGTCTCTTCGGTCAAACAATCCGTCATTTCCTCGAAATCTTGTTCGCAAGAAGCGTCCCATTTCCACGGTGTGTCCTTCTTCAACAATTGTATAAGTGGGAAAACTGCGTCACTGAAATGCGGTATGAACTGGCGGTAAACGTTGGCGGTGCCGCGAAAACGCTGCAGCGCTTTCGGAAACCTTGGTCTTGGGAAACGCAATACTGCTTCTATATTGCTCCGTTTAGGCGATACTGTACCGTGGTACGCCCAGTGACCCAAATATTCAATAGAATCTTGGGAAAAGTGACACTTCTTCAGCTTTAGTTTGATGTTCTCGGATTTTAGAGCTTGCAGTAGAGGTGATTTAGGTGCTCAGAAAATGTGGCCAAAACATCTCTCAAAGCAATTTGCTGCGACGACGGAAGGTGCGTTACATCAATGGATGTAAGCGGGTATGTATCCGCATTGAAGACGTCCTTTTTATTTCCGAAGGGGGTTTGCAGAACTTCGTTATCTTGAAGCAAAGTCATGGTGCTCAAGTTCAGTGAAAGGTCGAAAAAGGAGGCGCTGTCCAGGCCTAGCATGAATTCATTCTTCATTCCTTGGAGAACGTCTGCTTGGACTGCCTGCTTTATCTTCTCTATTTCCAATTGTATGTGTACGCGGCCCAAAGATTTTATTGTTGATTTGACTTCTTGGACACTGATGCATGGATCCTTTAGCAATTGCAGCTTGAGCTCTTTGAACGCAACGTCACTGATACAGGCAATAGTGGCTCTTGTATACAGGGTTGCGTTCACAAGTGCACCAGAATGTATTAGTGCAGCATTGGGCCGCCCTCTTCATTTCCCTGGTCGTCAGCAAGAGCAGACACCATTTCACGATAAGGGCACTCATTGTGCCAGTGAAGCTGATTTGGCAAACCAGCAGATGCACACTGTCGGCACTCACTGCGAGGGGTGCGCATCGATCCTGCGGGGTTCCATCGTCGTGTAGGTGAGCCTCGCGTTGCACGGGTTGCTGCTTCGACGAGCGTGGGGAAACATCACTTTGGACAAAGACTTCCGCTTGGAGAGCAGCAGCAAGACGCTTGGCTGGGGTAGGGAGCGTCAATCCAGCTAGGCACCTTTCGATCTCTTCGGGCACACCGTCAGTCAAGCCTGATATTATACGAGCGTCCTTCAATTCTGCGAGGCTAACAAGACGCGTCTTTTCCGCCTAGTAGTGCATGACATGTTGTCCTTTTTTGAGTCTGAAGTGTATGAATTGGCAGAATGGGTCTCCGATGGGCTCAGCAAATCGCTCTTTCATGCTTTCCTTGAGTCCTTCCCACGAGTCTTCAACGTCGAAAATCTCGGTGAGGCAACAGCGGAATGCCTCACCTTCCAGGTACTCGCTGATGTAGACTATGTATATATATAGACTATATAGACTATATAAGGAATGAAGAAGACTATATAGACTATATAAGGAATGAAGAGACTACGAGTTTCGTTGGTTTGGCACTGTATATTTCCACTAATGTTTCCTCTGGTGGACCAGACTTTGTCAAAGTAACAAGTACATCGTGGTGGGTTTCCTTATAAACACGCCTAAATTAGATAGATTCAAGGAACCTATCGATAGGAAGAATAACAACATAAAATAGCGAGCACACGCAGTCGACATAGATTCATGGGCGCACATTTGGGACTCGTGGCAGTGAAGTCAGGTTACGCAGAGTAAGATAGATTGCACACACAGTTGATATGGCATTACACACTAATGATATGACAGAACTATTGGATTGCACGTCACATGGAGGAAAAGGGGGGATGACATCAGATCTGCGCTTTATCTAATTATTTCGCAGGAGCGTTATCACATGCTAGCATTAAACTGCAAACATTCTGAGATCGCAAACAGAAAATCTACGCAGCACTAAGATCAATTTTTGTTTTTTAAATTCTCCTGACGTACGCTTCAAGCACATCAAGGTTCATACGAGAACAAAATATAAAACTAAAAAACAGCACAGACACAGTACATGATACACACTACTCAGTACGTCAACACGTAGTCTGGTACGAAAGCTGAAAAATAGTGGGTGATTACCTAGCGTAACCGTAGAAGAAACACGATCGATATTAGAAACAGAGCTTCCTATCCCGTTGAAGACCAGGTTATGATTAATAGTGCTTAGTGCGAACACTTGTAAGTGTGCCTGTGCTTTCGTTGATACCGGATGAGACGGTGTTCAACTTATAGATTAGATAAGACTCGTGGGCTACACGATCATGATGAGAACGAAAGCCTGACTCAAGTATAGTGGCCCGAATACTTTCAAAAGAATGTTCAGGTAAACGAATGTGTTTTGATAATGGTAGGCTAGGAAGCTTATTGGAATGCGATCTATGGTTGTTAAAGCGTAATCTAAATGAAGTTTCCGTTTGGCCAATGTACTGTTTTTTGCAGACGGTACTTTGAAGCATGTATATAACGTTAGAACTTTCACAGTTAAATGAACCTCGAATGTTAAGAGAGGTCTCAAAACGTGCTAATGGCTTTCTGTGTCGTTTGCATATCTACGCATTCCTTGCAACGTGCTTAGTTGCAGGGTGCACAGTCAGTTATTTCCGGCCTATTTACTTTTGATGACGTTAATAAATCTCGGAAATTTTTAGACCGTCGGTACACAACGCCAGGTGGTTCAGGAAAAACACGCTTGAGATGTTCGCTATGGGCAAGGGTATTATAGCGGCGTTTTAATAGAGTGTACCTTTGGTGCTGATGCTGAGTGTGTTAGTACAAGGTTGGTGCTATTCTGTTTTTCGGGCAAACGGTTCCCCCTCAGAATTTCCGCTCTATTTAATTTACCTGCTCGACCTATTGCGTCATCGATTAAAGCCGATGGATATTGCCGTTTAGTGTGAGAAGTTTTAAGTTGCTCGCAATTGTTATGAAATCCTCGCGGTTGGAGCACAATCGTTTAAAGCGATGGGCATGACTATAGGGAATGGCGGTCTTGCAATGTCGTACATGGCTGCTCTGGAAATGGAGAAGCGGGGTTTTATCAGTAGTTGTAGGTTTACGATATAGTTTAGTCAGCAGTTTTCCTTGGCATAGCGACACAGTGACGTCTAGAAAGTTTACCGAAAGTGGAGAGTAACTAGGCGATAGTTTGATTGACGGGTGGAAATTATTAAACGCATCTATAAACTTCAAGAGGTTTTGCTCCCCATATGTCCAAATCAAGAAAATATCATCAATGAATCGCTTATCAAGGAAATGTTGTATGTCACTGCTGGATAAGAAATCATTCTCCAAAATACCCACAAAGATATTACCATAATTCGGGCATATTCGAGTTCCCATTGAAGTACCGCTGACCTGAACGTAATGGCTATCATTGAATTCGAAGTTATTAAATTCAAAAATAAGCTTTAGCAGCGATCCCAGGATTTCTTTATCTACAGGCTTTTCGACACGGCACTCTTCATACGCTTTAAGGAATGCTAAAATCCCGTCGTGTAATATATATTAGAGAAAACTATTCGTATCATTTACGAATGACGGAAATGTTCCAGGAATTTGGTTGTCAAGGCAGTCTACATAGCGTGAAAGGTTTTCCGTTGTAGTGTTCACAACGGAAATGATCGGGCGGCCTGGGTTACCTTGTTTGTGAATCTTTGGTAGCAAGTACAACCTACCAGCCACGGGACCGAGCGGTATGAGATACTTTTTCGTCTAGTTTTTTCTGCTTTAGTATTTTTGTGACCTGATCTATCAAAATGGACCTAAAGTTATCGGTTGGATCGGTTGCGTAGGGTTTATAAAAAGTGGCATCCGAGAGTTGTCTGGTCGCTTCCATGATAAAACAACTCTTATTGAGAACAACAATCGCTCCTCCCCTATCCGCGGGTTTAACGACAATATCATGATTATTTGAAATCTCTTCAAGCGCTGTTTTTTCTTCCTTCGTCATATTCTGTCGGTAACGGACACGGGTCTTGTACGCCTCGAGTATTTCAAGTTGCAGTGCACTTATATACAAATCTAGACATTTATCACGTTGCGCTGGTGCGGTGCAGTGCTTGTCTAAGGGCACAGATAGTTTAGCGTCACTAGGATTTTCACGGTTATGGAAGTACTCTCTTAGGCTCAGACATCATGGTTTATTGCACGTATACATACCCTCATTCATACTGAAGGACGGAGTCTCGTTCATCTATGTGTGATCTCATTTCAGCCACATAGTGCAGGTCACTGTAAAATAAACAAATAAAAGTGGCGGGAACGCCGTTGACCCGGTTGCCAATCATGATTACCAATCAGAATGCGCCTTTGTGGACCTGCTGTAACGAACAAAGATGCTAAAAAGAAACAAGCTTTTTCTTCTTTTCCATTCCTTTATACCTTTTCACAGACGACTGCCTGGCCGCCGCCATAATCCTCTCTGGGCTGCGCTAAATAGGCGTGACCTCCCAAAAGATGCACTGCCGAGTCTATGACGTCAGCCTCTGTGCTCCCACGCGCAGCCCAGCATGGCGGCGTTTTTTCACTCTTGTGGAAAGGTCTTATGAAGCGACCAGGGAGAGATGCATGCGACTTCTGCACAATGCATCGCTCGGCAACTCCACACGCCGGCAATATAGCTTGCCGCCAAACAGGTTGGCAGCGCAACGAAGCTTGTACGCAAAGGATTCTTGCTGTTGGCGGGGCCCGAACTTTTCGTGTATGAAAATGTTCTGCCCATGAGCGGCTGTTGCCCGCAGTGCGGCTCGTCGCTTGAAAGGAAGGTTCCCGTCCGAGAACCGAAAAAAAAGGCGCACCTCCCCGAAGGGGTTCGTGAGGAAATGCGAATGCATTTGGGTGCACCCGATGAGTGTGCGAATAATTCATGAAGAGAGACGAGAGTGTGCACGTAAGCATTATTTATTTATACGTCAGCACCTGTTCGTGTTATTGTTGTACCTGACGGCCACAGTCACCGCCTTGTGGTCGCTGAAGTGCACGGTCAAAGGGTCTTTGAGAAGCATACGCGCGGCAGTTTCGCGTAAACACCAGATCAATGTAACTCCCGTGAATAGTAGTGGGGCACGTGTTGTCGGAGGCGGCAGAGCGACAATGCATAGAGTGCTTGGTCTGCATGTACTCCACCAGCCACTCGCCACTCTTCTTGCACACGTCAACGTTGAAGTCGCCGACCAAGACAATGGGATCAGAGGGTTTAGAGCGCACACGCACACTTTCCATAGGCGCGTCCAGCTTCGCGGCAACGGCGTCCCGAGCGAGGTTGGGCGCGAGGTACACGGTCACCACAAAGACTCCGTCTCCTGTGTAGGCAAGAGTGTACAAGTCCTTGTACGGAGACGCGTCTCGAACAGGAGACGTGGCAACAGCGTGCGATATCAGTTCCCGTACTCGCATCGCGCAGCTCGCTCCGCGATGCGAGCGCCATCACACGCCCGCGCACTCCTCCCCCCCCCCCTTACCCTCCGCCGCTCACCACCTGCTTCGGTTGCTAGGCGCGGCGCAGCTGTTGCTAGGGGCGAGGAGGAGCGCGCGCGGAGATATCTGTGCGCACGCCGGCCAGGGACGCACGACAACTCTCGACTAAGAAATGCATTCGCATTTAAAAAACAACTCGGTGGTTCTCGCAAATCCAAATGCCTGGGCACGGGTCCTGACTATTGACGGATTCCGAAGCACTGTTCAGAACACGGCGTTCATGCGTCCATCCCGCGCCTCCGTGGGGCCCCAAGTGGCTCGTCATTAGAAGGGAAGCCGCTTTGCTTCCGAGAACTCATCAAAAATAAAAGCCTGGCAGTCGCCACCAGGGGGCTGGCACCTGTGACTGCAAACTTAGCATGGTCTGTGTGTTCCGGAAAATCACATATATATCGGCTGACCGATACGGGTACTGTTACAGGTGGGTATTCGGATCCATCCCACAGCGGCCATCCAGTTGTTACGAGCGGCGTCGTTGGCCGACGCGGACTCAGGGGGTAGCGTGGAGCTGAGCGGCGGGAGTCGTACCGCAGGCCCAGGGATGTCCAGGACAGCAGGAAGCCGAGGCAGAGAGACCGGCGTTGAGGAAAACTTAACAGACGTTTATTTACAACATCATAGAGGACAGGATCGTCAGAACGACATCTACTCCGATCGATCCGTCCCGAGCAGACGCTCTGCTGCTCCTTAAATATGCTTCCTTCCCAATATAGGGAAACGCCTTAATTGGAAATGTCCAATCACAAACGTGCATGCCTTTGAAGCTCCATAACTAGCAAACGTCCAATCACAAACGTTCATGCCTTTGGAGGGTCCGTCTCTTCGACACATAGGTCACCGCCCCCAGGATAGCAATGCCAGGGACCACTACACTCTCACTCTCCACGTCCGACCAGTTCGGAAGAAAGGGGGGGGCAATGTCACTTCGGGGAACTGAAAATCCTTTTACGAACAAAGGCACCAGCTTTCACCAAAAACAAGCTCGTTGCAAACACGTGTTCCACGGAGGAGACCCGCGCGTAGCTGCCAGCTTCCAGCCGAAGCGCCCAGTTCAGGGAAAAGAGGGCAGGTGTAGTGTCAAATCGGTTCTCTGAAATGAGGGGAGGGGGGTCCCAGAAGCGGGAAGACTCCTTTGGGGACAGCTGGCCCCGGACCCTCGCATCTGCTTTGTAACAGCTTCCCCGGCGGCAGGCCGAGACCTCGACGCACAAAGGTCAATCACCTTTGTGGGGAGAGGTCGATGAAGACAATGCTGATGTGCTGAAGCCGTGCACACCCCAATGCTGCTCTGCTGCATTCCTCCGCCACCTCAGGTGATCTGGAACATCTGGTAGCGTCGTCCAAGTTCGGAGAAAAGCTTCTTGCTGTACTGGCCAACATTCCTTCTCGAAAGACAGCACCTGTGTCAACCACGCGAGAACCACAACCACCACAAGCAGGCAAGCGCCCGTACTCTCTCCCTGAGACCCACCAGGCTTTTACTTCAAACGAAATGACCTGCTGTCAATTACAGTAGCAGCAGCAATTCCAACAACACAACCTCAAATAGGCTGCTCAAATCCACAAACACATGTCGTGATGAAGCACGACCACAACCAAAAAAAAAGGCAATTGTAAACCTGTCACATAAAGAAAATGAACCAAAATATCCAAGCCAGAGTACCCGATGCCATCAAGTTCCCTAAATCGCAAACAACCCTAGCCTTTGGCTAAAACGCTTTCGCTCATTGCACTTGGCAAATGAGTACTACATTAAGAAAACAAAGCGCTTCAAACTTAATACGAAATAAAACTGAAAATCAAATTCACACGTATACCATAATACAAAGCGAAAAGTTAAAAACATACTGACGCGCTTACTAGCACGTAACGCCAAACCGAATCAGTAGTACGTTAAACAGAGGCCTTTAACATTCAGCCTTCATCTCTGTAACCACTACGAACAGCTCTCCTCTACTCGAGCCCTACCAGCCATGTTTCTAGCTGTCAATACAAGAGTATCTAAAACGAAGGCTTTTAAATCAGCCTACATCTCTTTCAAAACACTTCACAGCTCTCTACATGAGCTCTAACAGTTATGTTTCTAAATATTAAGAAAACAAAGTATCCAATAAGTCTACTGCTAAGATAAGGAGGAAAGAAAATTTTACAAAACATAGCGGCATTCCTCCTTCATCAGCCGGCGACCAAACAATTATCAAGCACATCCTTTCCAAATTTGAATACAAGATAAATTCTTAGTATTCGACGTTACGCTGTGCTTATCCGCATACGGCGTCCTTTCAGACGAGCTCTGGGGAGACGCGCATTCCACAGATTTCGAAGGGTCCGGTCTCGACAAAGGGACAAAAAACAAACCTGTCCGAAATACCTAGTAGCGGACACCTCTGACCCGCGACCTCCCGACTCTGACAAAGGGCATCGCTTGCTCGTTGTACCGCTCCGGGCTAAGCCGTCAGCCTTTAGGCACCGAGGGGGATAGCCTTTGTCACGATTCCGGCGTACGCGACACCTCGCAGTTCTCCTGCCTCTACTTGGCAGTGAAAACGATGAGATCAGGCGGTGACTTTGGCGTCTGAATTCCACTGAAATTCGTTTCTTCGTGACGCGCCTCACGTCCGATCTAGATTTCCGCGAGACTCTCAACTTGGAACTTGTCCTAGCACGCCTTTTCAGGATTTCAGGCCTAGCCTTTACCTTGGCGTCTCGAATAATGCAGTCGTCGGGTTTGGCTAGCGCTTTAGCACGCTTACCGCCACTGGTCTCTTTTGCGTTCGCCTTTCGTTTGCGCCGGCGCCTTTTTCTCACCGAACAGCTCGCAGCGCTCATAGTCTCGGCACTAGTACACTCAAGTGCGCTGCCTTCGACATCCGCTGCCAAAACTCCCGGCGGTTGAATTGACTTGTCCTCTGGGTTGTTACTAGGTATCTGTGCGTCTGACCTAACGGTAGAACCGACACTCTCTAAGTCAGCTAGCTCGCCCTGAGATGTCTCTTCAGCTTCGGGCGTTCTATCACTTTCGTGGATAGCCCCTTTTCTGTGGCCTTCGAAGTCGGCCTCCTGCTCTTCGCGCCTTTGACACTCTTCAATCTCACGCGCTTTGCGTAGTGCCTCTGTCTCTCGCGCCACGCGAAGTGCTTCTTGTTCTCGCGCTCTCTGACGCGCTTCCTCATCTAGCGCTTTTCGACGCGCTTCATCCTCACGCGCCTTGCGGAGCGCCTCGGCCTCTTGCGCCACGCGAAGTGCTTCTTCCTCTTTCGTCTTGCGAAGCGCCTCGTTCTCACGTGCTTTGAGACGGGCCTTAAATTCTAGTGCTTTGCTACGCGCTTCTTTCTCACGCGCTTTGCGTAGCACCTCAGTCTCTCGCGCCACGCGAAGTGCTTCTTGCTCTCGCGCTATGTGACGCGCTTCCTCCTCTAGCGCCCTGGCGTCCTCAAGCTCCCCACGACGGGCTTCAGCCTCTAGCGCCTCGCGACGGGTCTCAGCTTCAAACGCTTTACGGCGCGCGTCATCCTCAAGCGCTTCAGCGCTGTCTTTGTTGCCTCGACTTTCGCAGTCAGCAGGACCTGAAGCAGCGAAGTGGCGCAACAAGGCATCTCTGTCCTTATCAAAGTCTTGCGCTTCCTCCGTGGTTAAGCGCTCCAAAACGCATGCAATCTGTCGCGGCAGCAACGTGACAAGCCTCTCCAACCAAAGGTCTCGGCTAACGCCAATGTCCTCGCAGACAGTCTTAAAGCCAGCAAGAAAAGTCTGAATGTTCTCGCCTGACTTGAAGACGCGGAGACGGCATCGTGCTCGCTGCCACTTAATCGCCTGAATTTCACGATCAAGCTCCTTCATCTGGTGAGCATTTTCTCGCCCCCGAGCCTGCCTCTCTTCGCGCCTTTCGCGTTCCTCTGCCTCTCGCTTTTCGCGCTTCAGCCTCTCATTTCTTTCTTCCGCTTCGCGCCTTTCTTTTCTTTCTTCAGCCTCGCGCCCTCATTTCTTTCTTCCTCAATTAGCTCTAGACATTCTGAGAGCTCGTCGTCGTCTGCCTCAAGGTTCTCAATAGCCTCGATAATCTCTGGCTTTCTCATTTGTTCTCGAACATCCAAACGCAAACTTTTAGCTAACTCTAGCAAAAGCGGTTTTTTCAGTGCCTTCAGATTCGTGGTTGCTGCAAGTGCTGCTAACTTCACTACTACTAAGACGCTACGTTCCCATGCACAGGTCAACGTAGAGTAGTTACCCAAAAATTACCACCTTTCATACAAAACTCGAGACAAAGCCTGGTAAAATCTCAGTGAAGAAAAGTCAAGCACTCACCACACCCTGCAGCCATGATCTCAGCGGAGACGATTGCGATGCTGGCACGAGCTTGTTGCGACTTGGCGTGAGCAGAATCCCGTCGCTGCCATCCAGTTGTTACAGGTGGGTATTTGGATCCATCCCACCGCTGCCATCCACTTGTTACGAGCGGCGTCGTTGGCCGACGCGGACTCAGGGGGTAGCGTGGAGCTGAGCGGCGGGAGTCGTACCGCAGGCCCAGGGATGTCCAGAACAGCAGGAAGCCGAGGCAGAGAGACCAGCGTTGAGGGAAACTTAACAGACGTTTATTTACAACATCATAGAGGACAGGATCGTCAGAACGACATCAAGTCCGATCGATCCGTGCCGAGCAGACGCTCTGCTGCTCCTTAAATATGCTTCCTTCCCAATATAGGGAAACTCCTTAATTTGAAATGTCCAGTCACAAACGTGCATGCCTTTGAAGCTCCATAACTAGCAAACGTCCAATCACAAACGTTCATGCCTTTGGAGGGTCCGTCTCTTCGACACATAGGTCACCGTCCCCAGGATAGCAATGCCAGGGACCACTACACTCTCACTCTCCACGTCCGACCAGTTCGGAAGAAAGGGGGGGGCAATGTCACTTCGGGGAACTGAAAATCCTTTTACGAACAAAGGCACCAGCTTTCACCAAAAACAAGCTCGTTGCAAACACGTGTTCCACGGAGGAGACCCGCGCGTAGCTGCCAGCTTCCAGCCAAAGCGCCCAGTTCAGGGAGAAGACGGCAGGTGTAGTGTCAAATCCGTTCTCCGAAATGAGGGGGGGGGGGGTCCCAGAAGCGGGAAGACTCCTTTGGGGACAGCTGGCCCAGGACCCTCGCATCTGCTTTGTAACAGTACACGCACAGCTCAAACGGTCACCTGCGACTAAAAACAATTTCCTCCAGTAGGACGCCAAACGATGAAATTTTTGCGATAAATTTATGGCGGTGTGCATGCAGACCCGCTCATAAAAGTACGCTAAAACTGTTTCGCAGTTCCGTGCATCCTATGAGGTGGACAAGAACATTTGCGCCCATCAGAAAGCCAACGCGCGGGGCGTTGGCTTTCTTTTTCTGATGCATTGGCACCCAACAATTCTCATATTACCCACCTGAAGTGGGTGCTCCGGTGCTGCGACCGGCGTAAAGGGGCGTTGGTCTTTTCGATGCCTATCAGCATCAGTATGACACAGATGGCACGTTCACTCATTTCTCGCATAATACCTCACCCTCCTCGGGAGAGAGAGAGAGAAGAGGGAGAAAGGAAAGACAGGGAGGTTAACCAGAAGCAGTCTCCGGTTTGCTACCCTGCACGTGGGAAGGGGTAAGTGTGAAGTGTGCGGAGCGATTCCCTCCCTACTTCGGAATTCGATCTGCCGTCTATTCGCAGACAGCTTCGCAAGCTGGGTCAATGTTTTCAGCTATTTTAGCTTGTCGAAGACCCACTACACCGACAAAGCGAGTGCTCTTTTCTCGCACAAACTCGCAATTTTCCTGTGCCATCAGTACCTTCCAATTCTGTTGCAATAAGAGACAGCCTAAGCCCTTTGCGAGCTGATCTGTGACTTCACATCATAGTTTCTAACACAGCTATGCGACTGGATGCACATCAGCCTTTCTTGTGTGCGTGCATTTGACTTTACCATCCCTTCACTCCTTTCTTTTTTTAACACGAAAGTGTTTTATGCGGGGCTTCACCACGGCTCCACTGAGGTATTTCCGTCAGGGATACGAAGTTGTAAAATATAAATACTAACATATTGCAAAGAAAACACTACAAGAAAAAGTTCCGTCACCTGGAGTCGAACTTACGACCCCTCGCTCCGCAGCGCGCGGCGCGAAACGATTCGGCCACAGACGGCACGTTCTTTGCCGTGCTAACGGCGAGCTATTTATATACACCATTTGCTGGTGGCGCTACTCATAGATCGGTGGTACATCAGCGAGCGTTCGTTATCACTAGCGAGATGGCGCAAAGGGCTCGAAAAGCGCGCTTTAAAGGTCGTCGCCCTACGCGAATGAGCGCGCGCCTCTACAGGGCGTGGACACTCCTGCGAGCGCTTATCTCGTGATGGCGGTGGTTTGTACGTTTTGTGCTCTCACCGCAAGTTTGCGTTGAGAGCAGGAAGGTCAGTTCGCTCATTGCAGCGGCTGCTTTTGCGAAAGGAGTGCGCTGCTCACACAGGAGTAAGTTACAACTGTACAGTTCGCGCTCATCCTGTGTATGTTCTTTCCGTACGTCCTTTCTGCTTGAGCAGCGCGTTGCAAGTTTCGAGCTGCTTGCCGTTATTCGAGTGACATTACAATTTGTTGCTATAGCATTCATTCCTTCGCGCTTGGGGCGAAAGAATGCACAACAAACGCTCAACTACGTCTGTGAAGACACGTTTCGCTTTCGTGTTATACCGATTCCTATAACAGAGGGATCAGCCATGTATTTTTTTTCTATTTAGCCTCTGTCATGTATATATTACCTTTCTGCTATCACACCAGTCGTGGTGACTTAAGCTACTATGTCTCTGTGGGGCTAAGCATTATGGCGGCGGCACGGACCCCTGCCATAGCGTCGCATTCGAATTCAGGAGAAATGCAAGAAAACACTACTGTACTTACACTTGGGGGCACCTTAAAACCAACGGGGTGGGAAACCTTTTATCCGCAGTACCGTTCATTTGAAAGCTTCCTACCGCTTCGAGTGTAGAGTACAAAGTGTTTAGGCTCCACTTCTGCTTATGCTCTTTGCTGCCTTACAGGGAATACAGGCCAAGTACCGGTTTAACTGGAACGAGGTATTGGGACTGGTTCAAGTAAGTGTTGTTTTCCTAAGTACTGCCACCACGCTGCATTCGCGTCAGGGCTGTAACAATTTTTAACTTAGCCACGAATGCCATTAGTATAATGCTTAGCATTGGAAAAGTTCCTGATGAACCTGGTACCTGCCATAAATGCTGTGAAGAAGGAACAGCCCAAATAATCGGGTTACATTGTACCCTCCTGCCATGTTTTTGTAGCGTTGTTTCCTGCATACGGAACTCTAACTGGGGGTGAATTCTTGCAAGAAGGGTCCTAGCTTCCGTCCTGAAATCCTATTATAAACATAAATGCTTATAAGGCCTAGCTGGATATACAACGCGCACTTTGAAATAGGGTGTATTTTTTGGTCGTCCATCTGTCACACACTAATCGTCACGCGACTTGCTTCCGTTTCTTTTCTTGGAGGACTGTGCGCTGGATACCCCTCCAAGAGTGCTCTGTCACGCTCAGTGCGGTCGTGATCCCACATACCGGGAGCGCTGCGATGACTTTAGGGGCACAAGATAGGCAATGATTATGCCATGAAAGGGCATCTCAAAACGCAAAACATACTGATAAGAACATGCGTGTCCTGAAATCCCTATCAGGTCTCTCTTCAAGTGCACAAAACTCCGTTGGTTGTTGTAGCTCTTTGTCATTAAAGTAATTGTTTACGTATGACTTCGTTTGCTTTTGTCTAAGAAATGACCTCCTCGAAAAAATGTACCTTTTTTTCGTTGAGCATGAGAGCGATTTAGGTTGCATTTGTTGGAGTTTGCATTGTCCGGAGCCCTTTACTACAGACACCGTAGTAGAGGGCTCCGGATAATTTCGGCTACGCCGCGTTCTTTCATGTACCAGTACCAGTACCAGTGCACAAGCCTCTACATTTTGCCTCCATCGAAATGCGACCGCCCCGATCGGGACTGAACCTGCTCTACCGGGTCAGCAGCCAAACGCCTTAACTACTCAGCCACCGCGATGGCACGAAAGCAATCAGTTACTCTAAAACCCCCAGTATGTTATTCCCAACATGTATATAATTATATGTACATATTTTTTTTTCAAATAAAATCTTTAAGATAGAGACGATATATGGCAGCCATTACGCGTTTGTGCCCCACGGCCTCTTTATGGGCTACTGCAACGTGCTGCATGAAGCCGCTCCCTTAATTTGCTTTTGAGAGGGGACAACAGCGTCGCCGCACAAGCTACACGACAAATACGAGTAAGTGGCAACGGGACTGGCGTACAAGAGTTCTCGCTGACGCAGGGAACGCATCCGCTGCCATCACTGCGCAATCACGAGGTTTCCCTTTGTCAGCTGTACGGGAAGAAAATATTTAAGCCAGACGACTATATGTGAAAACACGTAGGCTGCACATACTCACCTTTCTAAAAAGAGATTGTGAACGCCGTTTACTACAAACCTTTCGATAAACCATTAAAAGGATGCAAAGGGTCTTTGTGAATGTGGCCCAGTGGGCGAGACGAATATAGCAATTCGTGGTGCCCTCGTTCTGTGTGTCTCACCTCCGTTTGCTGTTTGCCCGACAGCATGGCTGACTATAAGAAACTTCTTCGATATCGACAACGCAGTGCCAACGCCACGAGTCCCCAGTGCCTAACCGCTGAGTCTTTGTCTCGTCATGATATTTTGCTTAGAGACAATCATTCGCGGAAATAACTGTTCTTTCATTGTTTCTGCAAGTGTCTGCCTTGTACTCTACGATTGCGCCTATTTTTTTCTTATTTGTATCTTTCTTCTTTGCAGCGGTGCGCTCAACGTCACTTCCCGAAAGATGGCCGCCTCATGCTGAGATCGATGCAATACGCGAGGGGCTTATTTTCCGGATGAAACACTAAACTAAATGACGTTTTCCATGCGAAACTTCAAGAATCTAGTTATTTTTCATTATTTTGTTTTTCTTTGATACTCTAGTAACCTGTGTGCAATATCACATCAACGCAAAATATAGAAAATGAGGTACAGTCTTTTCAGCCTCAATACGAAAGAAACCATCAGTAATGGTCACTCTTTTTAGGCTGATGATTTGTTTTGCTTTTGCTAGCAATAAGGCTCATGATATTTTGCCTACCTACTTCTTTTTCTCAAAGCGATCCTTGAACACGGTGTCTCGCTGGAGCCAACCTTTCGAGAAGTGGTCCTGTCTTCCTCGAGAGTTGCCTCCCTGAAGAAGACAAGACCACTTGCCGTTGTCTCCAGCGACAGCCCGTGTTCAAGAATATTTCGTCGCTTCAATAGTCCACCTTTCCCTGAACGTCTACCTTATTGTATTTCCCTTTTCTTAAGCTGTATATGCAACTGTCTAGACAGAAGCGTTTATACGTGGCGGTAGAACATTAGGAAATCGAAATGATGTATCGCCGCCCCTATGTAGTGCCTCTCTCTGACCAGTCTAGCAAATCAAAAGCCTTCATCATCGGCACACAGTGCCCCCCGATGAGGCCAACGTGCTACCACGCCCCAGGAATGTTCACTAGCATCAGTTAAACAAGAGTGCAAGAAATGAGGTATACACGAGACAATGCGCCGATGATAACTTGGACTGCCAAAACAGGCCGAAACAATTTTCGTCCATTATACGCTACCTAAACCTATTCAAAAGGTCAATCTGAGTGCCGTTTACTAAACCACAAGGTATAGTAAAATCACCTAGAAGAAATTTACTGTTCGGCGCACCGCGGATAAATCGGACACATTCCGGCGATTCATACCTGGTAACCGATAGTGCACTTTCAGTTTGCAGTAGATATGGGAGGAGGCTGATATTTCTGTGTCGTGTGTCTAAGTGCCCGGAAGTATGTCTAGATAAGTGTCCGGAAGAAGAAACTAGCGGGAAAAACGCACTGGACCCCTAGTTTAAGGAAATGATATAATTCTTCAAACACCGCTATGTCTCCGCGCAGATTTAAACAATGCTGTGCTGCATAATTGCAGCCAAGGAACATTTTAGCTGCTTTTGTTTCGATATGGTGCTGTTCATATTTTATTGTGTTAACGTGAACGGGCTTTCTTGCCGTTGCATTCAAGAATTCTAGTGAGACGAAAGTATTGGCAGCCCTCACGTCTGCTACCATATGACGTATAACGGATGACATAGAAACTTGAGAAAAACGCTAGCGCAACTTGCACTAAGTCACAAGGCTGGGACACAGCAGAGCTGGTGGGCGGGCACCTGCTGCTCCTGGCTTGGCTAGGCTTTTCTAAGTTTTGCTAAGTGTTGCTAGGTCAGTTGATAAGTGCATCTACACACGGCAGCACGAGGTGTTCACGTGATCTCACCCGAAAACCATGTTTTCAACCCTAGCTTCGAACGGTATCGACTGGGTGTCGATTAGCCATCACGTAGCAGCACCGAATCAACACGATTCCAGAATCCTAATTAGGATAATTAGCTTAATTAAGCTATTTAGCTTATCTGCGCTTAGTCTCGAGTAACTTGCATTTCGAAGCCCAACCTGACCTTAAGTAGCTTGGCTCGGTAACATTTGCCGAGCTCGACCTCACTACCCACACTAGGAATTGAACTCGGCCTAAGGAGGGGCAATTACGTTTCGACTTAATTAGCGTAATTACACTTAGTTAATTAGGCGTTACCACGCCCCCAACTAGGCTTATTTAGGCTTGGCTATAGTTACCCTGGCTTAACTAGGCTCATTTAAGCTTAACTTGGCTCGACGTTGCAAAGGCAAGCTGGGCATGGTAATGGTAGTTTTCTTACTACGCCACACGGACAAACCTCGAGCATAACAGCTATTCACCAGAGCACGCCTGTCTCGCACCCAGGCTTCTGGCGAGCCGAGCGGATACTCTCGCACCCAGACGCCGGGCTGACCGGGCTGCCGAGACGCGCGCGGGCTGCACCAAGTAAACAGGGCAAGCTGCAGTTCTGAGGCTTTAAAGTGCGAAAAAGTACCCGTTCACGCCACTTCAGCGTGTAAGAGCTCGTCTGGGCACTACTGCGTCGTCTTTGGATGCCAAAACAAGCAGCGCAACAAGAGGATATTAGCGTTGTCTGCGATGATTACGACGCGCAACGGAAATAGTGCCGGTGTGGTGTTTTCAGCTTCGCCGCGAGTGGATAACTGTGATTCAAGCAAAAAAACTAAAAGCCGAGTGAAAATGCGCGAGTAAGTACACTAACTGCGTGTATTCTGCAGTGTGATGCCCACCTATTTCATTTTGCGAACCTAATTTGCGTGACACGCAGCTGGGTTGAAGGCAGGCGCGAGCTTTGTGTGGGGGTGCACTTCATACCTTTGAGCGTTTCTTTTGACGAAAGTCTAGTGCAAGGTAGTGCTTTCAAGCCCAAGCAATCAGCATGCTTTGCCACTTTCAACGTAGTATTAAGCTTTAGTGATTTGATGGCATCCACGCCTTCGAGATTTCCTCTTCAAAAGGTAATAAATGGCACGGTGCTCCTCAACAGCTGGTCAGAATTTCGTGCTTTCAATGCAGTGTTTGATGTCCCCAAATTTATTTGGACACGAGGCATCCAGCTGCACATAATACATATATTGGCACGTAAGTAAACAGTACTCGCGCCAGTGTCCTTTACGTCGCAGGCGTAGCTAACCGGCTTAACTAAGAGTAGCACAGTTTCGCTTGTAAAGCACCATCGTTACAAGAATAAAATCGCGCAGGTAGCTTCGAAAAGGAATCGCTGAACGATACTGCAGGTTATACTCTCTGATAGCACGCTTTTGTGAGCAAGACGCATTATTGTAAGAACGCACTTGAAACAAAAATTACGTTCCGCGAAGCTGTACCCGTAAAGCGTACTCTAATTATTACGCGATGAATGCTGAAATATGGTGTAATATGGCTTGTAATATGGCGCAACAAAACATCGTTTCACTCTTTCGCGAGCTGCACGGCAATTACGATTCACGCGTATTACAGCGAGAACGTTTTTTTACAAATGTAACAGCGTACGTATCTGACGAGGTTGCTTCCGCAGCCCACTCAGCACGTACTGTATACATTGCGGACTTGCATGAGCAAGATGTTCTTGATGTTCCAATAAAATCAGCGAAAATGTCCAGGCTAGAAAAGACGCGAAACACGCTCTCCGACGGGCTGAGTTTCGGGAGTTTCACGTTTGCTCTGTGTAGCGTCTGCTGGCGTGGCAGCCCGCGCATGTTGTTTCACCGCGTGTGCGATAGATGGCGCGACGCGCGATGCAAATATGGCGATGCGCATGGAATTCTCTGTGTTCTGGTCTATAATGTAAAATTTAAGGACCACGCCGCGTTTTATGGAACCGAAAATGATAGGTGTAACTTTAAGGGATCAGGAAAGAGCAGAACAGAACAGAACGAACAGGGCTAGCCGATATTATAGCTGACAATAAGCGATAGAAATAAACCTGGGCCAGCCACGTAATGCCTAGGACAAGAAATCGGTGGACATTGCTGGATAATTAATAGGTGGCCAGGTTGGTTTGGGTTCACAATTCTGATAGGGCAGCGCTACAGAAAGAACACACAAGGAACGAGAAGACACCGCATGTATATTGTCTCCTTCTCGTTCCTTGTGTATTCGTTGTCTAGCGCTGCCATGCCATATTTATGAACCGGTGGTCACTTAGAGCCACGGAATGGGATAGGGATTGGAAACGCAGATGTAGGCGGCTGTGAGGTAGATTGATCGACGACACCGAGAATATATGGAATCAGCTCCTACAGGATAACGTGAATTATGGATTGTTGCGAGAAGCCTTCGCCCTGCCGGTGATATAAGAAAGGCTGTTAATTATGAGGATTGTGAGACTTGTGTTACCACAGATTGCTAATCGTAGTCGTTTTATACTTAACATAGTTTATACTATGACCAATGACTGGCTTTTATACCTGAGTAAAGCGATGTAATATGTAAACTTATGAAATCTTTTAAGTGTGGAGCGCTTTAGAGGCCCGGCTAGTCCTCCATCCATGCATGTGGCGTGATCACGCTCACAATAAAACGTTCAATACAGGCCACAACAAGACTAGCAATGCTTAAAGCCGAGTTAAAATGAATGAACAAGGTCTAAAATATATAATTAACCGAAATAACCAATAAATAATCGCTGAAAGCGTTTCGAAAACCTGCGGCTGACTACGGGGCCGCGCAGGAGAGGGCACCACCGCCTCGCCGAGCGAGCCAATTCCCCCACCCCCCCACCCCCCACGCTTCGCCGGCGCCGCGTCGCTACATCTATGGGGGAAACAACCTGATGGAACTCGCTGCATACGACGCGTATCTCAACTGCCGTAACAAGCAGGAAGTCGATAAACCGCAGCAAAAAGTCGCGCACATGTCGCACACCGAGTTTGCGAATCTGCCTAACAAAATTCTACTCGTACCGAGGAAACCCTCCATGCTCACCTCAAATATTGGCGTCATTGACGCTTTGGTAAACGGAGCAGTGGGAACTCTACGAACGGGAATCGCTGGGTGCCCGTGGTACGCACTTCCTCAGGTTTCACAGTAGTGGAGCTGCCATACGTTTTTTTTTGTTTTGTTTTTTGCCATCGACCACTCGTCACCACTTCATGTGGCCCTTAGGCGAAATTCCTCCCTTGTGCAAAAAGGATGTCATCAGTAATATTGGCTAGAGCTAATTGGCTAGAGTAATATGCCTGTTTTGCTGAGAGATGTCACCACTCCGGGCAGCTATGCCGAAGAGTTTGGCAAAACTGTTACGGTATGTTCAACCCAAAAGGCTGACTTCCTTGCATAGGAAAAAACTTGCTTCGCCTTGGATGTTGACGTCACAACTATGACACTTCTCGCAACAGTACTACATCGAAAAGGAATATTTATTCGCATAAACACAGAGAAACGTATCGAAACTACAATGTCCAGACTGAAAAATCCTGAGGGGCGCAGGAGCAACGTGTGCTTCAAGGAGAGCGCCGCGAGCATGTCCCTTGAGAGCGATCACATGAAGGTGGCGACGCGCATTTTATTCCAGCGGGAGTTCAGCGCTAGGCCACGGCAGCGCTCATCGTTCGGCAGACGCTCGATGCGAAGTCTGTTGAACGAGATGGCGGCCATCTCGCGCCGGTGCCTTCGGTACAGTGGCCACGGCACATCGCGCGTTCGATCAGGCATCCTGCACACAAGCAAAGCCTGAGAGGTGAGCTCACGAATTTCGCTTACCTAGTAATCACGGCTATCGAACCACCAGCACTGACACGCCTGCGCGATATCTGAAGAGCGGAAGAAAGGAAAGGGTATGCTTAACAGTGCAGTCACTGCAAGAAGTATTTATTTATTTATTTATTTATTTATTTATTTATTTATTTATTTATTTAATTTATTTTCATTTACTGCAGCCCTATTTAGGACTGCAGTAGGAATGTGAACGTTCTATAATCCTAGTAACACAACAAGCAAGAAAACGCAAGAAAATACAGTAATGGTAAAACAAATACACACACGCAAGAGAACAATTATAAAAAAGAAGTAGTTTACATGTCATTCAGATGCTTTTCAATTGCAACTACAGTAAAACCTCGTTAATTCGGATTTCACGGGACCGGAAAAAATGTCCGAATTAACCAAATTATCGAGAGTATCAAGAAATCAATAAACGATTGTCTATTACATCAATGCATTTTCATTTTCTTATGAAAACTTAAATCCAGTACTTATTTTGCATAACAGCAGTGTAAAAACCGATATTTTCGTCACTTGCGGCTTCGTTCACAATGTGACAGCAGCTCAAGATCCACGTGCCTTTAGCTGAAACGTGCACTGAACCCATCCTTTATTACACACCGCCACCACCAACACCACCACGCGCACGTGACATTTTGTTCGCCGGTGAAATGGCCGGCAGCTGATCGTTCGTCCATCACAATTTAGCAAGCGAGTTTCATGCCAGCATGCAGACTGCGGCTGAAGCTCTTCGTCTTCAACAGCTTCCACCGTGTGTGAGTTTTCTTACATTGCGCGCGCATTGTCCGAAGCCAAAACGAAGCTACTGAGTGCCGTATCCGCTGTGGCCGAAACCGTAGTCGCTAAGGACACAATCATAGGGACCACGCAGTTCTGAAGGCATGCGCGCGGCCTATGCTCAGAGTAGAAACGAAACGGCTGAGCACCGCATCCGCTGATGAATTAACCTGGCTCGCTAATGCACAGTCACGGATGGCGACTACGCAGTTCCGAAGGCACGCAGCAGTACGAAACTAATGCTTGTCGACGCTTGACCGACCTTGCTTTGACCACAGTCGCTATCGGCGCGATCATAGATGGCGCCCACGCTGTTCGCGTGCGCCGAGTAAAAGAGAAAATGAAACTAGTTTGCCGCAGCTGCTGAAACCTTGGTCGCCAACAACGCAGTTGTAATATAGCGGATGGCGACCACGCCTTCTTGAAGGCCCTCGGGCAGTTTCGGTTGTTCGCGAACGCCGTTTTCTCTCCATTGTGTCGCACGTACACATGCCGCACTTCGTGCTTGGCGCGCTTTGAGGATCATCCCAATTGACCAGGTTGCGCCCAAATATAACCGAATTAATGTGCCTTTGACGCCATTAAACAATACATATGCTTGCCGGGCTATTCAGTTCACGATTGCAATTGTAACCATACATTGGAGAGCATACAACGACATGTAGCCCTAGGACAAGTACTAACAGGAGAGCCTAACCACGAAAAGAAAATTCACCGAAGAATACGAATGGGCTGAAGCCCATTCCGCAGGCACTAGCTCCCAAATAATGTGAGGAAATCTGCCACTGTCATTAAAGCGAAAAGTATACGACCACTGCATACTGCCAGTTCTAACATATTGCCGCGAGAGGAAAGATGGGGCTGAAACTTTCGCCATCTAATAACAATAATTGTTGTGGTTTTACGCCCCAAAACAACGATATGATTACGAGGAACGCCGTACTGGAGGGCTCCAGAAATGTCGGCACCCTGGGGTTCTTTAACGCGCACCTAAATCAAAGTACACAGCCCTCAAGCATTTTCGTCTACCTAAAATGCGACCGCCGCGGCTGAGATTGGATCCCGCGACCTGCAGGTCAACATCCCAGTACCATAACCACTAGAACACCGTGGCGGGTAACTTTCACTATGTAGGATAACAAAGCAACTAGAGAAAAAGTAGAGGAGCAGGCAGCGTTAAATGGAACTAAAAATCGTAGGAGTAATATTAAATGATCGAGGGACGTCAGAATAGGCCAGGGAACAAACAGGGTCATCGGATATTGTCACGTCTTCGTGACGGTGAAGAAGGAAGCAGTCGGTCTATTAAAGACTAAACTCTTCACTGGGCTAACTTGTGTTCAGGAAATGAAAAGTGAACGTGCAAGAAATACAAGCTTCCCACTGATACCGGCAATCTGAGTCGTCGGCCGTCGGTAATCTGATCAGCGGTAAGGCTCGTCGGCATTTATACATACGGCATTAAAACCCGCCACGGTGGTCTAGTGCTTATGGTGCTCGACTGCTGACCCGAAGGTCGTGGGATCGAATTTCGGCGGCGGCGGCAGCATTTTCGGTGGAGGCGAAAATGCTTGAGGCCCGTGTACTTGGATTTAGGTGCACCATAAAGAACCCCAGGTGGTCGAAATTTCCGGAGCCCTCCACTGCGGCGTCTCTCACAATCAATCATATCGTGGTTTTTGAACGTTGAACCCCAGATAACGTTATTATTATTGAATTTAGGTGCAAGCTAAAGAACCCCACATGGTCGAAATTTACGGAGCCCTCCACTACGGCGTCCCTCATAAACATATCGTGGTTTTGGGACGTTCAACCCCAACAATTATTATATTATTGCGTTGCACACCAACTGAGACCATTTTCAAGGTTGATTTGGCCCACTCCCAAATTTTGAATGGCCCACAGCTGAAAACTTGACTTTGTTTAGTTTGGTACCGATTTTCCGACACCAAATTTTTCGAATGGGTGCCGATTTTTCTCAGCAAATATCTATAAAACATTATGCAGGTGACACCATTGTGTATGCGAAGTTCTAACAATCAGCTGGAGCTTGATAACCATTTACAAAAAATTATTCTTTGGTGCGACGAATGGCAAATGGAATTGAATGCATCAAAAACTCTTTTCATGCGCATGACACGCAAAAAAGACCCGTTATCTTTTCCTTACAGCAATTAAAGGCACAGTGCTAACTGAAGTAAAGAATGTTAAGTATCTAGGTGTTCATCTTGCACATGACTTGAACTGGTCCATGTATGTTGACAGTGTTTGCAATAAAGCCATGCGTAAACTTTGGTCCTTACGACGAAAACTTCACAATGCCACCCCGGAAGCTAAAGCAATGGCGTATAAAATGACTATTCTTCCGGTACTGACTTACGCAAGTCATCTATGCGAACCATACACTAAAACAAATGCACTAAACTATGAGCGTATACAAAACAAAGTCTTACGGTTCATTTTCAACTCCTATTCCAGAACTCAGTCTATCAGTGAGCTTAGAGACAGAGTCGGTCTAATGACGATGAAACGAAAAATGCAACTTAATCGACTGATATTCTTTTTTCACATACTGAATGGAGCCTACAGGGTTAACCTAAGAGCACTCCAGCCATTTACCACATCCAGAATAAAACATTCGAAACATATCACACCACTTAGGCACAGAACAGATTTATTCAAGTATTCTTTTTTGGTTCGGAGCATCGATGACTGGAATCAATTACCTCAATACATAGTCGAACATTGCGATTTACAAAGGTTCGAAAAAGCTTTGTCAGAGTATTTGTAACCAAATTGCTTGTTCTTTGTTGGTTGAATATGTTCAATGTACTGTTCAATATGTACTATATCACTTTAAATCTTTTTTCTCTGTTTATTTCTTATTTTTTGGTGACGTGTACGGAATGTATCCCAACATGTTTCTTTTTATCGGTGACCTACGCGGGATGTATTATAATATAGCTTTTCTTTTTGTTTTGCTATTTTCATATAGTGTGCCTTCTTGAGCATACTGTGTGAAATTTGTTTCGACATATGTTCTTTGTACATGTCAGCTATGTAACCCCAACTCCTGTCTTGGCCCTTGGGCTGACAGTATGAATAAATAAATTTTAAAAATAAAAAAAAATTGAGTTCACCAACATTCAATACCGAACTGGGCCCCTCCCAATAGTGACGCCCACAGCACACGGGTGGTCAACCTTCAATTCTGACTTTGCCCAATTTGACAACATGACCAAATGAACACGTACACAGGCGAACAAGTAGGCCTTAAGTTGCGATGTCATATGACCGCATTATGACGCCATGTGACAATTTCACGTGACAAGAACGTCGAAATAATATAGAAGTCGGTATAGCCAACGCGCCCAGACACGCGGGGCTTTCGCATCTTATAAACGCAACAATACTCAAATGCCTTCGTGCGTTTTATGTATTTGCGCCACCCGACGTCTCACCTACAATAAAATACTTATATTCATAACACACAAGCGAATATGCATAGGTGCAACATTTATCTTGCAAATGTTAGCACCGTTATCAATTAATCTTGGAAATATATTCTCTTTGCGTTAAGTGTGATTGTACGAACTCGGATTTCGTGTGCCTCTTGAATATGGTTTAAAAATATCAAAGCCCCTTTCTTAACAAAACGTGGTCGAACGCGAAGCTTTCTCCCATGCAAACTTAAAAGTCCAAAGCCACGCAACGAACCCAAGAAATGCTGAGCGACGCGACGCGACACACATGTGCAGCATATGTACTGAGAGGAAGAGGATCGGTTCGGTTCTGTGGTTCCACCGGCTACCTTGAATTGCCCTTGGAAGATAATTTTTTTGGAAACGAAAAACGGCACACAAAAAAACGAATACAAGAAAGAGAGGGAAGACACACAGCGTTGCACTCACACTGAAAGCTTATTGGAAGGAAACATCAACTTATAAGCACAAATCGTGCATCTCAAGTGAAGTCAACATCAGCACAAAATGTTAAGTCATGCGTTCGTCAATGAAACAAAACTATTTTTGTGCGACATCACTGAGGGTTGGTTAAACCAAAAATCGCTCGGCTTGCTAGTGCAGAAAGCTTCTGAAACGTCTCGTGTTAGCCAACCTTCAGTGATGCTGCACAAGAAAGTTTTCTTTTATTGATGAACGCATGACTTAATATATTTCGCTGAAGTTGATTTCACTTGACATGCGCGGTTTGGTCTGATAAGTTCATATTTCCTTCCAGTATACTTTCAGTTGTGAGTGCAGCGCTTTGTCTTACCTCTCTTGTCTTCGTTTTCTGTGTTTTAATTAAAAATGAAAACTCCCCAACTAGCCGAACTTGGCATCTGGGAAGGCCAGTTTTGCTTATTCGTTCCAAATACTTCTTTTTTCCACTTATTCCTAAGGCTTTCGTGCGTCCTAACGCTACAGCTCATCAGAAAATAATCTCTGATTGAGTATTTAACCGCCACCTTTAAAGGGACCGGCAACTGATTTTCCTCGACCCATTTTTTACGACGCGACAGAAAGCTCACCCTTCGCAGTGTTTGTAGCTGCAGTAGTTAATCCCAAAAGCACGTAGTTATTTTACAAGCAGTATTTCTCGATCTGAAGTGCTCTAAACACGGATGCAGCTTTCCTCCAGCAACGCTGAGAATTGATAGTGATGCCACCAGCCTTTTTCGCGGTTTGTGAAACCTGTCGTTGTTCTGCTTTCGCAGGAGTTCCTGTAACTATGCTTAACCACCTTTATTTATAGCTTTTCAACTATTTTTGAAAATAACAAGCTGTTACAATGAGATGATGTGGCATTATACACCTTCCGTGTATTTGTACTGCGTTGTGTATGCATCATGGTGTGCATGCGTCCAAGGTTGCCTGCGCCTATGTCATGGGTAGCTTATCCCGGCGTCGTTACTCTCTCGATGCACGAGCCAAGCCAAGTCATCGAAAACGTCACTACGCATATGCGCGGCCGCACCGAGTCGCAGCGCGCGCCATTTCTGCGACGAGGTGTAGGTAGCAAAACTATGTCGCTCCAAAATCTTAGCGACCTGGAAACTGCGTGCACGGTTGCATGAGCACGCTGAAAAGTTGCTGAAGACGCGCTGACGAGCATGGGATCATTACGTCACGCGAAGGCAGCGCCACTTTAATGCATACTACTAACGCAGGCCTATATGTACATTATTATGGAGCAATACCTTTTAATATAAAGAAACGAACAATATTTCAATACTAACAAAAAAATCGTCGACCGCGTACAGCAGTCAACGGTCACGTGGCCGTCTTCATCGGATCATTCATGCTTTTGCAGCCAGAGGCGCCACAGTTCATTTTTCGCGACTTTCAGTTAATGAAAAAGCCGGCAGATCCCACGCAATGTGGGAATCGAAGTAATGCGAAGCAGCCAGCAAAGAGCTGCATACATCGTCTTGTTTGTCATTCAGGCAAACGAAGTCATTCATGTAGTGACATCTAGTTCACTATATATCGCAAGTTTGCCATGAATGCATGGATGTATAATCTGGTATATGCCATGCTAATGAAACGTGCATTCTGGTACATATATACGATTCGTGATCTGCTATTTATATACGACACGCACTCAGGTCATGCCACACTGATTTTCGTATATACCCAGCTAACAAAACAGCCGCGAGCGCACCATGAGCGTGGGCTCTAAATCATGCCGTACTTGACATGCACGTCATGATTGTCATATTAAATCCTGTTATTTATGGTCGTCCGACAGTCATGTCGCGCAATACCGATTTTGGTGCATATCAACCTAGCGAGGCGTCCGCCAGCGCACCATGAGCGTGGCACGTAAGTCATGCTGCACATGACACGTGTGTCATGATTTTTTTATGTTAACGCCTGTTATTTATGTTCATCACACAGTCACATCATGCAATACCAATTTTGGTGTATATCAATCTAGCCAAACGGCTGCCAGCGCACCATGAGCGTGGCACGTAAGTCATGCTGTACATGATGTGCGTGTCGTGATTTTCACATTAACTCCTGTTATTTATGTTCGTCACACAGTTATGTCGCGCAATACCAATTTTGGTGTATATCAAGCGAACGAAACGTTCACCAGCGCGCCATGAGCGTGGCACGTAAGTCATGTTATACATGAAATGCGTGTCATGATTTTCATATTAACTCCTGCTAGATATGTTTGTCACACAGTGAGGTCGCTCAATACCAATTTTGGTGTATATCAAGCGAACGAAACGTCCGCCAGCGCGCCATGAGCGTGGCACGTAAGTCATGCTGCACATGACACGTGTGTCATGATTTTTTTATGTTAACGCCTATTATTTATGTTCATCACACAGTCACATCATGCAATACCAATTTTGGTGTATATCAATCTAGCCAAACGGCTGACAGCGCACCATGAGCGTGGCACGTAAGTCACACTGTACATGATGTGCGTGTCGTGATTTTCACATTAACTCCTGCTAGTTATGTTCGTCACACAGTGAGGTCGCGCAATACCAATTTTGGTGTATATCAAGCGAACGAAACGTTCACCAGCGCGCCATGAGCGTGGCACGTAAGTCATGTTATACATGAAATGCGTGTCATGATTTTCATATTAACTCCTGCTAGATATGTTTGTCACACAGTGAGGTCGCGCAATACCAATTTCGGTGTATATCAAGCGAACGAAACGTTCACCAACGCGCCATGAGCGTGGCACGTAAGTCATGTTATACATGACATGCGTGTCATGATTTTCATATTAACTCCTGCCATTTATGTTTGTCACACAGTGAGGTCGCGCAATACCAATTTCGGTGTACATCAGGCGAACGAAACGTTCACCAGCGCGCCATGAGCGTGGCACGTAAGTCATGGTATACATGAAATGCGTGTCATGATTTTCATATTAACTACTGCCATTTATGTTTGTCACACAGTCAAGTCGCGCAATACCAATTTCGGTGTATATCAAGCGAACGAAACGTCCGCCAGCGCGCCATGAGCGTGGCACGTAAGTCATGTTATACATGAAATGCGTGTCATGATTTTCATATTAACTCCTGCTAGTTATGTTCGTCACACAGTGAGGTCGCGCAATACCAGTTTTGGTGTATATCAAGCGAACGAAACGTTCACCAGCGCGCCATGAGCGTGGCACGTAAGTCATGTTATACATGACATGCGTGTCATGATTTTCATATTAACTCCTGCCATTTATGTTTGTCACACAGTGAGGTCGCGCAATACCAATTTTGGTGTATATCAAGCGAACGAAACGTTCACCAGCGCGCCATGAGCGTGGCACGTAAGTCATGTTATACATGACATGCGTGTCATGATTTTCATATTAACTCCTGCCATTTATGTTTGTCACACAGTGAGGTCGCGCAATACCAATTTCGGTGTATATCAAGGGAACGAAACGTCCGCCAGCGCGCCATGAGCGTGGCACGTAAGTCATGTTATACATGACATGCGTGTCATGATTTTCATATTAACTCCTGCCATTTATGTTTGTCACACAGTGAGGTCGCGCAATACCAATTTTGGTGTATATCAAGCGAACGAAACGTTCACCAGCGCGCCATGAGCGTGGCACGTAAGTCATGTTATACATGACATGCGTGTCATGATTTTCATATTAACTCCTGCCATTTATGTTTGTCACACAGTGAGGTCGCGCAATACCAATTTTGGTGTATATCAAGCGAACGAAACGTTCACCAGCGCGCCATGAGCGTGGCACGTAAGTCATGTTATACATGACATGCGTGTCATGATTTTCATATTAACTCCTGCCATTTATGTTTGTCACACAGTGAGGTCGCGCAATACCAATTTCGGTGTATATCAAGCGAACGAAACGTCCGCCAGCGCGCCATGAGCGTGGCACGTAAGTCATGTTATACATGAAATGCGTGTCATGATTTTCATATGAACTCCTGCTAGATATGTTTGTCACACAGTGAGGTCGCGCAATACCAATTTCGGTGTATATCAAGGGAACGAAACGTCCGCCAGCGCGCCATGAGCGTGGCACGTAAGTCATGTTATACATGAAATGCGTGTCATGATTTTATATTAACTCCTGCTAGTTATGTTCGTCACACAGTGAGGTCGCGCAATACCAATTTTGGTGTATATCAAGCGAACGAAACGTTCACCAGCGCGCCATGAGCGTGGCACGTAAGTCATGTTATACATGACATGCGTGTCATGATTTTCATATTAACTCCTGCCATTTATGTTTGTCACACAGTGAGGTCGCGCAATACCAATTTTGGTGTATATCAAGCGAACGAAACGTTCACCAGCGCGCCATGAGCGTGGCACGTAAGTCATGTTATACATGACATGCGTGTCATGATTTTCATATTAACTCCTGCCATTTATGTTTGTCACACAGTGAGGTCGCGCAATACCAATTTTCGGTGTATATCAAGCGAACGAAACGTTCACCAGCGCGCCATGAGCGTGGCACGTAAGTCATGTTATACATGACATGCGTGTCATGATTTTCATATTAACTCCTGCCATTTATGTTTGTCACACAGTGAGGTCGCGCAATACCAATTTTGGTGTATATCAAGCGAACGAAACGTTCACCAGCGCGCCATGAGCGTGGCACGTAAGTCATGTTATACATGACATGCGTGTCATGATTTTCATATTAACTCCTGCTAGTTATGTTCGTCACACAGTGAGGTCGCGCAATACCAATTTTGGTGTATATCAAGCGAACGAAACGTTCACCAGCGCGCCATGAGCGTGGCACGTAAGTCATGTTATACATGACATGCGTGTCATGATTTTCATATTAACTCCTGCCATTTATGTTTGTCACACAGTGAGGTCGCGCAATACCAATTTTGGTGTATATCAAGCGAACGAAACGTTCACCAGCGCGCCATGAGCGTGGCACGTAAGTCATGTTATACATGAAATGCGTGTCATGATTTTCATATTAACTCCTGCTAGTTATGTTCGTCACACAGTGAGGTCGCGCAATACCAATTTTGGTGTATATCAAGCGAACGAAACGTTCACCAGCGCGCCATGAGCGTGGCACGTAAGTCATGTTATACATGACATGCGTGTCATGATTTTCATATTAACTCCTGCCATTTATGTTTGTCACACAGTGAGGTCGCGCAATACCAATTTTGGTGTATATCAAGCGAACGAAACGTTCACCAGCGCGCCATGAGCGTGGCACGTAAGTCATGTTATACATGACATGCGTGTCATGATTTTCATATTAACTCCTGCCATTTATGTTTGTCACACAGTGAGGTCGCGCAATACCAATTTTGGTGTATATCAAGCGAACGAAACGTCCGCCAGCGCGCCATGAGCGTGGCACGTAAGTCATGTTATACATGACATGCGTGTCATGATTTTCATATTAACTCCTGCCATTTATGTTTGTCACACAGTGAGGTCGCGCAATACCAATTTTGGTGTATATCAAGCGAACGAAACGTCCGCCAGCGCGCCATGAGCGTGGCACGTAAGTCATGTTATACATGACATGCGTGTCATGATTTTCATATTAACTCCTGCCATTTATGTTTGTCACACAGTGAGGTCGCGCAATACCAATTTTGGTGTATATCAAGCGAACGAAACGTCCGCCAGCGCGCCATGAGCGTGGCACGTAAGTCATGTTATACATGACATGCGTGTCATGATTTTCATATTAACTCCTGCTAGTTATGTTCGTCACACAGTGAGGTCGCGCAATACCAATTTTGGTGTATATCAAGCGAACGAAACGTTCACCAGCGCGCCATGAGCGTGGCACGTAAGTCATGTTATACATGACATGCGTGTCATGATTTTCATATTAACTCCTGCTAGTTATGTTCGTCACACAGTGAGGTCGCGCAATACCAATTTTGGTGTATATCAAGCGAACGAAACGTTCACCAGCGCGCCATGAGCGTGGCACGTAAGTCATGTTATACATGACATGCGTGTCATGATTTTCATATTAACTCCTGCTATTTATGTTCGTCACACAGTGAGGTCGCGCAATACCAATTTTGGTGTATATCAAGCGAGCGAAACGTCCGCCAGCGCGCCATGAGCGTGGCACGTAAGTCATGTTATACATGACATGCGTGTCATGATTTTCATATTAACTCCTGCTAGTTATGTTCGTCACACAGTGAGGTCGCGCAATACCAATTTTGGTGTATATCAAGCGAACGAAACGTCCGCCAGCGCGCCATGAGCGTGGCACGTAAGTCATGTTATACATGACATGCGTGTCATGATTTTCATATTAACTCCTGCTATTTATGTTCGTCACACAGTGAGGTCGCGCAATACCAATTTTGGTGTATATCAAGCGAGCGAAACGTCCGCCAGCGCGCCATGAGCGTGGCACGTAAGTCATGTTATACATGACATGCGTGTCATGATTTTCATATTAACTCCTGCTATTTATGTTCGTCACACAGTGAGGTCGCGCAATACCAATTTTGGTGTATATCAAGCGAACGAAACGTCCGCCAGCGCGCCATGAGCGTGGCACGTAAGTCATGTTATACATGACATGCGTGTCATGATTTTCATATTAACTCCTGCCATTTATGTTTGTCACACAGTGAGGTCGCGCAATACCAATTTCGGTGTATATCAAGCGAACGAAACGTTCACCAGCGCGCCATGAGCGTGGCACGTAAGTCATGTTATACATGACATGCGTGTCATGATTTTCATATTAACTCCTGCTAGTTATGTTCGTCACACAGTGAGGTCGCGCAATACCAATTTTGGTGTATATCAAGCGAACGAAACGTTCCGCCAGCGCGCCATGAGCGTGGCACGTAAGTCATGTTATACATGACATGCGTGTCATGATTTTCATATTAACTCCTGCCATTTATGTTTGTCACACAGTGAGGTCGCGCAATACCAATTTTGGTGTATATCAAGCGAACGAAACGTCCGCCAGCGCGCCATGAGCGTGGCACGTAAGTCATGTTATACATGACATGCGTGTCATGATTTTCATATTAACTCCTGCCATTTATGTTTGTCACACAGTGAGGTCGCGCAATACCAATTTCGGTGTATATCAAGCGAACGAAACGTTCACCAGCGCGCCATGAGCGTGGCACGTAAGTCATGTTATACATGAAATGCGTGTCATGATTTTCATATTAACTCCTGCCATTTATGTTTGTCACACAGTGAGGTCGCGCAATACCAATTTCGGTGTATATCAAGCGAACGAAACGTTCACCAGCGCGCCATGAGCGTGGCACGTAAGTCATGTTATACATGACATGCGTGTCATGATTTTCATATTAACTACTGCCATTTATGTTTGTCACACAGTGAGGTCGCGCAATACCAATTTCGGTGTATATCAAGCGAACGAAACGTCCGCCAGCGCGCCATGAGCGTGGCACGTAAGTCATGTTATACATGACATGCGTGTCATGATTTTCATATTAACTCCTGCCTAGTTATGTTCGTCACACAGTGAGGTCGCGCAATACCAATTTTGGTGTATATCAAGCGAACGAAACGTTCACCAGCGCGCCATGAGCGTGGCACGTAAGTCATGTTATACATGACATGCGTGTCATGATTTTCATATTAACTCCTGCCATTTATGTTTGTCACACAGTGAGGTCGCGCAATACCAATTTCGGTGTATATCAAGCGAACGAAACGTCCGCCAGCGCGCCATGAGCGTGGCACGTAAGTCATGTTATACATGAAATGCGTGTCATGATTTTCATATTAACTCCTGCTAGTTATGTTCGTCACACAGTGAGGTCGCGCAATACCAATTTTGGTGTATATCAAGCGAACGAAACGTTCACCAGCGCGCCATGAGCGTGGCACGTAAGTCATGTTATACATGACATGCGTGTCATGATTTTCATATTAACTCCTGCCATTTATGTTTGTCACACAGTGAGGTCGCGCAATACCAATTTCGGTGTATATCAAGCGAACGAAACGTCCGCCAGCGCGCCATGAGCGTGGCACGTAAGTCATGTTATACATGACATGCGTGTCATGATTTTCATATTAACTCCTGCCATTTATGTTTGTCACACAGTGAGGTCGCGCAATACCAATTTTGGTGTATATCAAGCGAACGAAACGTTCACCAGCGCGCCATGAGCGTGGCACGTAAGTCATGTTATACATGACATGCGTGTCATGATTTTCATATTAACTCCTGCCATTTATGTTTGTCACACAGTGAGGTCGCGCAATACCAATTTCGGTGTATATCAAGCGAACGAAACGTCCGCCAGCGCGCCATGAGCGTGGCACGTAAGTCATGTTATACATGAAATGCGTGTCATGATTTTCATATTAACTCCTGCTAGTTATGTTCGTCACACAGTGAGGTCGCGCAATACCAATTTTGGTGTATATCAAGCGAACGAAACGTTCACCAGCGCGCCATGAGCGTGGCACGTAAGTCATGTTATACATGACATGCGTGTCATGATTTTCATATTAACTCCTGCCATTTATGTTTGTCACACAGTGAGGTCGCGCAATACCAATTTCGGTGTATATCAAGCGAACGAAACGTCCGCCAGCGCGCCATGAGCGTGGCACGTAAGTCATGTTATACATGACATGCGTGTCATGATTTTCATATTAACTCCTGCCATTTATGTTTGTCACACAGTGAGGTCGCGCAATACCAATTTCGGTGTACAGTTGAAACCCGCAATAACGAAATCGGCGGGGAAAGCACAAAATTTCGCTCTTGCGGGAATTTCGTTGGCGCGAGAATGCGGCAGAAAAGACATGGAATTTGCAAAAAACACATTTTATTTCCGAAAGTCAGTAAGTTTGCTTTGGCCGGCCTTACCATGCAGCAATTTCATGCCTCTCGATCGGGAATCTCGTTTGCCACGGCACAAAGTTCGCCCCACGCACTGGTCAGTGACGGCGGCACTGCGCTGTCACCAGTACCGTCATCAAATGCGCCTACAGGGGAACCTTTTTCCGGCTGCGCTGGATCAGCGCGAATCAGCGCGGAATCGTGGACAGCAAGCTGCACGCAACACCAAATTCTTCGGTGATGTCCATTTTTTCCCTGCCCTTTTCCACCTCACTGATGATTGCAGCCTTATGTTCCAGCGTGATGAACTTCGGCTTTTTCGTTGGAGGCGGCATCTTCGCAGGCAGCGAAATCGGACGAAGCAATCACAACACACAGTTCCGTTGCACAAAGCGACCAAGCAAACGCTCCACAAATGGCTCCACACACGCGACCATGTGCGCGCAAAGCCGACAAAGCCAAGCACAGAGCCAAGCCAACGAACGAAACTCCACAAGGAATGTGGATTTGGCTACGTAGTCCGCGATAACGAGAAGGTGTTTCGGCAAGCCATCATCATCACCATTGCCGCTAGCTTTATGTGTTTTTGTAAACATTAGCGAGTTTTAGTATAGCGGGAAACGCTTACGTTAGCGTTAGCGTGCGTCTCAACGCTAACGCTAAAACAGAACGCGCTGCGTGCCAACTGGTGGTCTTTCAGTAGAGCGGAAGGCATTCCCGCTAACGCTAACGCAAGCACATACGGCGCCATCTAGACATAAAAACACTAAATGCACTGTAGAATCCACAAAAGCGCCACCAAGTCGAGCTGATCCAAAGTCACGACTGTTGCGTCTCCATGTCGCGTTTGCAGAAGTGTTGAGTTCTGACACACTGGTTTCTGTCGACATGCCGCGATCGAGAATTCTTCAACACCCCTATTACTTGGCCTTTTTATGCTGGGACGCATCACGCGTCACATTCATGCACTGCCGCGAAAGGCATGAAGGGAAACGACGCCTGACATGTATCTGCTTCACTTGTGGCCGTATCTTGGAAAGAGGCGACTAAAGACAGCGTCGCCATCTCTGCGCTGCTACAGAAAACATGAGCGAACCTTGCAAACAAATCTTGCTAAGCCTTCTGCAGCGCAAATCCACTTTGTATCTCAAAAACGGAGCTATTTTATCGGCGGTACACGGTTGGCGAAGCCTCATTACTCAAATCTAAATCAAACACGAACATTATTAGGGAATGAATAAGTTTAATAATGCAGGACGACGGCTACAAAGATTCGAAGTGGACGGCTCTCACTTCAACAGGCACCGCCATCTTGCCTTATGTACGGGATCTCTTGCGTGCGTTAGCGTTGAACGCTATATTCCAGAAATAGCGTTCGTACGTAAGAGCTTGGGCTACGTTTACGTTCTGCTCATGCGCAGTTAAGAGCACGCAACGCTAACGCTAACGCTAAACCCTTGCGTTTGCTGTTTTCCGCTATACTAAAACTCGCTATTGATGGCGGCTGCTTCTCAAGTGCGCTGTCGCGATAGTTTTGCACAATTTAAGTGTAGCATGAATGCATTTCAGCAGTTTTCGAATGTAGTTAATCTTGCGAGAGTAGATTATTCGCGCACTCGTGTTTCAAAAGTTTCGTTAATGAGGGACTGCGGTATGAACATCTTTCGTAGTCGCGAGTTACGAAATGCATTGACTCCTATGGGCGTTCGCCGGTGCTCCGAAAATACTTCGTTGCGGTGAGAATTTCGTTCCCTCGGGATTTCGTTACCGCGGGTTTCACTTCACTTCACTTCACTTTTATTTCCTTAAAGACCCCCTTTAGGGGTATTACATAAGGGGTGGTGCATAACAAAAAAAAGAACTATACAACGGTGTTTTTAATGGCTTCTGCAAACATAGATGGGTTAGTGATGGCACAAATGGCGTGAGGCAGGCCGTTCCAGTCTTTTGCTGCTCTTACGAAAAAGGAGGCTTGGAATGTAGTGGTCCGGGTACGTGGTATTGCGACTTGTAACGGATGACCAGTGCGATGGGATATGTGCGGAGGGGGCGTGATGTACGGTGGATGATTCAGTGAACTGAAATAAAACATATGAAAAAGAGAGAGGGTGGCACACTGTCGGCGTGAAGCAAGGGTTTCCAGACCTGATTCCGCCTTTAGAGATGATATGCTGATATCGTACGAATATGCAGAATGAATGAACCTGGTAGCCCGATTTTGAAGTGATTCGAGTTCTCTTATGATGTATGATTGATGAGGGCTCCAGATGGAAGATGCATACTCGAGTTTGGACCTGATAAACGATTTGTATGCAAGCGTCTTGACGTGAGGCGGAGTATGGCGTAAGTGTCGTCTGAGAAACCCGAGTGATTTATTAGCAGACGAGATGATGTTAGTAGTGTGATGACGCCAAGACAGGTCATGAGCCAAGGTGATGCCGAGGTATTTCAATGATTGAACTGATTGTATGGGAACATTAGCGATGGAATAAGTAAACTCAAAAGGGTTACGGCGGCGGGAAAAAGAAACAAGCTTACATTTATTAGGATTTAAGTTCATTAACCAACGGTTACACCATGTTTGTATGTTGTTAAGATCATGCTGAATTAGTGTTCGGTCATGAATGTTGGTTACTGATCGGTAGATTACGCAGTCATCGGCAAACATACGACTGTATATCAAGCGAACGAAACGTCCGCCAGCGCGCCATGAGCGTGGTACGTAAGTCACGTTATACATGAAATGCGTGTCATGATTTTCATATTCACTCCTGCTAGTTATGTTCGTCACACAGTGAGGTCGCGCAATACCAATTTTGGTGTATATCAAGCGAACGAAACGTTCACCAGCGCGCCATGAGCGTGGTACGTAAGTCATGGTATACATGACATGCGTGTCATGATTTTCATATTAACTCCTGCTATTTATGTTCGTCACACAGTGAGGTCGCGCAATACCAATTTTGGTGTGATCAAGCGAGCGAAACGTCCGCCAGCGCACCAAAGCGTGGCACGTAAGTCATGTTATACATGACATGCGTGTCATGATTTTTATATTAACTCCCTCTCTTTATGTTCGTCACACAGTGAGGTCGCGCAATACCAATTTTGGTGTATATCAAGCGAGCGAAACGTCCGCCAGCGCACCATGAGCGTGGCACGTAAGTCATGCTGTCCATGACATGCGTGTCATGATTTTCATATCAAGTCCAGTTAGTTATGTTCGCCATACACTCTTGCCAAGCCATGCCAATTTTGGTATATATCAAATTAACGAAACGGCCGCAAGAGCCCCAAGACTGTGGTATATAGATCACGCTGTACATGACATGCATGTCATGATTTTCATGTTATGACCAGTCATTTATGTTGTCATACAGTTATCTTATGCCATACCACTTTTGGTATACACCCCATGAACGAAACGGCCAGGAGAGCACAAAGTCGTAGGCGGATAGATAGATAGATAGATAGATAGATAGATAGATAGATAGATAGATAGATAGATAGATAGATAGATAGATAGATAGATAGATAGATAGATAGATAGATAGATAGATAGATAGATAGATAGATAGATAGATAGATAGATACGCCGAAAGTCGTAGAAGTTCGCTAAGAAATGCTTCGCATTTAAAATATAAATCCATCGCTCACGAAAAAAAACAGGGTTGGTTTGAGTCAATGCGACGGGCAATCTTTATATCAGTGGAGTCAACTCATTTCATATTCTGGGCGGCAGTTGTCGGTCCCTTGAAGCAAACGCCTACGGATGTATGTGCCACTATGGGCCATACCCACTGTTTATAAAAACATTCATCACAGGCTCATGCCCGAATCAGTAACCATGAGCGATCGTCCCTCGCAGTCGGATATCGCCTCTAATCAGTTACAAAATGTTTCAGAGGCTGATCAAGCGGCCGCAACAAGTGGTGCATCGCCACAAATTTAGAGTGAGGAATTTTCAGAGCCGTCTGACACAGTCACAGCTAATTCGAGGACAGCTCTCAAATTGAAACAAGATGCGGAAACAATCACTTGACGACAAATGACAATGGTGGCAGCTCATAAACTTCGACAGCAACCTGTACTGTACTGTACTAGCTAGAAGCGCTGCTCTCGGGATGCATTACAAAGACGGGTAAAACGCATTTAGGAGGAAATCACCACCTACATGTATGACTCCGAGAATTGTCTGTCGCTGACGTCGCGCGACTACAACTCTCCCAGGATTTGTGAACCGACTAGTCTATGTGCAGATTCAAGGGCTGATGCAGCAGTAGAACGCGGTGCTGCTCAAGCTTACCGTGAACAGATCGCGGGTCTCCGCCGCGAGATTGCTGACCTACATCAAAGGCTCGTCTAACATCACGCCGGATCTCAGCAGCGGTACACTATCCTATCACGGAAAACTTGGAACCGGATACTGCTGGCCCCTCAACAGTACCGGGGCACCCAGGCGCACTGTATCAACCTCCACGCGGTTCAGGCTCTTATGCTGGAGCACTGGCGATCATCAACCACTTGCACATGGATCTCCGAATTATCCTCAGGCGAAATCAGGTTATGTTGTACACTTGGTCCTAGACTCAGTAGGGCCATCCGCAGCGAGAGCAATAACAAATTTACTCAAGTCGAACATTGGCGCAGTTTCTTAGGGCATTGGAGAAGTAACTCTGAGGCAGACTAGTGTCATTGCCTCAGAGAGGAAGTCAGTTGTTAGATTAAAGTTAGAGTAACTCATTAAGTAATGCAGCAGTGATGGCTCGCAGTGCGCAAAAAAGGGCCCATGTTCCCAGGTGTTGATCCAGACGTTTATCCCTCGATGTTTTTAAGCACACTCATAGCCCGCAACCCCGCATTAACGGTTGACCCAACTAAATGCGCTGTTAAATTAACACTACGAGTACGTAGGGTTCCTTTTCCTTACAGCAAATTAGGATACCGGCTACCTCTGCTCGTTCTCTGGTGCACCCCGTTGTCGTATACCTACCTCAAAATGTCACGCTTGTAATTTCCCCTTCCATCGCACACTGCGTGTTCGTTAACTTCTGCTGAACTTTCTTTGGAATTCTTCAAGTTTCCGCCCCAGATGTCAGTACTGACAAAGTGCAACGTTTTTACGCTTTCCGCTTTATGGACCGCAGTAAGTGGCCCGTATGAGTTAAAATGCCTACCGCATGCGCGCTACCCAGCCTTATTCTTCGGTGAATTTTCTTCACACTGGTAGGTGCCCATGTTAGTAATTGACCTCGATGTACATACTGTTGCAGATTCTAAAGTACGATTGCCAACCCCGAACTTCTTTTTTAAAATTATGTGAGACGCAGGCCATGCCGCATCATCGCCCGCGCTGCGTCTGCGTCGTCTCGCTGGCACCCCACGCTAGTTTTCGATTTTTGGGTCTTGGCACAACGCGCGCGCAAGTGCCCAAGTGTGGCCTGGGCTCTGCGCATGCGCCCTGCAGGCTCGCAAATTTTTCGTGTCCCCTAGCTCCTTGGGTCCCAATTTCTAAATCTCTCTAGTGTTTAGCCGGAGTTGTGATGTAAGCCTCCGACACTGACATTCAGGGCGTGGTCGCCCGTGCACGCGTGCTTATCATTTGAGGACGAAGGTTTGTACGTCTTGTACATTCACTTCAAAGTTTGTGTTGAAGCTATAGACCACACGAAGGTCACTTCGCTCACTGCAGCGGCCGCGTTTGCGAAAGGAGTGAGCTGCTAGCTGGAAGAGCCAAAGTAGGGGCTCGTTGAAGTAACAACCGTGGTAGTTGCTAGGTCGCGCTCGTCCTCTGTATACCATGTGTGCTCTTTTCATGTGTCCTGTTTCGTGTGTGAGCAGCGCGTTGCAAGTGTTGAGCTGTGACAATTGTTAGTTCGCGCTCGTTTTGTGTGTGTTCTTTTCGTGCGTCATTTGTGCTTCAGCAGCGCTCGAAATGCTGGCCTTTCTTCGTGTGACGTGCTAATTTGTTGCTATCGCATTCATTGCTTCGCCGTTTCTTTTCTAATGCCGGCCTCTATTCATCATCATACGCCCGCGCCACGCGCAGCAAGTCTAGCCCCGAGGCGGTAGCGGCGACAAGCTGTCTTAGTCCTTCAGCCAGCAAAGGTTGTGTCTCGAATGGATCTCGCGCCCTGTGTCGTCTGTGAGATCCTCAGCTGGCCGCTGACTTTCAAGCCAACGTACTCAGCCCAAAATATTTATCTCCAACCCAATGTTAAGGTAAGTCACCACCTTCGAGAAAAAAATTTTACAGTTGTAGTTCAAAAGTTACAGTTATGGTTCTGGCTTATAGTGCTTAGGTAAATTTAAACAAATGACATTTATAAAAACCAAATGGGCCGAAATATGCATGTTGCGCCAAGAGTCCTAACTACAAAATGTTTGGTGTCATTGAAACGCGACTTGGCAGGGCGACACGTAGTGAGGACAATATCCTGTGCATCTAACGTCCACGATCACCACATCTCTAAGCTATGGCGCATTATCTTAAAATACTGATAAAGTTGATATTTCTCAGGACTGTTTTACACACAATTGGCCATAGTACAAAAAGTTACCGCTCATTTTCAATCATTGCGCTTTAATGCCTAGCTCCGCCTATAGCACGCGAAATTTTCTGTGAAAATGTTTATTTGAAGAAACGTTATCACTGTTAGCGTAACTGTAGGATGCAAATAATCATGTTTTGAGAAAAATGGCTTTAAAGATTTAAACCGAAAGTCTATGTAATAAACAAACTTTCAATATGTCTGATATTAACCAAGCTCATACCTTAGGACCTTCCTCGATGCGGCACAATCTCCTTTTGAGTGAGCCGAAGCATGTACCTTCTTTCTAGCAATAGTTCTGCGTCTCCAGCTGACTGTTATCCATATGCTCCACAGTGGGTCCATGCTTGGTATATCGATGCCCCAGTTTCTTGCGTTCACGCTTCTTTTCCGTCCTATACTACGCCATATTTCACGGAGTACTACAACTTTCTCTTTGAAAGCCCAGAACCAGGTCCAAGAGATCGAAATGGCGTACGAAAAAGCACAGACAGCGGAGCGAAAACGCGCGCAACGTAAACAACAGAGTGCCGAAGCCGCGTAGTGGAAATCTTTAACTAAATCGAAAACACATTGCCCACAAGCTTTACAACGTACTTACACAATTTAGTATTACGTAATATGTATACGGAGTGACAATTATGACGAGATTGCAGGTGTTGTGGAATAAGAACCTTCAGTTTCGGTTTGGAATGCGTCTAGGACTGGTTGGAAAAATGTTCATAACTTTCGAACGGCTGAAGATACCTACATAATTCTTTTAGCTAAATATTCTTGAATTGACAGGGAGCTTGAAAATGTTAACATTTTCATTCGATACCAGCCGACGGCCTCGCGAGCGCGGTGCGCGGTCATCACTGCGTGCGCGCAGCGGGGTGCCACTCTCCCCCGAGCTGCTTCGACACCGATTGCCGGCATTCCGGGAGCCGTGGACTTCCCCGCCGCTTTTCGGGCATCGACGACTCCGCGGCTCGCTGGTGGCGGTGTCCACAACTCAAACGTGCCATACGTCTACTGGGTCGAAGGCTTTTTGCAGTCTTTGAAAGCCATATGAGTGTGATTGTACTTAGAGAATTTCTAGTTTAGTAGATTTAGAGAGTTTGTCGTTGAGGGCTCATTTTTTAAACACAAAATTAGGTGAGAGAGGACTTAAAGGCTACACATGGCAATCCCCTATTTTACAACGTTACATTGCTTCTAGCAGTTAAACGAGCTAGAGCGAAAAGTACAGTAATCGACCGTGTCAATTAGCACCATACATAATACACTTACAGCGACGTGAGACGATATCAGTACAGCGAAGTGACCGTCAAGCATTCGATATAAGAAAATGCATTACTAAAGACCCAAACATTGAAACGTGTCAGCAGTACTAGGCAGTGCTGCCTCACCAGGACTCTTGCATGTAAAAATAAGGTGCCTACACCAGAGGTATCGTATTATCGCCGCAATGCCTTGTGAGAGACTGTGCTGTGAATGTAATCGCAGTACAAGGTGCGCTGAACTGCGATTAAGTTAGGCGGAAAATTCTCTTTTAAGTATTTCCTAATTACCAAGCTACTCTAAAAAGTGTTTAAGCTAAAGAGTGATAAGACTATAGTATACATATGTGGAAATCTGATTTATGGGCACGTATATATTGCGCCACTCAGAACAACTATTTTAAGCCCTTTTACGGCAACGTCAAATTTACACATTGTAATTCATAATAACTGCACTGAAACTGTTGCCTTCGTGCTATTCGGCCATACTTGGCCTTTGCGCCATTAAATCTAAGCAAACCATCATCATGCGAGCATATGTGTTTGCTAGTCTATCTCACCTTCCTAATTACCGAGTTGCAAGCAGACGCAACGTACCCTGTTCGGGCAAAAGCGCCCACTTTGCCCATCATGCGGCGGCTGGTTGAAAGGGCGTGGTTATCGGCCTCTAAACCTCGACCGAGAAAGAAGCCCAGCATAAAGAGCGCGTCGGTGTAGTGGGGCGCACCGGACCAGCGGCCCCGCAACCCGGCTCCCTCGTCCAGAGCGAGCGAGTTGACGTTGTAATCGAGTTCGTATAGGTAAACGTTCGCGCCTCCAGCAGACGCGAGTTCCGCCATCATTCTTGCGGGACACTTGACGAGCACATCACCAAGAAACGACGCGGCCTGCAAGTAGGCGTCGGCGGCCGACGAGAAGGTCGAGCTGTCGTTGTCCGCGAGCAAATCACCGAAATACAGCTCGCTGAGCTTCCTCATCTGCTCTTCGCCGAAAAAGTGGAGCACCAGCCTGTCGAGCAGCAGACGCACCAGAGGTCTAGGCAGGTTATCCGCGCTCTCTAGATCCCACTGATCGACGAACTGGCGCAGAAAATACTCGCCCTCGTTAGACGTATAGCCGAGGACCAACGCTTTGCCGCCAAAGGGCCCGCCGACTCCTTCTTCGTCTGGAAGGAGGTAAGAGTCTCCAGCGGCTGTCGGTAGGAAGAAGTCGTCCTCAGCGCTGTCGTTCGCACCGTAGATGGGACCGAAGGGCCGCGCGCTCACGCCGTTGAATTCATCCAGGTTGTCAACGATGTGTTCGGCGGGGGCTGCGCGAAGGCACGACATCGACGATTTCCTCAGGGACGGCTCGTCCTTCACCACTACCGCGAATGGATGCGCTGATGGATCCTTACACACGGTGGCAGCTAGCTCGCGCAGCTCGTCCAGCTCGGCGAACGCGCTGTAGCGGCTCATGATGAAAGGACTGCCACCTGCGAGAACTGCGCGCTCGAAGTACTGCCGGCTCAGCGGCGACAGGAGGTGCAGACCTGCGCTGATGGCACCGCTGTCCACGCCCAGTAGCGTAATCTTGCCCGAATTAGCGCCAAAGGAAGCCGCGTTTGCGCGAATCCACTGCATAGCGAGCAGCTGGTCCCAGAGTCCCTGGTTTCCGGTGGCGTCTGGCGTTCCCTCACCGGTGCGCAGGAATCCCAGCGGGCCTAGACGGTAGTTGGGCACGGCGACGACGACGTCGCCGAAGGCGGCCAGCCAACGGCCATCGTACAGAGGGTGGCGGTTCGAACCTTTGCGGAAGCCGCCGCCGTGCAGCACCACGACGATGGCTCTGCATACAAAAGCGCCGATAGCCAGACGTGATCAAAAATCGCGGAACTAGTTTTCAAGTATATCGGCAAGGGATAACAGTAGACACAAGTTTCAACGTGGTGAAGGTGCAACGGCTCTATTTCATTACTTAGAGAGCAAAACGGTACCGTGCTTTCAGCATCATGCTGCACTAGTGCTCGTAATCTCTTCCAAACTAGTGGTTCCTTAACACATTGAAAGTTTTCAGTCGCTCCTGTAGTTCTTGGAAGACATAATATTTCTAGCGAATGCAATATCTGCATACGGCAATAACCAGCAGTTTCAACGACACTGCGGAAACATTCTGTATGCAGAATGAGTCTAATCACTGCATCTCAACTCAACAATGTGGATGACGGGCGGCCTTCTACAGAAGCATTAACTTCTGCTGGTTCAGAAGCCAAGGCGCTTGCTATCTAGCGGCGCTTCAGTGCATGATAAGTCATTAACCACTCGCACGAGTCTCAGCAGCGTACGCTAGCATACTATTGCGATAACCACTGTATGGACTCTCCAGGCGCAATTTTGCCGTTGGCATCGCCATGAGGTCTGCTTATCCTTACTTCGTGTACCGGTCTACTATTTTCTCATCTCAATCGATATTTCGACTTTCAGGCCGAACTGTGGCTCCTGAAGCCATTTGCCTCACGTCGTATAACATTCCAATTTGTTGCTACCGCATTCATTCCTTCACCCTTGTGGCTAAACTGCGACTTTTGTTGTGTTAATTATTACACACGATTGAATTTCGTATGACTTACATACAACTGATGCCGACTCATAGCCGCAATGGCCAATATCCGGTCCAAAACTGAAATGCTCTATTTTCACAGCATGCATCATCATCATCATCATCAGCCTGTCTACGCCCACTGCAGGGCAAAGGCCTCTCCCATGTTCCGCCAATCAACCCGGTCCTGTGCTTTCTGCTGCCACGTTATACCTAAAAACTTCTTAATCTCATCTACCCACCTAATTTTCTGTCTCCCCCTCACGCGTTTGCCATCTCTTGGAATCCATTCAGTTACCCTTAATGACCACCGGTTACCCTGCCGACGTGCTACGTGCCCGCCCCATATCCATTTCTTCTTCTTGATTTCAACTATGATATCCTTAACCCCCGTTTGTTCCCTGACCCACTCTGCTCTCTTCCTGTCTATTAAAGGGGTGGTGCCACCATGTTTGTGGCTTGCGCGTTCTTTGCTGTAAGCGTTTCCTATAGCTCCAGGAAGCATGATGCACGCACCAGGTTCATGTATTCACGCTAAATAATTTAATATCGCCTTTTGATGTGGACACTTCGGTTTCGGTTGGCGCCGAGGTGTGGCAGTGAGTAGAAGTGTAGGAGGCTGGTCACGTGACCACGCAAGGCTGTGACGCCACTTAGCCAGGAAGCGATCGAAACTCGGCGAGTGATGTAACAACCGATGCTTTGCCGGTATATAGTGAACTAGAATATATTCTAGTTCACTATAACTTCACGCTGTAGTGAACTAGTATTCTAGTTCACGCTGTAGTGAACTGGAATATATTCTAGTTCACTACAGCCGGTACGTACGTTGCGGAGGTGGCGGAGGTCCGGAGGTCACTCACGTCACTACAGCAGATCTGGTGTGATGTCACTACAACTTTCGTTGCCTTTCCTATAGAGCTACGTCAGAGTTGGCGCGCTAGCGATGGGT
The DNA here is from genome assembly GCF_013339695.2 of Rhipicephalus sanguineus. NCBI lineage: Eukaryota > Metazoa > Arthropoda > Arachnida > Ixodida > Ixodidae > Rhipicephalus > Rhipicephalus sanguineus. The sequence goes on from NC_051179.1 coordinate 211,027,309, forward strand.
TTCGATCGGAAGAATGGGCATTTAGGTACACTTTGGAAGTGAATTAAAATATATTCTAAACGTTTGCTGTGTCCGACCCTTCGTGTGGAGTGTCCTTGCATACAGAGAAAACCCACAACAGACTTGTTATAGCCTCGAAATTTGATGACACCACCCCTTTAGGGTTACACCTATCATTTTCCTTTCCATCGCTCGCTGCGTCATCCTCCATTTAAGTTGAACCCTCTTTGTAAGTCTCCAGGTTTCTGCTCCGTAGGTAAGTAGCGGTAAGATGCAGCTGTTATATACCTTCCTCTTGAGGGATAGTGGTAGACTACCATTCATGATTTGATAATGCTTGCCGAATGAGCCCCATCCCATCCTTATTCTTCTAGTTATTTCACTCTCATGGTTCGGCTCCGCGGTTACTACCTGTCCTAAGTAGACGTACTCCTTTACAACTTCCAGTGTCTCTCCACCTATCGCAAAGCGCTGTTCTCTGCCAAGATTGTTCCACATTACTTTAGTTTTATGCATATTTTTTCAGACCTACTCTTTTACTTTCCGTATCCAGCTCAGTAATCGTGAGCTGTAATTCGTCTCCCGCGTTACTCATCAATGCAATGCCATCAGCGAATCGCAGGGTGCTGAGATACTCTCCATCAACTCTTATGCCTACTTCTTCCCAATCTAGGGCCCTGAAAACCTCCTGTAAACACGCGGTGAATAGCATTGGAGAGATCGTGTCTCCCTGTCGTACGCCCTTCTTTATTGGGATTCTGTCGCTTCCTCTATGGAGGACTATAGTGGCTGTGGATCCGCTGTAGATTTCTTCCATTATGTTTATATAGGGTTCGTCGATGCCCTGATTCCGCAGTGCCTGCATGACTGCTGATGCCTCCACCGAATCAAATGCCTTCTCGTAATCTATGAAGGCTATGTATAGGGGTTGGTTGTATTCCGCGCATTTTTCTATCACCTGATGCAATATGCAATAACTGCAATATGGCTGATTCACAGCATGCAGCGGCATGTTAAAAGAGAGTTGCAAAGAGTAGCACAGCAGAAGCAGTGAAAGCTCATTCTGTTCACAAAATCGGCAAAATATGAAGGCTGATTTAAAGCGAGTGTTGATGGTGCTATAGAATTTTCTCCATAGATTGGACAGCAGCCCATTGGCAATGGCGTTGCACCGACGAAATGTCGCAGACCCCATATGGACTGCATCGGTCGCATGTTCATGTTTTTGCGAAAGAAAAAAGGGTGGTTAAAGAAAGCCGGTAATGATCAAGTGGGGTTTAACATCAATTCAACTTGGTGTGCCTCCTAATCATGAAAAGTTTGGGTATATAACAGCTCCAGAACTAATTTTAACGAAATTTGGGATCTCACACAATATCAAAATTGGGGTAGTGAAGCATTCTCCAGCCGGAAAGATATGGCGCAAGTTCACAAGAGACCAAGAACGGTCTTTCCGAGCGGATCTTGACGGACAATCTATTATTTAGGGGACTAAGCGCGGTGACTGGAGTCATGACTCCAGCGGCCCTACCTGTCTTACGGTCTTGTTGCAGAAGTACTTGCTGAAACTCAAGGGTCTCGATGGCTAGCTCTACCTCGCGTGTGTATTGCAAGTTATTGCGGTTTCTGAGAACGCTCCCGCGATACTTGAAACAGTGGCGGTCTGTCGTTATTGCACCATATACAGGTGTGCGGGTCAAAAATTATCATTCATGCAATCACCAACAGCTGTGGTTTACGCAGGATTCTCTCGCGTTATCCTGGGTACGACCACATGTTACTCATAGCAACGGCATCTTCGTACCTTTCGGCTTTTTGTGTTCACAATCCACCAGCTCGTTCTCAAGGAAGCGCTTAAAAATCGGCATGACTCGCTAGGTGATGATTGTATTACCAAAGCCTACCAGGAATAACGCTCCACAAGCCATATTGAGCAGATACTATTTCGGAGAGCAGATGCATTGTCATTAGCTATGAAGCGCAAAACAGAGGGCCAGCGCAAATAAAACGTCTCTGTGTGCCCTTTTATTAAGGGGAAAACCTTACAGGTCTAATGCAAATGTGGCCTTGAACGAAATCACGGCGGGAGCACAAAACAGTACGACAGATATCCCATGAACTCTCAGGCGTGAATCGATGCGCGGGAGCTATGCGTTCGCTTCTCGGCCTACTATCGGATAAGGATACTCATAGGCGTGCGCACAGGGGAGGCAGGGGGGGGGGCCCCCCCCTAATCACCTAAGAGGGTGGCGCGAAATCTGCCCCGTACATTGACCCTTCTAGTAGCATAGGAGGGGGGGGCGCAAAATCTGCCCCATACATTGACTTAGTAGGGTGGGGGGGCGCTGCGACGAACCTTTGCCCCCCCCCCCCTAATGCGGAACCCTGCGCACGCCTATGAGGATACTAGTTCACTCGTACTGCGGAGTAACGCGGCAAGGGCGCGCGACGGAAGACGTTGAGCAAGGGCTTAACGGACTGTGTGGTAGGCTGAAGAAGGCATGCAACGCCGAGTATAGGCTCGAAAAGCACGAAACGAGAACCGACGAGCCAAGCGATCCTGACATGACATTTCAGTCTTTAGTGCATCGCCACGCAGGCTGTCGCCTTCGCATCGCCTTAACAATTGTGTGAAAGAGCCTCGGTGTTTTGTTTGTTTGTTTGTTTGTTTGTTTTTTGCGTATCCTTGCTTTGCACTTTGGACTGTTTTCAGATTCCACTGAAAATAGTAGTACTATAGCAACCGCGCCGAGCGAGCGTGCTCGGCGCTCGGAGTCCACGTTCGCATCGTCGTGTTGTTACTGTGCGGTCACGGAGAGTGGCCTAGGCAATCGAGTTACGGCGGCCGGGTCGGCCGGGTGTTGTAAACACAGCCGCCGGGCCGAAGCTACGCCAGTCGCCCCGTCGCTGCTGCCTCGTTCGCCTCGCAGCGCTTTTGCTTAAATATACGAGTTCTTATTGTAGACGTGCCTTTGTCTTTCTTTACTCGTGAACACGCAATATCATCGCGCAACCAACGCCCTGGACGTCTACAAATTGGTGACCACGGACTATCGAAATTTTTACAATCATTTTCCTGGCTGCGATGACGATGGAAACCACCGGCGACTCCAGACAAGCATCCCCCGACCCTGCAGCGACGCAAGTAGTCTCCGCCGTCTCTTTTCGGCTTCCGCAATTCTGGCCTGCTGATCCGTCTCTCTGGCTGGCGCAAGTAAACAGCCAGTTTGTCACGGCCCGGGTAACGACTCAGATATCAAAATTCCACCACGTGGTGTCTGCGCTTCCACCGGAGATCGCCAGCGAAATCAGAGACCTCATTCTGGCCCCACCGGAGACGAACCCCTATGAGAAGTTGTCGGCCGAGCTCCTGAAACGCACTTCGTCTTCAGAGAGGCAGCGTCTCCAACAGCTTTCTGCTGAAGAACTAGGCGACCGTAAGCCTTCACAGCTTTTGCGCCGTCTTCAGCAGCTTATTGGTAAAAAAGCCACCTCGTTGAATCAGGACCTGCTACGAGAGCTCCTCCTACAGCGCCTGCCTTCGACCGTCCGCATGGTGCTCGCCGCTGCAGCGGACTTGTCGCTGGAAAAGCTCGCGCAGCTTGCCGATTCCGTGATGGAATTCGACTCCCCAACTATGTCAGTGATCGCGACCACTTCCACAACAAGTGAGGCATCTCGCCCTTCGCCACCAGACCTGCACGCCCTACGCGACGACTTTCGCAGCCAGATCGAACAGCTCTCCGCTCAGATAGCTACCCTGTCTGCGCGCTCTCGATCCTCGTCACGCCGCCGCTCCTCTTCCCGCCGGCGCTCCTCATCACAGTCTCCGCATCCCGGCGAGTGTTGGTACCGGACCTTTGGTGCAGCCGCCCCGAAAGTGCTCATCTCCCTGCACTTTCTCGGGAAACGCTCCGACTCACCACTAGAAGCGGCGAGTGGTGGCGGTCCAGCAAGCAGCCGCTTGTTCTTCGTTTTGGACAAGACATCAGGGCTCCGTTTCCTCGTGGACACGGGAGCCGAAGTTAGCGTTGTTCCACCCTCACCCGCATTCCCGAAGAATCGCCGATCTGCACTTACGCTGCAAGCCGCCAACAGACCACCATCATGACTTACGGTGAGCGCGCTCTCACGCTTAACATTGGACTCCGTCGCGTTTTCGTTGGGTTTTCCTCGTAGCGGACGTTTCTTACCCAATTCTCGGAGCGGACTTCCTTCGTCATTTCGACCTGCTCGTGGACATCTCCCGCAAGCGCCTTGTCGATGCTAAGACACACCTAACGGTGCAAGGTATAGCGTCAACAACCGGCATCACCGCAGTTATCAACAAGCCACCTTCGTCAGTGCACGAACAGTTACTCGACGACTTTCCAAGCTTGCTTCGCCCGTCCAATTTTCTGCGCCCTGTCAAGCACGATGTTACCCACCACATTAACCTCAGGGCCACCTGTACATGGTCGTTCACGACGCCTCGCACCAGATCGACTCAAGGTTGCCCGAGCTGAATTTGATCATATGCTCGAACTTGGCATTGTGCGACCATCATCAAGTCCTTGGGCTTCTCCGCTGCACATGGTGCCCAAGAAGTCCCCAGGTGACTGGCGACCCTGCGGCGACTACCGCGCTTACCATTCCTGATCGCTACCCACTGCCTAACATCGCGGACTTCACAGCACCACTGCATGGAGCAACCATCTTTTCGAAGATTGACCTGGTCAAGGCGTATCATCAGATACCTGTCGAACCCTCGGACATTCCCAAAACTGCTGTCAAACACCTTTCGGCCTTTTTGAATACCTGAGGATGCCCTTCGGGCTCCGTAACGCCGCTCAAACATTCCAGCGGTTTGTAGACAGTCACCCGAGGCCTGCCGTTCTGCTTTGCGTACATCGATGATCTCCTCATCTTTAGCCGCAACGCAGACGAACACCTTTCCCATCTTCGACAGCTCTTCGAACGCCTTGCCGAGTACGGCCTCATCGTCAACAAAACCAAGTGTACGTTCGGCGTGCCTGAACTTGACTTTCTCGGACCCACGTTGATTGTCATGGAATCCGGCCACTCCCTTCCAAAGTGCAAGTTGTTCGAGACTTCCCAAAGCCAACTTCTTTGCGTCAACTGCGCGAGTTCCTGGGACTGATCAATTTCTATCGGCGTTTCATTCTCCGCTGTGCTGACCTGATTAGACCCCTTACTGACCTGCTTCAGGGTAAGAAGAAGAAGTGTACTTCCATTACGTGGTCTGAGAATGCATCAAGCTCCTTTGAAGCTGTTAAGACAGAGCTCGCAGACGCCGCCCTGCTTGTTCACCCAACACCAGACGCTCCACTGTGCCTCATGACCGACGCGTCGGATGTGGCAGTTGGAGCCACCTTACAACAGTTCGTTGACGGATCGTGGCAGCCTTTGGCATTCTTCTCGCGCAAGTTGTCACCCACAGAAAGCCGCTACAGCACTTTCGGACGTGAACTCCTTGCTGCTTATATGGGTGTGCGCCACTTCAGGCATTTCCTTGAAGCCCGATGTTTTTTCATCGCCACGGATCACAAGCCATTGACGTTTGCCATCAAGTCTGCAAGCAGCAAATTTTCGCCCCGTGAGAGTCGTCACCTCGCTTACATCGCGGAATTCACAACCGATCTCAGGCATGTGCAGGGATCTGCGAATGCTGCAGCCGATGCGCTTTCTCGCCTGACGGCTTCCGTATCTTGTGCCGCAGCGCCGGCAACTGTCGATTTCAGCGCCCTAGCGTCAGCGCAAGCACAAGACGAAGAAATCGCTAAACTTCGCCTATCCCCTGGAACACCAGGTTTCGTGAAGTAACCCTTCCGTCCTGCACCGTTCCTATCTTGTGCGACATGTCTACCGGCAACCCTCGGCCAGTTGTTCCGAGCGATTCCGTCGGCTGTTTTAACACGAAAGTGTTTTATGCCGGGGTCCACCAAGTACATCCGTCACGGATGACGTTGATAAAATGGACGCCAACAGGTGAGAAATAAAAAAACCAAGAAAAAGATACCCCGCTGGGAATCGAACCCACGACGTTGCGGCCGCGACGGCAAGCGCCGACACCCTACCGAGTAACCTAACTCGGGAGATGCTAGACACGGCGCGAACGCGCCTTATATCTTTCACACTCTCTTTCGCGGCGGGCGGAGCGGGGCGGTGCTGCCGTCTGTGAGATGTGAACAGAAGTAATGCTTGAAGATCGACACTTACTAGCGCTTACTCCGAGATTGCACGTGATATCGGAGGTCATGGTTAAAGCGTCTCGATACCAGAGGGGTAGACTGGCCGCGCTGGCGTTGCCGAGGCGCCCTTGACGCAGTTACGTTCTTTGCCTTTGGCTTCGTGTTAGCGTGCGTCGGCTCATCGGAGTAGTGCAGTTTCCACGTGCACCAACGGATTTCTCCGCGGCCGACTGCTTCAATTGCGAGAGCACCGACTAACAAAACTGCTGCAATATGCGTTGCAGAAAGGACGCGATTTCGACGGGCGAATGTCGTGCCTTGGTGGAGCGAGTGCCGCGCCTGCGAGACAGAGGCCAGCGGGACGCACGCGTTTGCGGCTCAGGCTACGAACCTCTACCTCCCGGCCGTGTTGCTGAAGCGCAGTGTGTGTTATGTATGCATGAGCACAAGCGTCGGCTACCCATTACTAGAAAGCGCACACCGTGCCGTTTCTCTCCTTAATTGAATACGCTTTGAAGAAGCGCATACCGGGTACCAGTGTTGATTATGAGCTTGCTGATATCATCCTTACGCGGGATTCACGATTCGCTGTGTCCAAATATATGTTCACACCGTCAGCTACCATAACGGTTTAATAATGATCATGGGCGTTAGTCGTCGCGATAGAGACATGCTGTCAACATGGGTGCATCACGTCAAACGGTGCTAGAGCTGCCAAACACGAATAAACATTGTACAAGCTCTCATATATCACTACACAATAAGCACTACTTCTGTGAAGACACGTTTCACTTTCGTGTTATACCGATTCCTATGACGGAGGGATCATCCATGTTTTTTTGACTCCTTGCACACCCTTTCCATCCTGGCATCCGCGCTACTCAACACCTTATCACCCAGCGTTTTGTCTGGCCGGGAATTAACAAAGACGTTCGTGCTTGGACCCGTAGTTGTTTGCAGTGCCAGCAGTCCAAGGTTTATCGCCATACGTGCTCTCCGTACGGCACCTTCACACCGCCTTCAGAACGTTTCGATAAAGTTCATCTGGACATCCTCGGACCATGGCCTCCATCGGATGGAAACACCTACCTGCTGACATGCATTGACCGTTTTACTCGGTGGCCAGAGGCGTTTCCCATTCCCGACATAAGAAGCGAAACAATCGCTAAAGCTTTTGTATCGGGTTGGTGTCACGCTTTGGCGTTCCCTCTACAATCACCACCGATCGCGGTCGACAGTTCGAGTCTGCTCTTTTCAAGAAGCTCATGGTTTTGCTGGGAAGTTCGCGGATTCGCACAACAGCATACCACCCCATCGCTAACGGCATGGTCGAGCGTTTTCACCGGACCCTGAAAGCATCCTTGAAGGCGCAACCCGACACGGTCAACTGGACAGTTTCACTGCCACTTGTTTTGCTTAGTCTTAGGACGACGTTAAAGCAAGACATCAAGTGTACACCTGCCGAACTGACCTATGGTTCACAGCTCCGCCTTCCTGGAGAATTTTTTGATGCTTCAACTACCTCGCCTTGCCCTGATCCAACCGAGTATGTGGTGCAGCTGCGCTCCGCTATGCGCAGTCTTTCTGCACCACAACCTCGCGTAAAACACAGTGTTCCTACCTACATCTCTCCTGACTTGGAAACGGCGACACACGTGTTTGTGCGCCGCGACGCAGTCCGAAAGCCTTTGCAGCGCCCTTACGATGGACCTTACCGCGTCATCAAGCGCCATGAGAAGCTCTACACGCTTGATTTGAACGGTCGTCATGATACCGTGTCTATCGACCGCCTTAAAGCAGCCATCGTCGAGGACCCACTGCCCCGTGGTATTCCAGATTGCGCCACACCTTCCGCCTCCGTTCCCACCACTTCATCGCACTCTTCACCTCCTCCCACCACTGCAACGAGGGAGCGTCGCTCTGTATCGTTCAGGCTCCCTCCTTTCAGCGGGCTCCTTCACTAGCGGGGGGCCTATATAGCAACCGCGCCGAGCGAGCGTGCTCGGCGCTCGGAGTCCACGTTCGCATCGTGTTGTGTTTACTGTGCGGTCACGGAGAGTGGCCTGGGAACTCGAGTTACGGCGGCCGGGTCGGCCGGGTGTTGTAAACACAGCCGCCAGGCCGAAGCTACGCCAGTCGCCCCGTCGCTGCTGCCTCGTTCGCCTCGCAGCGCTTTGCTTAAATATACGAGTTCTTATTGTAGACGTGCCTTTGTCTTTCTTTACTTGTGAACACGCAATATCATCGCGCAACCAACGCCCTGGACGTCTACAGTACCATTTGGGACCCTTTTGGCCAAGAACATAATAGTATAGTAATCTATCTTGCGCGCCTTCCTTGCTTAAGCGCTGCGCGTAGAAATGTGACAGCATTCTTATAGTAACGAAACGAGCGCCGAGTTATCAAGAAAGGAAGCTCAAACAAACCGGACGACGATTATTGTTGTGGGACTAAGAAACTCCCGAAAGGGTGCTGTTATTTTTAGAGTATACACTCTAACAAAAAATCGAGTATTTGGGAAATATTTCTGCCACGCAATTATAGTCATCATGTACTTCGCGTGCCTTCCGTGCGTCATCACCGCGAGCCGAGCACTTTCTGGTCAAGAACGGCGAGCGCGCTATCAGCATGACATAGCATTCTTGAAAGAGAAGTGGCGAGAGCCGAGTTTTCAAGGAAAGAAACGCGAGCAAACAAGATGAAGATTATTGTTCTGTTGCAAAAGTACTCCCCAAATCCTCGATTTTTTTTCTTATGGAGTATCTAAGTTTGTGGGCCCACCAACTAGCTCGGATTACGACACTCGTTGAGTGGAATTGGCTTACTTAGAGGTTCGGTCGTAGGCTTTGCTGGGCACGAAGATGTCCATGTGAAGGCAGTCCTCCTCGGCAGACGCGTTTGATTGTGGCTCGAAGTACTCGCCGCCGGCGATTTGCGCGCACCGCACGTCTTCTCTCTCGGTGGCGTTGAAGGTGGCCTTCCACGGAGCGTGGCGCTGGGGCACGCGGTAGCGGCGAGCACCCACGGGCGGTCGAGCGTACGGCACGCCGTAGAAGGCCAGCACCTTCTTGTCGAGCACCTGCAGCGCCACGCCTTCGATGAGCCCCAGATTGGTGGACACTATCAGGTCCTCCTCGACGCCGCTTCCTTCGTGGGCCTTCGCGTGCGATTCAGCTTTCCGGTGAAGGATGATCAGGGTGACGAGCAAAACGATGCCGATTACCGCAGCGACCACTGTGTTTGGTTGGCAGAGGAAAAAGTGCGAAACGAACTTTTGACATGAAGCATTCCCACTTACAATAGCAACAGACAGAGTCAACAATGCTATACCTCAGAGATTACACTTAACCCATATGTTCCCAGTGTCCTACATATAGGAAGCTTAATTGATGCGCTCGAACATCGCTATTTCTTTAGCTGATGACTAGCGCCACTTACAGCACATCAAGCTGGCCTCATTGTCAACGTAGCCCCGCCACGGTGGTCTAGTGGTTATGGCGCTCGACTGCTGACCCGAAGGTCGCGGGATCAAATCCCGGCCGCGGCGGCTGCATTTTCGATGGAGGCGAAAATGTCTGAGGCCCGTGTACTTCGATTTAGGTGCACGTTAAAGAACCCCAGGTGGTCGAAATTTCCGGAGCCCTCCACTACGGCGTCTCTCATAATCATATCGTGGTTTTGGGACGTTAACCCCAGATATTATTATTATTGTCATTGTCAACGTGTGCAAGCCTAGACATTGCTTGCTTTTCATGCTGCCACGTGCCGACCGCTTTCTCCTGGAAAACGCGTGCTTTGTATGAAAGGCATCATGCAGAGGAAGAAGTGCCATGTCGGTGTGCACTTGAAATGTTTCAAGGCTTGCCACACCACACATAGCACCCCTAATGGCCAGTGTCCTATATGTATAGGACAGCTGGAAAACAGTGTTGCGTTTTACCTGGCAGTAAATACAGAACTTGTGCTTTCTTTTGAGGGTAGAAGTACACTTTTTTGGGAAAAAATATCTGTTTGTCATTTTTTCTGAGTATGGGCATATAGGGTTAAACAGAACGGGAATATCTGCGTCGTTTTTGTGTTCGTCTTTCTGGTGCTTAGTTTAGTACTATTTTTTGCACATGCATCAACTATTCCGGTATTTTGTATTCGGGTATTCCTACGCAAAAAAAAAGTATATATATATATATATATATATATATATATATATATATATATATATATATATGTGTGTGTGTGTGTGTGTGTGTTTGTGTTGTGTGTGTGTGTGTGTGTGTGGTGTGTGTTGTGTGTGTGTGTGTGTGTGGGTTTATGTATATATATACATTTCGCTCGCTTCCACACTCGTGCGCACAAGAAGGCCTCCTCTTTTACAGCAAACTGATATGTTTTGGCCTAGTTGAGTTAAGCTGTGCCACAAGTTCGACGAGAACGAAAGAGCGAAATGAAAAGAGCCTGGATTTGTTAACGCCAGTGTGCACCAATCGACTAAGTGTTAGGGCGGGTGTAAAATCTTGTTGAACACAGGTGCAAAATTTTACATTTATGCGTTTTTTCTTGAAATGTAAACGAAGAAATTCGTGCAAATGAGATAATTTAAGGTGTTTGTCTTCAGTCGTCTTAACAGTTTCGTATATTCGAGGACGTTGTTTGTCAGGAGCCACTCGAACCAAATGACGCTAGATGACCATTCGCGTGGTTGTCATTGTATGTGGATGACGTAGCGGTGCACGTACACTTTTGAATTAGCTTGGCACTCCATTAGAGCTCATGCTATTTCTCATCTTCGAAACTGGGATTCGGAATCTTAGAACAAAGGCGATTTCTGCCATGAGAGGTGCCACCTGGGCTAAGCGTATGTGAACAATCATCATCACGCACCGCAAAAAAACGCATCTCCCCGGGGTCTCCGATTACCGATCTCCTGCGCCATCACATTTCATCATATCCTGTTATCTTAGTACTGTCATAACACAGATTCTCTGCAGTTCTGCGCAAATAAATCAAGTACACCACGCAAGTTCAGCACAAATATTTTCTCCGACAGAAAACTCATTGTATATATAGAACGCTCACAGCGTCTCTGTGTGGGCGCTGCCCACTCTTCTAGCGCGTTCCCATGCCACTGTTGAGCGCTTACGATTTGGCTTTCACGGATGTCGTGCTGATCAAATCGAAGAAAGTGTTGTTCATGTTTTGGACAAACTAATATTAATCAACGCAACGTATTCATTAGATAGGAGAATAAATAAGCTAACGTGCAAAAATACTATAGTTCATCTATGGCAAGCAACCAGTTATTTGCTAAAAAACACTGTTCATACAACATGCGACCTTACGTTCGCCCTTACAGGTGCAGCAGCGTATATTGCTGCTGCGTATTCTCCAAGGTTATTTCTTTAGGTGTTCTACGCCGCACTTATTCTGCGCAGCCAGGAGAATCAGCAAACGCTACTTCACCAATTCTGGGAGTTCCGGCTATCGACTGCGCTCAGTGGGCATCACGTGGCTTCATTGCTGGCAACATTATCTGTTTCGCACTCCTAAAACGAACCGGCCTCTATGGTCTCCATAGAAGGAAAGGATAGTGATATACGCGAGCGCAGCCGGTAAGGAAAAAATCGCACTAATCGCGGTTTTCTGGGCAAAAAGCGTCCCAACTTCGAAAACTCGGCCTGATCCGGAGATCGCACGCAGAACCAGCACCCTTCAGGGGCGACCAATGTACTACCAGAGCTACCAGCATAGCAGGTTGCAGGGCGAGCGAGAAAACACATCTTGAACAAAGAAAAAGCTTTGTAATAAGGTATCGTTTTTTGTAAAAAAATAAAAAAACGCTCATATCGGTTTGCTGTCTCGGTATGGGTTTTTCTTTAGTAGATAAAAACTATTTCTATAATACATTCTGAACATTTTTCACACTTCCTTACTTACTAACAAAACTTACTAACAGAATTGAGCAAAAGAGGAGAAGTGATGTTTGGAAGTATTCGAACATTAATTTCCTATTTAATTGTCGCGCTATAAAATACTACGCAGAAAAACGAGCCCATAACGAAAAATCAAGCTGGTGTTAAGTTCCTGTATTTTGTTTTTATAGTGGATGTGAAGAAAACTGACTGACATTTCTAAGAGATACGACAGTCATCAAAGAAGCTTATTCAGGCATCGTTGTGCTCAAATCAAGCGCTATTACCTGTCCCCAATACCAATCCCAATATTAATAATAATATCTGGGGTTTAACGTCCCAAAACCACGATATGATTATGAGAGACGCCGTAGTGGAGGGCTCCGGAAATTTCGACCATCTGGTGTTCTTTAACGTGCACCTAAATCTAAGTACACGGGCCTCAACCATTTCGCCTCCATCGAAATGGGACCGCCGCGGCCGGGATCGAACCCGCGACCTTCGGGTCAGCAGCCGAGCACCGTAGCCGCTATACCACCGCGGCGGACCACCAATCCCAATATTCAGAAAGGCTACACCACTATGAAGACTAACAGTGGCACAATACCAGAAATTGATGGTAAAATGTAATTATGTCCGCTTCACGGGAGATTACAGATGCAGCTATGACTGAAATTACGAGTGCCTCTAGTGCACATAAGTAAAGTAAATGCGAATAATAAAACACAATATATATATATATATATATATATATATATGTGTGTGTGTGTGTGTGTGTGTGTGTGGTGTGGTGTGGTGTGTGTGTGTGTGTGTGTGTGTGTGTGTGTGTGTGTGTGTGTGTGTGTGTGTAGGAAAAGAAGACGGTGCACGTACGAGAAAGCACTACTTTATGCCTAACGTTTCGGCCGTGCCACGTTTCTCCCCACTATGAGGTTGCGAGAAACAACGAAAACCAAAAACTGAATGGAAGATTTTTTTCCTATACGCACCAGACCCACTGAACTTTCCCACTGTATATATATATATATATAATATATATATATATATATATATATATATATATATATATATATGAAGTAAGGCAAGCACTATCTCCTAGCTCACTGCTACAGAGAACTAGGTGTCACAGATTATCTTTCTTTCGCTGAAATATTGTCTAAATGCCAGCAGTGAGCAGCTGGTTAATGTCATTTTATGTTTTTTTTTTACTTTTGATTCTTTTTTATGCAACGACGTGTAATTTTTGTCGACACGTATCACATGCGTTTTCATAAATGTGCGGTTCGCGTCAAGACATGCGTTGCCGAGCTTCCACTTAAGGATGTGTGCTTATTCAACATCTTGAAACATGTTCAAGCGCTAAGGCCCCGAAATCCGCTTTGATTTTTCCGCACAGGGTCATTAATTTGAACGTGCCTCCGCAAATGAATCGCGATCGCGTCAATAGTGCTGCCGATGCAAGCCAGCGTTTCGCTTTCCTTGTCGCAGGTTTCTCGCTACTGCACACGCACATTTACGCTTTCGGGCTTGTCATTTGAAATGCTTACCGAAAACGCAGCACACGCAGTACTCGAATTTTCGCTGAGTTAAGAGAGACATGGCTTCTACTTGCTGCTGCTGCAGCGCCACTTCTTCTTCATTCAGGAGGTCACGTGCAGAAGTACAACGCGAGGTCAATTCATATCGGTTGCAAAAGTTGGACTGAAAAGAGGTCGGAAACCTATTGCCACAGATATCAACGCGGGGCGCACGTTTGAAACGCGAGTAGGTGAGGTGGGGAGAAATCGCGAAAACCAAAAACTGAGTGGAAGATTTTTTTCGAATATTTGCAGTTTTAAATATGGCAAAGAAAGCTACCAATTTACAGCTTTTCTGGCAGCTCTTCTGGGCGCGGGGGGGGGGGGGGTTATATAGGCAGTCTGCTAGTGTGGAGTTGTATTTAGTTTTTTTTTTGTCTTTATTGCAGAATGTAACATTCAAACTAAAACAAATACATCCCCACTAAGCTTCAAGCTTAGTGTTATAGCTTAAACATATTATGCCACGTGCCACACACGCTTAAAATGGTTTCAGATGACACAGGTCGTCCATAACATTCAGTAGTTCATCATCGTAACAAAGTTTTGCAAATACTTCTCGCAACTTGCACATTTTTTCAATAAAATAAATACGAACTGGCCGAGCATCTAAATCACAATGCCTAACTGCCATGCGGCTTCGCCATATACTGTGCAAGCCAAGGAGAAAGAACATATCGTATTTTAAAAATCCCGGTTCTATTGCTAAGAACCGAATCCCGCGTGGTGTAAGTGGGAATTCCTTCTTAAGTGTTCTTTGGAGAACATCCCAAAATAAAAAGGCGTCCCAGCAATCGATAAAGACGTGCTCCATCGACTCTGGTTTTTGACAAAGTAAGCAATTGGATCCCCATGGTAAAAAGTCACCTCTTTGCTCTAGCCACGTTTTAACCGGGAGCGTATCGGTGTGTAACTTAAAAAAGAACGTTTTAACTCCGGCTGGTACGATCATTTTTTTAACTCTCTTCAAAACGTCTTCTCCTTGGCCTCCACTATACATGGATCGATACAAAAGAACAGGAAAAACACTTTCAATCAAATCGCTCGTCAAACGCTTTCGAGTGACATTAAACAGATAATCCAAACTAAATCTGGCACTGAGAAATCGAAAAGCCAAAACAACTTCTCGCAGAAAGCTACTGACACCATGACGGAGCTCATCATTTGAAGTAACAATAAAGTTCGGCAAAGCTTATGCAAGCCTGATTTGAAGGAATGTCCGTAAAAATGGGTCGCACTGATCACGTAGAAAAAGAAACCTTGAAACAACTTGCCTCAAGAATAGGTGCGGTAAGGCCAGTCCTCCTCTTTTTAGTCTTAGGAAAAGGTTGTTGCGGCTCGTCCGTTCATACTGGGACTGCCACACGAAAACTGCCAATAGCCTATGAATCCTCTGAATATTGATCCTGGTGCATGGCAGTACTTGCAACAAGTAGACCAACCGCGATACCAAGAAGACGTTGCATATTGTCGCGCGTGCGAATACAGATATATCACGTCCACCCCATTTCTGCGTCAGAACAGAGAACTCTTTGGTTTTTTCAGCCCACAGGTCATCGTTTTTTTTATATTTGTCTAGTGGCACACCGAGATAGGTATTAGGCTTATTAAACCATTTCACTCGTTCGTGTACCGCAGGGGACACTTCCCAATTCCCATGCCACAGGCCGGCACACTTGTCCAAGTTTACAATGCTACCGGTAGTATCACAAAACCTTCGCACAACGTTCATCGCAATGGTTACACTCTCCTGATCGCTGCAAAATACGGCAACATCATCAGCATATGCTAATATCTTCACCTCACACGCTCCTAGGTGAAAAACCTTGAATACTTGGATTTTTTGTTATGGCTACACAGAGGGGTTCTAGGTACAAAGCAAATAATAATGGTGAAAGTGGGCAACCTTGCCTTACAGATGAACACACATTAATTCTTCAGTTAGCTGGCGGTTCACAATTAACTTTGTTGAACAATTGTCATAAGCTATTTTACCCTGGAGTATCACAGAGCCAACGCCAACGTGTTCTAGCATCTTAAAGAGAATGCTATGACAAACTAGATCAAAAGCTTTCGCTAGATCAATTTGCAACATTGCAACTCTTCTGAAGTCAGCGCCACAGCACTCTAATATGCTTCGTGTTGTATGAATATTCGTAAAAATTGACCTTCCTTTTATTCCACAGGTTTGGTGCGGACCAACTAGTGTACGTATAAGTGTTTGCAACCGCATCGCTAGAACTTTCATTAGTATTTTGTAGTCAACATTAATCAATGTTATCGGTCTATAGCCTGACACATATTTCCGTTTTACAGGGTCTCCACTTTTCGGGATCAATACGGTATGCGTTTTCTTGAATGAAGATGGTAGACTACCTTTCTTAAATGATTCAGCGAATACTTTTTGTAGTAAGGCGGCCAACGCTGTCTTAAAAGCATTGTAAAATAATGCCGTTATTCCGTCTGGGCCAGGAGATTTTCCATTATGCAAACTGTCTATAACTGTTTCTATTTCCGCCGCAGTTATATCAGCCGATAGACTTTCTGTATCTTCGGTATCAAGTGTTGGCAATGAACGTAGAAAGTCTCTTTCAAAACTTTTTAATAATTCGCGATAATATTCAGTAAATGCCTTCTTTATGTCTCGCGGTTCACTCGTTAACTTGCCATTATATTCGATTTCTGTGATGTCTTTAGCACGGGAATACTTCTTTTCTGTAGTCAAAAATCTTTGGCTGGGCGTTTCATTTGCGAGTAACCTGTCAGCACGAGCCCTTACAACCGCCCCTTGAAATTTTGTGACATCGATAGCCTCGAGTTCGTTTTTAATATCTCTAATGGCGTCACCATACGTTCCAGGATTTTCTGTTTCTGCTTTGCTGTATTCCTCAAGTAACTTCTTTAAACTATTCTCTTCAGCTCGTTCCTCGTATCGGATTTCTGCAGCTCTGTCGATGGCGCCCATCTTTACTGTAGATTTAAATGATTCCCAATTTTCCGACCAGTTTGTAAACGCTCTGGTGTTAAGTTTGTGGAGTTCTTTTTGGATGCATCTGATCAACTTATCATCGCTAAGTAGTTTCACATTTAGCTTCCAGAGATCCCATATAAATGCACGTTTAGGAACTTCCTTTTTGCCTAAGGAGAACATAACAAGTGAGTGATCACTGAATGAGACTTGTTCAACACCATAACCAGCACGTACATTCGCCAGCTCTAATACCATATAAGCTCTGTCTAATCTTGCGTGACTAGAACCCTGAAAATGGGTATAATGACGGTGCAATCCTCCTTTATCGAAAGCAACATCCTGAAGCAATATTTCTCAATACTCTCTTAGGTAATTAGCACTGTCATCTTTTAAATCTAAGTAGCTGGATCGATCATCTGCACTGAGCAGACAGTTAAAGTCGCCAAGGACAACGAGAAGCCTATTTGTGTCAAAATAAGGGCATAATTCCAGGAAAAACGATAAGCGCTCACGAGGGTTTGTCGGCGCATACACGCAGATTACTCTGAACTTTGCCTCCTCATACGTAAAGTCGCACAAAACAAACCGTCCACACGTAGAGCTAACGACTGTTTCCTCAGCAATGCCTAAACATCTCTTAATAAATATTGCACACCCTGCGGAAGTACCTACAGCGTGGCTAACGCACACGTTATAACGCGCACTGAACTGAGCGACCATATGGTCGGTTCCACTCTCATTTTCCACCTTTGTCTCTTGGACAGCAAGTATGTCCAAGTCCTTAGTTGTAAGTTCGGCGCATGGATGGGTCAACAAGGCATGTCAACAAGCCAGTTCAACATATTTGCAATGGTCTCGCGCTCTCTTGTGGAGATTTTCTCTGCTTGTGTGTTGTTTACTGGCATGACACTTCATAGAAGCTAAACTATCTCACAGAAACAGTAGATAACCATTCCTGCTACTGCAGACTTCTTTCGCGGGCGCACAGCCGGCCTGATCTCGCCCTTCGTGACGGTGAATGCGGCACGCTAAACGAAGAAACGCTGCGCTGTGTAAGGCTGCCGAAGGGCTCCTTTCACGGCTACTTTCTCGCTCCATTGCATTTTTTCACAGCGAAAGCTGTTATGCGATCACAACAACGGCCGTTTTTGGCGCCGTAGTAGTCCGCCGCCGCCGGTGTCCGTAACCGCTAACGCGCGAAATAAGAAAAAAAACGAAATAAGAGGATGTAACGGGGTTCGAACCCGGACCCTCTTCGTGGGAGCCCAGTATTCTACCTCACAGTCATACCGGGGCTTGAAACTGCTTTGAGCAAAGACCCTATACAGGCTTCATCTCGGGGAAGGAACGACATTAACATAGCGTGGTAGAAGAGTAAGATAACAACCAGGCGACACACAATGTGGATTGCGCAACGAGTGGGTTGTTGAATGCTTCAAACCACGAAGCAAGAATTCTTGAGGAGGCGAAACTGCGCGCGTTCGGGCGTCCTAATAAAGTCACGGAATCTTGGTGGTTCGGGAGGAAAAAGAAAAAGGCACCTAATTTCTGTCTTTTAGGCGACACGGCGCAGTGCCTTATAAGAAATGGGGAACGAAGTGATCGGAAGTCGACAGGCGCGACGAAGAGAGAAGAGGACAGGAAAGATTGGTTGCAGAAGGCCGTAAATTTCACGTATGGCGTTCCGATGCCCAGCGTCCAGCTCATTCCACTGAAGGGAGGTCAGAGAGGCCACGGGGGCCGCATACAGGGCCCTAGCAGACGCGACGGCGTTGTAGACGCGCAAGGCAAGGGCCGGAGTGCAGCCGCGTCCTCGTGAGAGGAGGCCGCGAGCAGCGTGAAGCACCTTGCGGTTGTTCTTATGCATCGCGCTGACCGCAGGACGCCACGAAAATAGGTGTCTATGGTGACCCCCAAGTAGCGGACCTTCTTGCTCCATGGAATGGGGACACGTCCAGAGAGAGCAGAGGGGTGCGAAATCGTGGTAACGCTATCGGATGGACGAATAGTGCCTCTGTTTTGGAAGCAGCCAACGTCAGTCCGATCCCCTTGAGGTAGGCGTCGACCGCGTTGATGCCCGTCTGGTTGGAGGAGAAGACAGCTGACCGCCGGTGGTTGGGGCCACGGACGAAGAGCGCGATGTCGTCGGCGTAAATCGCCACCCAAACATCATAGGGCGTGTCGCAGGGAATGTAATCCGGTAGCCGGGCGAGAGCTAGATTAAACAGGAAAGGGCTGAGGACACTGTCCTGCGGAGCACCAGTTGTCAGGGGCCGTGGGTCACGGACAGTACCACCAACACGTACACGCAGGGTGCGGTCGCTGAGGAAGCCCTCGACGAACGAGAGCATCAACCCACACACACCGAGGTCGCGAAGAGCGTCCAAAATCAGTGCATGGGGGAGGCAGTCGAACGCGCTCTTCACGTCAAGAGAACCAAACATCCGACCTCACCAGGAATCTGGTTTCCTCGAGTGTGGAGATTACGTCAGCAAGTGAGTCCGCTGTGCAGCCACCCGGCCGGAATCCGCTCTGCTCAGGAGGGAAGGCGATGGTGGAGGTCGTAATCCACCGAAGGAGCCGGAGTGCCATGGCCTCCATAGTTTTCCCCGCGGCCGAGGTGAGGGAAACCGGGCGGTAGGACGACAGCTCTGCCGCTAGCTTCCGTGGCTGCAAGATCGGCACGAGGAGGGACCTCATTCCACGAAGGGGGACGCCTGCCGGTGCGCCAAACCTCATTGTATGCCTGCAGGAGGCGTGCCTGAACAGAGCTGTCGAGGTTGCGGAGCATTTGATATGTAATACCGTCTGCGCCGGGGGCAAAGCGCCTCCTACGACTCTGTAACACCACAGTGAGTTCACTCAGGGCGAAGTCTTCCGTGCAGAGTGAACGGATCTCGCACAGGATGCTCTCGGTGGGGAAAAACCGCTCGGGAACGGAGAGAGCCGGCCTGTTGAGTGCTCGTAGAGGTGGCAGTCCCTGAAGTGGTAGCGTGCAGGCAGGAGGGGCGAAATTGTCCACCAGCATCTCGGGCAGCTCCTGCGAGGAGATGTGCAGTGCAACCGCAATCGAGAGCGCCGGAGATCGGAGCGCTCGAGGTCGGAGGAGTGCCGAGAAAATGCGCCAGGTGCTAGGGTGGTTGCGGAGGTCATTTAAGGAATAGCGGAGACCCCAGCTCTGGTCGCGTCGGCGTTTCGCGTGCCTGCGGCACACGGCGTCCACCCGATTATATTCCCTCCAGTGCTCGTTGCGCTGGGAGCGAGCCACAATGATTTGAACCTGCGCCGCGCAGCACGGAAGTTCAAGAGGCAGATGTCGGGCGCGGGTGTGCCGCCGGGACGGTGCAGCGGACGGTCGCTGCGTTGGAGCGCTCGGTCAGCGCGGTGAAGAAATCGGCTGAGACTGGCACTGCAGCACACAGTTCTCTGAAGCACGGCCACTTCACCACACTATACGTCCGAGTGCACAGGTTGTTGGCAGAGAAGGGGGGGGGGGGGGGGGGGGCACACAGAGATAGGGAAGTGGTCCGATCCTGAGAGTCGGGCGCACGCTTCCACACGTACACACAGTCCCCTCCGGGTAGGGTAAGGTCAATGGCTACGTCCCGCACACGCGGCCGCGCTTAAGTCGGCTTCCCGCTGTTGAGGACGAGAAGCCCCAGCCTTCGGATGACAGCGAGAAGGTTGACGCCGCGACGATCAGTTGTTGCACAGCCCCATGAGGTGTGGTGTGAGTTAAAGTCCCCGCATATCACCGTGTCGCAGTGAAGGCGGCTCGCGAGGCGGCACACAAAGTCAGTGTCCCAGAGCGCCATAAGACGCGCTTGGCGCGCGACGTCCTTGTCTGTCACCTCTAGCGGAGTCCTGTAGCTCTTTGACATGTTATCCCACTTTCGTGATCCAGTCCGTGGCTCTAAATTCTTCGGGGGTGATTTCAGTACCCGCCACGGTCACCTCCATTGCCGTCGGATCTCCACAAGGGGGCTCCGAAGCGAACGCCGGGGGCGTCGGCCACTGCCCAGCCGCCGCGTTTGTGCACCGCTATCGTGAGGCTGTGCTAGGCGGAGACGCAGTCGACACCAAAACGGCCATAAAATGTCCGAAAACCTACTCACAGTCCTGAAACCGTGGTCTAGATGATCGCGAAAACTCTAGACAGGCGATCACACGAGTTATTTTAGGGGCAAAGCTCCTTAAAGCGGCACCCGTTCGTCCCCGTCGTAGTGCGTAACCAGTCTTAACGCTAGTACCAGATCTTGACCTCCAAGGTGGTGCCGGTGGGAGATTTCTCCTGTGCGTTGTTGAGCAATAAAAAATTCGCAGCGTGCGCGTTAACTAAAAGCCGAATTCTTCTGTCTCTCATTCCCCATTAGCAGCCATTGGATGTTCCGTAGGAAACGTTAGTAGAAGTAGAAGTGTAAGTGTTAGCTAAAAGCCGACTTCTTCTGTCTCATTCCATTAGCAGCCATTGTTTACCTCCGAGGTAGTGCCTGGTGAGATTTCTCCTGTGCGTGATTAAACAATAGAAATTTTTTTCAAAACGCCGTTGATTGATGCAATAAACCAACGAAAGACGCCAGATGTTTTCTAAAAGCAAAACGAAAAGACGCCAGCTGCTTAACGAAAGACGACAGATGTTTTCTAAAGCAATGGTTTTCTAAACAATGAAAATTCACAGCGTACATGTAAAATTAAAGTGAGCTGCAAGTCGTCATAACTCTCATCGAACCTTTAGTAAAACGCGCCCGATCTCACGTCGGTGATGATGTACTGGGCAGAATTCACGAAAGATTCACGGTTTACCGATGAACCTCCGCAGCTTCGCCCACTCATCATCATTCACTCCGTGGATACGCTGTGATTTTTCTGTAACTGCACAATTTCCACCAGACACAACAACCTTCCCTGGAGCTGATGTGAGCGACATCCGAGCTCTCTGGCCCCCTGGCGGAACTTCCGATTGTACGGAGCATTCACGGTTTATTCGATTATCTCCGAGCAAGCTCCTCTAACATCATTCACTTCGTGATATGGTACAATTCTTTTTCGACCCTGGTGGCACGCATGTCACCACCCGTTATAAAGGGGACGCTCATAGCATCCATCCATCCATCTTTCGTTGGTTTATTTCATCAGTCAAGGCGTTTTGAACAAATTCTTATTGTTTAATCACGCACAGGAGAAATCTCACCAGGCACTACCTAGGAGGTAAACAATGGCTGCTAATGGAATGAGACACAGAAGAAGTCGGCTTTTAGCTAACGCTTACACTTCTACTTCTACTAACGTTCCTACTGGAACATTCCAATGGCTGCTAATGAGGAATGAGAGACAGAAGAATTCGGCTCTTAGTTAACGCGCACGCTGCGAAATTTTATTGTTCACAAGGCACAGGAGAATCTCCCACCGGCACCACCTTGGAGGTCAAGATCTGGTACTAGCGTTAAGCCTGGTTACGCACTACGACGGGGACGAACGGGTGCCGCTTTAAGGAGCTTCGCCCCTAAAGGTGAAAGATAAATGGCGCGTTCATGTAACCGCCGTAATTTGCTTGGCGGTAGCTCAGTGGGCTAAACGCCCGCCAGCCATTGTCGCGCACCGAGAGGTCGTGGGTTCGACTCCTGTCAACAGATGTTTTTCTTATAGTTCCTTTGCCATCTGGTGGTGTTCATCTTGCTGACGTATTTCCGTGACGGAAATACGTCATGAAAGTCTTGGTTGACGCCGGCATTAAACACTTTCGTGTTAAAATGTAATGCTTCGTAAAGCGCCTAGTGATGCCAGTGCAGACAAAATTTTGCTGTCTAATCTGTGCGCATGCACTACGACAGCACATTCGCCGGACGCGAGTCGACAACTTTTTGATGACTGCGGATGTCACACCATAAAGTTGGAAGGGTGTCTGCGAAGTAGTGCACAACCACGTTTAAAGGTAATTTTGATAAGAAGGTGACCCGCCACGGTCTTCTGACGGTTATGGTGCGCGACTGGTGACCCGAAGGTCGCGGAATCGAATGCCGGCCGCGGCGGCCGCATTTTCGAAGGAGGCGAAGATGCTTGAGGCCCGTGTACATATTCAGGTGAACGTTAAGGAACCCCAGGTGGTTGAAATTTCCGGAGCCCTCCACTACCGTTTCCTCATATATATCGTGGTTTTCGGACGTTGAAACCCAACAGTTATTGTTGACAAGAAGTGAAATGTACTGTCAAAATGCTTATTAGATGCGAAGCGTCTTTTGTTCGTGGCTGTGTCCGGTGGTGGCGTCCGCGCTCCACTGCGCATGCGCGTCCCCTCCCCCTCTCTGTCCTCTCTTACGCTCCCCCCTCTCGCGCGCCTCATTCTCTCCTGCGACGAGTAGGCAGCAGCGACGCCTCCGGCGTCTTGACGTGCCACGAGCGGCCGACGGCCGCCTCTACTTCTGTGGCTCTAGAGGCGGGGCGCTCGTGCTCTCCTTCCCTCGCTGAAGAACCCCACGACGACACCAATGGCATGGACTGCACAGAGGAGATTCGCTCGCTGGATTTCAAGCAAGACGGACGTGCCTACCGCGATGTCCTGGATTACTCCTCGTACCTCTCGCTGACCGGTGCCCCGTGACGGACTCCTCGCCCGCTATGCCGTGCGCTGCTCATCGTCGGGGCCTTCGCCGCTTCGCCGATGTTGTGCACTGTGCCTCTAGCTGTGTTTCGCGGACCCGTCCCTGAACTCCCGTGACCGTTTCCACATCTTTCCTGTCCTCTTTTCTCTTCGTTGTATGGATGGCTCTCTCACTTTTCTCTCTAATTTCCTACTATTCTTTTATTCCCTCCTTACCCCCACCCCTACAGGGCGCTTAGCCGTGTCGCAGAAGCAGACAGAAATTAGCGCCCTTTTCCCTCCTCAAGAACAACATAAGAAGAAGAAGACTGCACAGAGGCACACGCACATGATCTTGCGACATTGCGGGAGTCGAATACCTCGGACGCCGGCAGTTCCACGCAGCGCGAGCTGGATGTAGACAGGAAGACAGTGCTGATTCTACGCCAGAGGAAGGCACAGGCTCGAGAACGCAAGAGAAAAAAATTGGCCGCGTATCTGCGTGTTTCGCTGCAAATGTCGTCTAAAGACGATAGAAGAGGCGCTGCGTGAGATATGGACGCCATCTGGCAATACGTCGGGAAACACGAGTGCTGTGTTGCGGGCTGGTAGTACCGGCGCAGCGGCAGGCGAAGACCGGCGGTGACCAACGCGACCGGTGGGGACGCCGGCCAGCCCGAACACGCTGTTTGGCGCGACGCGCCGAAGCAGAAGAAACGTCCGCACTCAACGAGTACTCTCCACAAACTCTACTTACACGTCGCCTGGGTAAAACAGGAATGCCAGAGCGGCGCCCCCTGTCATTCGTACAATGCAATACCGAACCGAAACCG
This sequence comes from Rhipicephalus sanguineus, assembly GCF_013339695.2. Classification (NCBI taxonomy): domain Eukaryota; kingdom Metazoa; phylum Arthropoda; class Arachnida; order Ixodida; family Ixodidae; genus Rhipicephalus; species Rhipicephalus sanguineus. The sequence continues at coordinate 211,051,364 of NC_051179.1, forward strand.
AAACACAACATGAGCTTGAGCAGAGGGCACGGAGGAAGACAAGTTTCAGCGCAGTCGCATTTTCAGCGCACCTTAAGAAACTAGGGTTGTAACATTGTAGGGCGAGTAGGGCCAGAAGGACCGTCACGACGAAAACCTGCCTCCTCAGTCGTATTCGCGTGGAACGTTGGTGTGGCTTCGCGTTCCCTCCTCCGCTCCTGGCCTTTCCACAAAGCTACTGCCTAAGTACGAAGGCCCCTACCGCGTCCTACGTCAAGCATCCCCAGTTAACTATATGATTGAGACTGTTCAATCATCTACGGACCGCCGTCGTCGCGGCCGCGAGACTGTTCACGTCGATCGACTGAAGCCGCATTATGACCCACCAGTTGTACCTGTTCCTTAGGTCGCCAGGATGGCTCCTTTTCCGCGGGGGAGTGATTTGTAACATGGTAGGGCGCAGACAAGAACGCCTGCGAAAGAAGAAGACGAAGACGGTTGTTGTTGGCGCTCGCGCTTGCTCGGCTTGGACCGCTGATCGCTTCAGCTGTGGCAATCTTTTAATAAACGCGTTACTGTCTCAACGTTAAACTCATACCATCAAGGTCTTTAAAATTGCGTATCTATGTATTTTCTGTTAAAGGAACACACCGCCTAATACTTACCTAGTGATGTTGCGCCTCAGATATGCGTAATGTTTGTTTTGATCAACAATGTACACAAGTATGAACCTAGTCAGCCGTTCACGATGGCTGGCCCTTGGGCAAGTGGTTCAACTTTGGCCAAGTGGCTGAATCGAGGGACGTGTCGACAAACAGAAAGACAGACAGAAGGACAGACAGAAAGACAGACCAAAATTTCTGCGTTTAAGTTCCCCAAGAAAGACTATCGTCTTTAAAAATTACACCATCTCCCTCTCAAGCGAACAATCTCCCCGCTGCTTCGCATCCACACATGGTTCCCTTCATTAAGCGGAAGATGGTGTATTTTTTTTTCATATTTATTTATACTTTCATATTTATCTCTACGTGTCTCCTCGCACGTCACGCGTGTCATAATTAGAGGCGAAGCACGCGGATGTAGCTGATGAAGACGAAGAAGAATCGTGCCAGTGATGCGCTAATGGCCGTTATTTTAGCCCTTCAAAAACTTCCCGCAAATCATTCGACAGCTGTTATAGTGACCGATTCATTATCTGTGTGTTCGTCCCTCACTACAACTTCGGAGTCAGTTATTCTAAACACATTCAGGTCATTAATCCCCATAAACATTCGCCTAGTGAGGCTCATATGGGTTCCAGGTCATCGTGGAATTTGTAAACGAGATGGCTGACTCACTCGCGAGAGTATCCCTTGAAGGCCCAGTTTTGTCCGTTATGCCTCCTACAGCTTATGTCACAGCGGTGAGGTTCAGAAAATTTTCTCTTATGGAAGATTCAGAAAAGATTAAAATACCAAATTCAGAATATTCACACTTGCAATTTGCGTGGAATAATAAATGGTGTCCCACGCGTAAATTGGAAGTATCCATCACAAAATTAAGATGTCGTATTCCACCGCTTAATTTCTACTTAAACAGGTCTGGTCTGGTCCCATCCCCTCTGTGTCCCAACTGTAACGAACCCGAAAATATCGACCATTATCTTCTAAGATGCCACCGTTTTAAAAACCAAAGAAAAAAAATGCTTTGAAATTTTATTTAAAAAATTAGGAATATCACTAAGTACTCTAAATATCCTCTCCTTTGGGGCTGCTTCATTGGAATTCAGTAAAAGGAACGTCTGCGGGGCCCTCTGCGAATTCCTGATTGACACGATGAGATTACCTTGCTAATCCTTTGTTTATCAATTTATGGTTTCCCATCCCCTTTTCCCGAATACAAATTCTTATTTATTTCGTTATTCCTTTTCTCTTATCACGAGAATCACCTTATTCTACTTGAAAAATGCCACCTTTCCCTTTCCCTGATTTTCTTTTTTAACCCAAGGTTTCAATTGACTGTAACCGCCGGCTTCTTGGCCAATCCCCCGGTGTGGGTGTGAGCCAAATGCAAGGAGCAAGCAAGCAAGCTCTCTCTAAAGAATTATAACATTTATAAAACCACTCAAGTCTTGGCCAATCCCCCACAGTGGGTGTGAGCCAAAGTTGCAGGTGAACAAGAACAAGATGCGCTCTCCAAAAGCAAGCCGTCGTTCTCTGCCTGTCGTCAAGACGGCGAGCAGCACGGCTTTACCCCGGCAAGCTGAGCGGCGACGTACGAGCAAGACAACGAAAACACGCAGACCTACGAGCGACGCCGTGCGAGTGGTCAGCGACGGCGAGAAAGGGCCGCCAGAGCCAAGACGCCATGAGATGAGCAAGCCCGCTTTGCCAGCGTCTGCTGCGCGTCGCTTCGCGGTAAGCGACCTTCTAGCTGACAAGTCCACATACAAATAGATGAAGACATGCGGGTTTGTGCTGATGCGATAAAGCTCCGAAAAGAAAACATTGATCACGAAACGATGGAAATGCTCTTAATGGCGCTATTTCAGCAGTTCTACAAAGGCTGTCGGCTATTATTCTCAGTGTAAAATAATAGATGACGATGCGTTTTCGCCGCAATAGCCACAAAGGCTACATTGTGCCAGCTATACTGCTCGCCAAAAGAAAAAAACTGAGAAAACGAAACCATGTTTTACAGATTACTTGAAATAGCAATGGTCTCTAAAGACCGAGATACGTCGTCCTACGAACAGAGTGCATCCTCTGATAGTATGAAAAAAATTGTAGGGGTGAGAAAGTGTTGTACTATGGATGGTAAAATCGATGAACGATTAATCGATTAAAGAAGCACCGTCAATCCATTAATCATAATCGATGTTCGCCGTTCAGTTAATCGAATTCATCTATTGAAACTCTTCAATTAATCGATTATGGCACCCCCCCCCCCCCCCCGCTCCGACACCGCCCCTTGGCATGAGTTCGAGGCGAGCGATGCCGAGACGCAGAAGTTGCGCGCAGCTGCTCTTTTTCACTAGAACACACATTTGTACGCTAGTAGAACGATACCAAAGCCGGCGGCAGCCCTATCCCATAGATGCAGAAATGAACTCGCCCTGGTCTCCGTCGCCTACAGCGTCTACCTCCAAGCCCTGCCCAAGGCTTCAAGCCCTGGAAGGAGGCGGCCCCACATGGACGATGCAGAGATACACTTGACCGCTTCTCATCGATCACAGCCTACTGCATTCACCTCCTCTCGCCTCCCTTTCTTATATCGTGTGCTGATTAACCGTCGGCAAAGTGCACGTGATGCTTGCATGCTATATTGCGCTATTATTACGTTTTGGTGTGTATACTGTTTTCTTTGTCATGTCATAATGGCGAGCAATTGCAAGAGGAGCACGGTGTGGACGTTGTTCACAGAAGATTAAGAAACGACGACTGTGATGTGTGATACAGGTGGTAAGCATTACTTGAAGCCAGCTGCGGAAACTCTTTAGATATCGCCTGCTTCTCGCCCACTTTATTAATGTATCAAAGAGTCATCCTCCAAAGAAAAATGGTCATGACTAAAATTACAATGTTGAAGACCCCGTTCCCGAAGACACAAATCCGCCTCTTCAGATAAGTTATCGGTATCTCGCCACATAGCCAAGATCTTTTGTATAACTTATCTTGAAAATCAGGTCGCTCTTCAATTATCAAAGCGATTTTTATGTTTCAAAATGCTGGACTGTTGTTAATTCGTATTCGTTCAATAAACTGCGTCCTTTTCGCAGGACCTCTTCCTGGGTCCCTGTGTTTTCGGCGCTACGGCTTTATTTAATGAAAGCAGCACGGCGGTGCGCCAAAGCTCAACAGCGAAGTTTGTTGTTTTCTGTAGATTTCAGACGTGCTAACGCATTGTCTAGTTGCTTAATTTGTTTGTGTTCGTTTTCGGCTCCACGCTGTTTCATCGTGTTTGATCGCACAAACTCAGCTCTCCTTGACTTTGATAAACTAGCAATTTGCTTCGCCTGCAGTGTCTATGGCAACTTTCTTGGGTATTTATTTAACTCTCAGGTCCACCATGGTGGCTCAGTGGTTACGGCGCTCGGCTGCTAACCCGAAGGAAGCGGGTTCGGACGCGGCGGTCGCATTTCGCTGGACGCAGAATGGTAGAGGCCCGTGCGCTGTGCAGTGTAGTGAACGTTAAAGAACACCAGATTGCCAAAATTTCTGGAGCCCTCCATTTCAGCGTCCCTCATAATCATATCGTGGTTTTGGGACGTAAAACCCCACATATTATTAGTATGTAACTCTCAGGTTTTATTTTTGTTTTTTCTTGTTTAACTGCACTATACAGTGGTCCAAGAGGTTCCACATTGTAATGTGCGTTGTTTATTTCTTGACTGGTTCTTATTGCCATTATTTTACTCCTGAGCACATAAAAGATTATTGTTTACCAATGAATGAAAGAGAGAAAATATATTACAAGGCAGGGAGAGTGGCCTGAGCTTTATAGTACGACCAGGCCTCCTACACTGCGCTGGGGAAAATGCAGCGGCCGAAATAGTGAGAAGTATGATGATGAAGTATGATTTATTGTCTGCCTATAGCGCATATACCCTTTTCAGGATTGTAAAGCTAGCTTTCCTTCGATGCAGTTAGTCCAGTTCATAGCAGTTAGTTAGTCACTTCCGCAAACGCGTGTACAAGCGCAGTTTGCTTGCGCTATGACGCGGAAAATGTAGACTCAGCTCTATTGAAATAAGCACACATCATGGACAAACCCAGGACTTGCAACTACGACCTCGTCTCCACTTGAAGCACAACAGGTGCCGCCTTTACTTCGGCGAATATGCAGCGCAAGGAAGCGCTCTCGTGGATTATGAAAATAGTCTAACAGACCCTGGAGAAAAGCAGCTTTCAATTAATGCTTGCACTCCTAACGTCAGCCAGCCTATAGAGGCTCCCGTCTTACGCGAAAGGACAGTCGCGAAATACAGTGTGTTCTAATGAGAACTAACAGACAAAAAAGCCAAGGAAACTATAGGGGATGTATCTGTAGTAACTAAATGTAAATGTGAAGAAAGTATAGTGGACGAAAAGGTAACTTGCCGCTGGCAGGGACCGAACCTACGACCTTCGAATAACAGTCTGATGATCTACCAACTTAGCTACAGCGGCGGTCATCCCCCGGTCCACTTTATGGGGTATATATGTTTTCTTTGTGCTTAACAAAGAAAAACCAACCCTTAAAGCTCCTTTCTTCGTTTTTATGTTCTAATGTCTGATACATTAGACACGCTCACAGTTCGGGCTCCTCGGTGGTCTAGTGTTTGCGGTGCTCGACTGCTGACCGAAGGTCGCGAATCCTGGCTGCGGCGGCCGCTTTTTCGGTGGAAGCGAATATGCTTGAGGGGCGTGTACTTAGATTTAAGTGCACATTTAAGAAGCCCAGGTGGTCGAAGGTTCCAGAGCCCTCCAATACGCGGTCTCTCATAATCATCTCGTGGTTTTGGAACGTAAGACACCGGGTAATTATATTAATAATAATATTAATAAGTCGTCTGTTGAGGCCAGTATGTCGCTGTGCAATCTCGCAAGGGTGACCTCAAAAAAGAGATCACGTCAGTCTGCAATTATAGTTTTAACGAGGGCTTCCACAATATCTAACGTACAAACGGAGAAAAGATGGCGTTCCTACGAGTGCGAGCGTCTTATTTACTTCCTCTTTATCTCTGCTTTGCCTTTCGCGGGATTTCGCCACGCTGCATGTTTCCGGTGCGTCTTTTGGCCACCGTGGTAGCCAACAACGCCTCCGATTTCGGTGCGCTCGAGGAGGTAGGCTTCGACGAAATACGACCTGCGGCGGAATCGTCCATGGATGATGGCCACTGATCCTTCACTCCGTGACATCACCCAAAGACGACGGGCCCTGTAACCATTGGGGAAAGTGCGAATTCTCACGAAGGCGCAAATGCGCACATGTGATCTCTAGCGCGCCTGATAGAAAGACTACGGTCGAGATCAAACACAAACAATGCCTCTCGACAATGAGATACCTTTTTTAAAGCACCCATCGAAAATATCGATTAATCGATTAACACATCGCATAGAAATCAATTATTCGATGAAAGGCTAATCGACGAATGATTAACGATTAATCGATTAAAAAATTTTATTGACCATCCCTATGTTGTACTGTTCGAAAGAATGCTTTCTTTCTCGAGTGCGGGACATCTTTTTAAATGTGAGTGTCGGTAAGATGTTCTTTGTATTGTTCCTGTTTGGTTTCTGATCTCCTCTTAGAAATATTCTGTCCCGCATACCTTCGTTTGTTCCTGCCCTTTGTGAGCAAATACACTTCAACCGAAGTCACATGCAAAGTGGCGTGGCTTGTGCAAAACAATTGCGATTATGCAAGTAAAAAACGAACACAGCGCTATTCACGTCAAAATGCACTTACCATGTGGTCCAGCAAAATAATATACTTTCGATAAGCAACGTTTCCTCGCCATTATACCGAACAGATTCCCATTTGCACTCATTCAATTTCTGTGTTGAGTGATGGATTAAATCCACATACAATTAAAACATGCTCGTCGTTTCCTTAGCTTCCCTACAGGATGTACATTTTTTTGTCTTCTTCAGCGAATCTCGCTTTATAATACGCGTTCTAAGGCAACCCGATCTCACTTCAAACAGTAAGGCGCTCCCCTTGAATAATCAAAAATGCCTTCCTCTTTTTTTCCGCGCTTTCGGTAGTTACTCAGAGCCGTTTTTTTTCTTCATCACTTCTGTCGAATAAATCCTCTCAGCCTCTCTGGCCTTTCGCTTAACGCTTTTTTTGCCACATCGCTTACACTGCCAGCCGATATTTACTGGCGAGCCTCCTAGTCCTTTCTCCACTGTGTGTCGACGCTCTTTATATACAATACCGGAACACTTTGTCCGCCCATCTACTCTTTCATATTCCTTAGCATCTCTTGGAACCTTATTTTGCTCTGAGCTTCCCTCGCCTCAAATTCTGCCCATCCCATATCCCCTTTTACAGCCTCATTATAGTCGTCTTCCCGTGAGCGCCCGAAGCGAAGAACATCCCACAGTCATGTGATTCACATCAATTCTTTATTGCACCTCGACTTCATGCACCACCACACTGAGTTCCCAAATATAATCCCCGGAACAATTACACCTTTCCACAGACCTAGAATCACCTCGTACATATTGTAATCCCCATAAATCTCTGTGCTCCATTATTGCAGCTTCCTCTTTCCCTTTGCTGAATTTTCATAATATCACCCTCATTACCCATAGTTCGAGGTACTTGTGTGCTCTTACCCTCGGTTTCCTGATCCTCTGATATGACCTCATGATCAGGATCGCTGAATACCATCAATCCACATTTTGTTACACTAATCCTAGTCCAGAGCTTCGGCTTCAAGTCCGCGGTCAAAGCGCCCCATGCCAAAGATACGGAGATGTCCATGGGGCCATGTGTTGCTATGGGCTCTTATGTCTTGTGGCAGTAAAAGGGCCCCAAGTAAGTAAGCAAGCGTAAGTAAAACACTTTGTTTACAGTAGGGAATCTACGAAGCTCAATGCAGTGGCAAGCGCTAAAGGCAAACGAGCCTGACAAAGGCCCCTCTCCCTCCTCAGTTCGTGACAGATCACATGCTTCGTGTTCAGCGCAGTCAACAAAAATTGCAATACATCAGCTTCAGAAAATGCACAGTTAGCAGCTTACGAGAGCACACATAAAATAATTCACGAACAAAAGAAAAAGTTACACAACGTCTTTCAACAATCGTAGAGAAGTGGTCGCGCACGGCAAGATACACAACTAAACGATAAACGAAACAATTCGCAATGCCCATAGACTGTCGCGCCACCGAGCGGAATTCAGGAGCGTCCTCTCGAGGAGGGTTAGTAGACGACAAAATGGTGGCACTATGCAGTCGCTCCCTTGTTCGGCTGTGCTAGCCTCAGTGTTAACGCGTTGGCAAGAAAGGAACACTACGACTTTGCATGTATCCTGCATCAGCGAACAAACCGGGCCCTCCGTGACACGAGAAATCTGATTCGTTCTTGCGAGACGCGAAGTTTTCGTGAAAATACGTCGCAACTCGCGCTTTCAATGCTAACCCACAGTGTACACATACTATCAGCTTCGCGAGGCTTTCTGTAGCCACGTAGGCAAGTTAAATGTTATCGTCCGACATATTCAGTTGAAGCTCACCCTTTTACTTGCATATATATTGGTCAGTGTTTCTTATACTGCATGAGTCCATAACACTACGCGGGAGGGAGGTCGCGCGGGCTCGCGATGTGCTCATGTATAACTGAGCGATCTCAGTTGGCGATACATTAAATAGGGCCTCCATCCTTTGTCAGCAAAGCGCTGTTACGAATCATGCGAGCGACGTTTCAATCATTCGAGGACGCGTCTGCTCGACGCCTTTCGTGGAGCGAACGCTTTCCATCCACGCCGTCCTTCGCCAGTGTGTTGGGTTTCATAGCCACCGCTGCGCCGCTTGTTTTTGTACGTTTGTTGATAGGTGGCAGCACACTGCAAGCGATTTGCTTGTTGACCGGTCTGAGAGCAAAACGTTCTCCGCGCCCAGACGTCTCTCTAATTGTAAACGTGGTGACGCGGAGTGGTCGAAGTCGTTCGGCGGAGGAAATTCTTCAGATTGCTTTCAGCAGTGATGTTGAAAGAAACCATCTTGACGACGAGGATTTTTCACTGGACGTAGAAGACTGTGAAAGCACCGAGAGTGATAGCGACGATGAACCACCAGCTGCTAACTCACGACGAGCGAGTTGCACTTCACGTCCCCTCCTGCGTTAATGTTCTTTCACGCTCGTAACTCGTAAGTCACTTTGATTGTATTTAATGTATAATATCCTTGAGCGAGATCGAAATAAAAGCATAGTTCCTCTTGTGCATTGCATGTATCATAATTATTGTGGATATTATATGAGCGCCGCATGCCGCCAACACGCTCGAGCTCGACCAGCGAAGCGAAATGGTTAGAGCGATGGATCGTGCAGTCACGGCCACAATCCACGCCTCTCGGCTAACTTCTTCGACGTTGCAAAAAGGACACGTGTCCATTCTTTTCAATATTCATATTTCGATTGTTGCTGATCGAGACTGCCACATTGCGAGTGAAGTGAATTGCACACGGCTACAGTCTCAGCATGGCTTGTGACACAAGCGCTACTGAATGGCATGTTAAATGCTTGTGTTCCGTTGAAGACGTAACTCCGCGTTTCCGACAGCGCAACTAATGACGAAGGGTATTATCACAGAACACTTTTATGTTGCAAGCCATCATCACGCGCCGCAGCGATGGCGCTACTCGCTGGCGACCTACTACTGCGGCAAATCCGTCAGCAGGCTCGGTTTACGTACTACCCTCGGAGTGCCGTTCAGCTCATACGTCAATTCTAGTTCATACGGGTTTATGTAGCACGCACAGGATTTTCGCAAAGCATCGTTATGCACGGTAACGGAGCTGAAACATACCTTTCACTTCGCCAGCAAATAATTAGGTGGCGAGTACTTAGCACTTTCCATGGTTTGGGAAGTATTTTAGTCTCATATCCATTTCAGCGCAGCTCATGACTTCATCCGGTGAAAGTGGCATGTCCGTACGTCCGCACGTCCTATCTTTTCCTATGCTAACAGACGGGTTGACCCTCCTCCTGGCGCCATGTTGAAAAGCACGGCGCGCCACCTATAGTTCGCGGGCATTGCGAATATAAATGCAAAGAATGAGAAACGCAGAATGCATGAGGAGCATTGTCAGTGCATTGCAAGTGCATTATACATGGAAATACTCAGACTACTAATCGTGAGCGCTTTAAGGGGACACTATAGGCAAATAACAATGTTTGACAAAGGTAACAAAAGTCATGTTTGAGAATGTCGGAAACGTCAGATTACAACAGCAGGGATCTATAATCGAGAAATCAAGGTATATCTAGGACACGACATGCGCACACCAGTGGGACCTTTTGGAATGACCCGATGACGTCGAGGTCCCTAGGCAATTAATCACTAGTACCAAAATACTTATAATAAAAGATAACATTCATACATTACAAGGACGTAATGAAGCGTGCTTTGTGTGTTTCTCTTTCATTCATTGAAGCAAGGACTTAGTGTTACCATGGCAGTTCAGAAGTTCAGTTTTCGCGGGCTGCGCTCCGCTCACATGGTGCGATAGTTTTGGCTCGCGCAGTCCCATCTCAAGGGCAGTTTCATTATCGCATATTGCTGCGCGGGCTTTACTGGCTCGCCAAAACTCGCTCTAACTGCAATTTAGAGATAATGCCGCGTCGGTTGTAATGTCTGCTGCAGCAACGAAATCAACGACTTTTCAGTCGGCGCCACGGAGGGAACTCGTACGCTCGAAGTGCCGCACTTATACGAATGTGGGGATGAACAACAACAAAATCGACTCATGTGCCCACTGCATTTTCGTGCAGATGATTACGAATCAGCCGTAACGTAAGCAAGTCGTGTAACCCGCTCCTCAAAGTACTGCTTCCCCACATCGCTGTTTCGTGGGTCTGTCTGGACGCGGCATGTCCATGTAAAGGGAAATGGAAGAGTAAAGAAAAGGTTTCAATGTTTTAAAAAAGCAAAACTATTATTAGGAAGAGCTACATATTATGTCGTGGCTGTTTTTCGTGAAAGGTTCCTCTCCGCGTCTCAAGCTAAATGAGTCGTCAGGCGCCTTCTGCACGACCTCCTCGGAGGGCATGAGCATTGGACCGACGTGTATCACACAAGTGAAGGCTGCGCACCACAGATTCGCGGTTATACATGAGTCGATCGTGTCGCATTTCGGCCGGCCCGGCGCACCAGCGGCGTAACCAAAGGCTCACTGAACGGCGCCAGCACAAATACACACACGCTCATGGGCGGCCGTATTCCCGCACTGACGGCCGAAATCGGCATGCAGCTTCCCGACTCTACACAGCAGTGTCCGAGTATCAAGCGCTTCCGCGGAAACAGCGCACCGCAATGCAAGCAGCAGCGGCCAGCAAAACATGCATCACAAAGTATTCTTCGTCCGTTTCCAGTGGAGGCGCAGTGTTTACCAGATAACGGAAGGTGCTGGCGTATCGCCCGCTAAAGCGGCTTTTGGGGTGAGCTTACGTCCCGAGTTTATGAGAGGCGGGCGGTTCGAATTGAGCTAGCAGTATGCGGACTACGAAAACGTGATTTTCCTTAAAATAAGCATTTCCCTTGGCACCTAACAATCACTACGAGGTTTCTGGAATGGTATTTCAGAAGTCCACGCCCAGTTGTATTTTACCTTTAGTGTCCCTTTAAGCATTGGTAATGGCATGGAAATGAGCCGGTTAATGTCGATACAATATACATGTCGTTATTAATAGTTTATTTTTAAGGCAGCAATAATAGCTTCCAAGTTTTAGTCGGTCTCCAAGAATATTCAAAACACAAGCTATCTGGTATGCAGGCGCATCATTTTGCATAATTAGTTCTCTTTTAGGTTCTCGTTCCTTTCGTTGTCTAAAGAGGTTGTGTGGTCTTTCGGTGCAGCATTGTTCATATGGTCATTATTTTACTGTGTTGAATTACCTGGAGCAATTTAAAATAGCACAACTGATCCACCCCTGAGCCTGCAATGTTGATTAAGAATGGAGGAGTCGATGCCCCTTGCACTTTTCGAAGCAGCGCAGTATATTTTTTTGCGTCGCAAGAAGTCCATAGTAATTCCTTTACGATGCCATTCCCAGACTAATATTACGTATATTTTCGTAGAATGTAAAAGTGCATAGTACATACTTATTTTAACCTTAGTGGGGATTGTGTGTACTGACTATAGGTCGGCAAACTCACTTACGAGTCGACTCGCTTAGACTCACGTCTCGACGTGAGTCCGGGTGAGTAGAATTTTTGTGAGTCTGAGTCCGAGTGAGTTCGGTCGAGGAAAATTTTGATGAGTCCCAAGTCAGAGTGAGCCCTAAGGGCAAATATATGACATGAGGACTCTGAGCGAGCTCCACATTTTAATTTATTTATTATTTATTTATTTATTTATTATATTTATTATTTATTTATTATTTTCATACTCTCAGGGCCCGAGGGCATTACAGAGAGGAGCGGTCTGAGAACAATACGTCAATAACTGTTATTTTGAAGGCGCAGATTCTTCGATTGCAGCAATAGAGACAGAAGGTGGTTCCAGTCACTGCTGTTTGCGGCAAAAAAGAAGCATTTTCTGGCGACCTATGGTCCTATCTACTCACCTTCAGCATTACTATCAGCCTTATGTCGGCTCACGTCCCTATACGTGAGTATGCGTTTATACTCACGTATACTCACACATACTTCAACGCGCTACCGTTCATACGTCAGCTCAATAATTATTTATCAGAGGCGTGAGTTGCTGAAGGAGAGGGGGAGGAGGTGCCTTGACCTTCCCCCGCAAACGTTTTCACGGGAAGTTACTGATAAAAATATCTCGTGTGAGTCATTTCTTTCAATAAAAGGTCCTTATTGAATTGCAAACTCTGATAACTCGTATTTGAAGATACGAGATCAAAGGTGCTAAGTAGAGCCCGATTATGCGAGATATTGGTGCTAAAGAGCATTGACACTATGGTAGGATAAGCTAATTATAGGCTAACGGACTCATGAATCGATTCACTCAGACTCACTCAGACTCAGATCGAGCCGTGAGTCTGAGTCTGAGTGAGTCCGAGTGAATTATATGTTGGTGAGTCCGAGTCCGAAAGAGCCCGGTTGAGAAAAATTATAGTGAGTCTGAGTCCGAGTGAGTCCGGATGAGAAAAAGTTTGGTGAGTCTGAGTCCGAGTGAACCCTAAGGGCAAGATATGTTTCGTGAGTGAGTCTGAGTGAGCTCCACATGTTTTCCCGACCCATGTGCTGACTGCTTTGTAAAAACAACTCAATGTTCGCGCTAATGCGGTAATCAGGTGATTCACATGAGTTGTCCAGTTTAAATCAAGCAGGAATTGCAAAACAAGAAATATTTGTTCCCTAACGTGCGTAACACAATTTCCTGCCAATATCACACTTATTTTGCTTATAGGTTTGTTTATAGGTGAGAATATCATCTGTTTCTTTCGCAGTTAGTCGCAGATTATATAGTCTTGCCCAATTTGAGAGATGCTTCGAATAATTATATACACGGGGCTCAAGTTTGTATTCTGCAAGTATCGTTTTGCTTCTACGCAGCGACCTACCCTCGATGAGTCTGAGCTATCACACCTGCTGTCAAAGAAGAGAAACTACGTGCACACTGTCGCCCTGATCGGCTGCTCTCTCGCCTCTGTCGTTGCCTGCGTCATCATCCTACTCCTCATCCCTGTCCATGGCAACAGCCCCGAGGTGCACGTGTGGTCAGAGAACGTGTGCACTACGCGTGCCTGCGACCGACAGGCGCGCTTCCTCCACGAGACCATGCAGCCATCGGCGGACACCTGCCGCGAGTTCAGCATCCTCATGTGCGGCCGTTGGACACACGATCACGCCGTCGCCACCGATGTGGACGCCCTGCTGAGGGAAAGCGCACTCCAACAAGACGCCAGGTTCCTGCGAAATCACACGGGCAGGTTCGACGCAACTCGGGAAGCACGCCGCATGTTGCACTCTTGTCTAGAGCAGCAGTCCGATCAAAA